>NC_081407.1:229451515-229776515 GCF_030272615.1 Cryptomeria japonica
TAGCCTCCTTGCCTCCCTCGTTAATGTTTCTTTCTTTCCTATCTGGAGCTACCGATAATTCAACCACTATAGAGTAAAGGGCACCTAGACCATCCATCCGGAAGGCACTACCCCAGATATATTAATTGGAGATCCCATGCCATAATAGCCCATCTCCAACTATTGCTGCCCATCTCTTCCCAACTATTGCTTGGCGAGAATCAGTCGTAGCTCCACGCCATCGGGGCCACCCTCACCCCCAACACCCTCATCGGTGGGCCATCCTTTATCACCCACATCGCCCTAATACTTTATAGGCAAGAAAATAAAGGAGAAAAAGAAAGTAAGCTATGGCCCCAACGATATTACATATGTTATATCAGCCCCAGAACTCCCAGATTATTTGAATATGGATTGTTCGGAAGGAAGGTTTAGATGAGTAGGAGTAGTCTCATTGGCAGGCTAGGGCCTTCCGAAAAGAATGTTTCTTTCTTGCCTCTAGTAACCTAGCTAAACAATTATCTATCGAAGGTGGAGGCTGTAAGGAGGATGCTCGAGGTGTTGATGTTGCTTCCTTCTCTCTGATCTTTCCCGAGGGTGAATGGATGGCACCCATGGTAGGTAAATTTCCTATCCCACCTCTGGTCGAATGAAATGCCCATAGAATAGTAGGGGCCTAGGGTATACCCTCTGGCCGGTCCTCGTTAATTAGGGAGGGTCTAGTTGACATTTTTTATTATAGTTGCCGCCATATAGAACTTAAGGTGCTCACTATCCCCCTACTATTCTAAGGGGCCTTTATCTCACAAGAAATCAAAGAAAGTCCATCAGACCCCTCAAATATATTCCTTAGGGTGTTCATCGAAATAAAATCCTTTAGAATAGTAGGGCCATCGTTTAGATAGTTTAACTCTATTGCTTGGGGGTGAAGCCGGATAGAAACTTTCTTGCCTCCGAGGGTGGCCCGGATTAAAGATCGTCACCCTACTATTCTAAGGGGAAAGGATAAACTCACGACCCTACTATTCTAAAGGGAACAAGGATCTCATTCTTCTAGTTGGGACCTCCTTCCATTACTCAAGGAATATATTATTGGTGGGGCCGGATGGAGCTAAACTGTCTAGAGTTAGTCATGTAAACTAGGATGAGATAGACGTGAGCAACATCAGATCAGAAAGGGGGTGTTCAGTTCAGGCTGATAGCTAATATCAGCGTACCGGAAGGAAGATCAATAAAAACACATTATAGAACTATCCCGCCTACACCCATGCACGATAGCTTTGACAAGTAGCTCCTCATTAAGAGAGGGTATTACAATCCTTTTGGCTGGGTTGGATGGTCTGGTTGAACAACTATAGGGAGAGACATATGGCTATTTGGCTATCAACTAGAACTCCCACCGTGGGCTCCTCCCATCCGGTTCAGGAGCATGCTTTCATTTTATTTCTTGCTGGCCCGGATGGAAGCTCGTCGCCCTTACTATTCTAAATTTATTGGATAACGTTAACTCCCTCCCCAACGTGAGCTCTCTATCCATCAAGGGTAAAATTATTTGAAGGGGAAGGGAAGGGTCAATTATATACGTAACATGCACCTGAACAACACTGTGAAGATTTGTGCATGCACACATTCAAATGACACTTGTGCTCCTCTTGCAAGAGGGTCGGTCCCTATGAGGTGAATGGAAAAATAATATAAAAGGGGGAATCATCTGAAAGGGGCAGCACCCTGCATACAGGTTGGTTACAACTCGAAACAAACCCAAAGGAATTCAGGTTGGTTAAAGATGGCAATAAGCCAAAAGGAATTCTACGAGGCTCGCCCTACCCCCATCGACAATTCACCGAAAGGAATTAGCCAACGCTGAGATCATGGTGCAAGGAAAGGACCTCCCACACTCTTTATTCACTTATCGCCCTATGAGGTCACCCTGCGGGGGCCCGGGTGGTAACACCAACCATTGGTTACTTTCGCCCCTAGAGGTTCACATGCAAGCCTATTCACCAATAATAAAGAGAGAGGGAAATCACCACAACTTTTTAATGATGAGTGCAACCTCGGATATCACAGGTTGAGTACCCATTGGACCCCTACTATTCTATGGAAGGAGGAGAGATCACAACTTTTTAATAATGAGTGCAACTTCGGATATCATAGGTTGAGTACTCATTGGGCCCCTACTATTCTATGGTAGGAGGAGAGATTATAGTGGAGGTAGATTCTTTCCATTGTAGACTATCTATTTTACCCATACCCCCAGTTCCCAAGAAGCACAACCCCCGCCAAAACAATTTCAACCTATATTCCACTCTACATCGAAAAAAATAACGCAATTAGCATGACCTTTTTTTCAATGATCTTTTGCTACAGATGACGAGTACACACCCACACAACAAAGGACTACACCTAGACGGAGTGCCCCATCCAAAAAATATTAAAGTAAGATTATTCACATATATATATATATATTATACACACAAATATATGTATTTAAATTAGATTATCACAAATTTAAATAAAACCTTATGATAAAGGTTTATAATAAATTTTTATAAAAAAAAACAAGACAAATAAAACCCATACGCGACACAAATGCACACTTATACCCAACATAACCAAGGTCATCAAATCTTTGCCTCTATGGCATTTTGATCAGGTAAGCACAATACATGAAATATTTCTCTATTACCAAGCAAGGGATAAGGGTTTGAGTAATGGGCCTTATGCTATCTTCCACAAATTCCATTGGGATTATGTAGACAAACTCAAACCTGTGAAACCAGGTGGAGTCGATGCCTCGTACCTACAACCCTGCATCATCGATAATTGTATATACACAAATAGTATACATAAGCCTAACAATTACATGTATGAATCCAATCTCAATGTATTTCAACTATCATAATCAATCACAACTTGATATATAACTAAATCTGTTAAGAGTATGGGTTAGTATCCATGAAACAATATGCGTCACCCATTCACTGCTTATTCATTAAGGAACATAATCAATATTCATTGCAAAATAACTATTAACATGGCATATATAAACTTTAACATCATAGCAAAGTCTCATAATAATAAACCATCATCCATACCTAACAAGACCACTAGAATTAGGGTTAGGACTTGATATCACCTCACAAATAGTAAATATGGAAGAGGTGTCCCACATAAACCTAAATTTATAATTATTCTAGAACATAGAATCAACATCATCAAAGTAATCATAATGAATCTACCAATGTCAAAGAGAATATCAAGAGCACAAAAAAACTCATAAATATCTTACACATCGAATCACAAAGGAGGGATTAGGGAGGGGCACTACGATATATATATATCTAATCCTGGTAAAGTTCATTGGGATGCAGTTATAAGTTTTTTTAGATATTTGAAGGACAAATTACAGTATTATTTGTTTCTTGATGGTAATTTCATAGGAGACAATATTTCCCTTGGTATTCATGGTTATGTGGATTCAAACCATGAAGGTAATATTAATAGAAGAAGATCCACCAATTCTTATCTGTTTACTCTATGAGGTGGTGCAATTAGCTGGATGAGTAAGTGACATGCTATGGTTGGTTTGTCCACTACTAAACTAGTGTATATGGAGGCTAATCATGATTGTAAAAAAGTCATTTGGCTTAAGAGATAGTGTTAATATATTAGAATAAAAAAAGGGGCAGTGACGGTTTATTGTTATAGTCAGAGTGCAATCTACTTAGCTAAGAACATGACTTCTCATGCCGAGACAAAGTACATTGATGATAAATATTATTTTGGCAAAGATATGATCAAATATGGCAAGGTGAAGCTAGTTAAGGTAGAAACTTTGATGAATATCACAAATTATTTAACTGAGGCTCTAAGCATAGAGAACTTCAGACAATGTTTAGATTCTAGGTGCCTCATGACCCCTAGTAATTAAATTATAGTGTAGATACTCCCTTTTCTCTTGCAAGGTGTTCAACAAGTAGGAGAATGTTAAAAAAATAATGTCTCAATCTTGCACTTACATAAGGTTACTATTTATAGTAAGTTTACATTTGAGCATGGATTGGTCCAATTTTTTTTTTGAAAGTCATAGTTTGGCTAAATAAGCATGTGGGCAAATTTTTATTGCAAGATCATGCTTAGATACGAAGATATTAAAGTTTCCATTTTTGAAAGTTCTAAATAAAAGATTCAAAGTCAATTTTAAAGGCATTAGAGGCTCTGAAAGAACCCAAAATTGGTCATAATTGGCAATAGTAGGTTATGCTTGATAGGGCACATCACAAGCTTTCTAAACCTTTAAATAGTTTGTTAATTAGACACCTATTTGGAAAGTTATAGCCTCCAAAAGTTGGGTCTCCTAAAATAAAAAATATAGAAACATGAGGGTAAGTGCACCAAGATGGTGAATAGAAAAGTGGCCACATGCCAAAAAAAAAAAACAATTTTTTCATAACTCATGCGAGTTCTGAAAATTCAAAAACGTGCTAGGCTTGGTCACACTAAGCCTAGCCAAAAACAATTAAAAAACAAAAAGGTATGGGTTTTGAGGAACATTTTGTTTTTTAATAAAAAATCAAAATTGGGTTTTGAGGAACATTATTTTTTGGGTAGCCCACGGGTTTTGGCCATTTTCAACGCCAAAACCCATGGGACAAAAGTAAGAGAAAGCTAGAAATCCACAAAACTCACATGGATTTGTAATTATTTTGGATTTTTCCAGCATTAAGAGAAATTTTCAACAATGGAACCCCATCGAACAAGTAAGGTTTGATTATTTTTGTTTGCATTTTAATCGAAGTAGGGTTTTTTAATTGATTTAAGTTTTGTTTTTATTAATTTGATGTCAAATTCTTCAAGCAATCCCCAAAAATTAAATAGATAACAAAGACCTCCTCCTGCAAAAGCAACACAAGAAAACCCTGTAAACATTGCACATGAGCAACAAGAAAACCCTCAAGACGTTGCTCCACAACCACAAAATCTTCAAAATGTTGCTCCACAACAACCATCACCACCTCGAAATCCTCCACGTCCTCCATTAGATTGTGTAGATCCCACACAAGAGGATCTCATCAACCGCCTTACACAAAATAGTGCCCAAATTTCTATATTGGTGAATAGGTTGAGGTCCTCTAGGCTTGCGCACCACTCAAACCTCACCAGCACACTAGAAACAATGACCAATAGTTCAAATGAGGCATCTAGGGAGGTTACGAAGTGGGGTTCATGGAGGGATAGATGTCAAACATTTTATGCGGATGGGTTATTATATGATCAAGTGAAAAAAGGGCATACTTAACGCTGACATATGTGCTCTTTTCACCGATCTGGTTACCAGTAACAACCTAGAACTAAATATGACTTGGTTTCCTATGCATTGGTGTGTTCATGCTAGGTTGAAAGAAGCTTTTTGGGATAGTGGTATATGGTCTTTGACCAACCACCTTGTAATAATTGGGAGGTGCCTCTATATTTTTTGATAAATTTGTATTGTGAGTTTATCCTCGACGAGAAGTTGAATTACTTTCACATCCGACAATTTTAGGGTAGAGGGAGAGGCTTTGTGCAGGATAGAATTGGGGCCTATAGGGTGGTACAACCACAACATAGGAGGTGTACAACTCCTAAACCCATGGTTCATGTCACTGTCCCTATATCCTTGAAGGAGTCTATGAAATTACAGACTCTTCAGGCAGCTACATCATTGACTGATATCATTGTTCAACATGGCACACAATTGGTCGGAGAAGAAGATGTACCAACACCTATGGAACCTCCTTCATTAGTAGTACCTCCTTCATTAATGACACCTCCTTCATCAGCGTCACCTCATGCATCATTTGGCACGAGCCAACCCATTGAACATATGTGCCCCACTTGCCAAGGTGTATATTCTGGTGCAGACACTGATGCAGATGAGGATGGTTCGACATCTTATTCATGTACATGTTGTGGGAGTAGATTCCATACTTCTGCTATAGAGGATGTGTCCCTCATTGATGACCTAATCAGTATGTTGTACCCTCTCTATCAGACATAGGTGCGTTTAATTCTATTTATGACATGTTATCAATTAAATGAATAAATCTTATAAAAAGAAATAATTTTTTATTTTTAGAACAATTTAAAGTGACCTATAAATAAAATGCATTGTAGGGTGCAGCAGGTGGTGGGAGTACACCACATACTTTTCAGTCGACTCCACAGTCACAAGTAGTTTTGCTACCAGAGGTAAATATTTGTAAATTTGTTAAAATATATAATAATACATTGGTTTTAAAATATATTTTGTTAATTATATGTATCATTACTTGGTGTTTTATAAGGCTTATCAGGGGCCGCGATGTCCCAACTTGATGATGTCACACTTTCGGCCATTGACTTTGGCCAAGATAGCTATGCGATACCATTTAGATTTATATATTTTTTACTTAAGTTATATATTAAATACATGCTCTTTTCCCTTATGTTAACTTTTTTTCTATTAGTTTACCCCACCTGCCTCGAGGACGTCTCATGTGAGAAAGCCATTCTCTAGCACTTTGAGGCAGAAAAAGATATCCTCTCGGACACCCAAACAACAGAAGGTAATTCACTACAATTTAAATTCAATTGTTGAAATGTATTATGATTAAACATGTATATGTAGATATTGATAAATGCACTTAATTTATTTGTTCTATATACAGAAACATATGGGGTTTATGCCTTACGGAATTAATGAATGCACTTGATGTTGATGAGGTTCAGCAGAGGGAAGAGGCAATATCTTCATATTCACTTCGGATTGCATTCTTACGTGTTTGAAATAACTAAATCCTTTTATGTCTATATCATACATTATCATTTTTCATACAGGAAATGGTAATAAACGTTGCATCAGATTCGACTAGGCCTCCTAAGGTTACAGGAGAACTATACGAGGCTTCGTTGTGTATTTGTTCTACATATGTTAAAAATATTTGTTCTATCTAGTTTGCCAACAACTTTGGGTTATTAACTTGTATAATTGTCTTTAACCTATTACAACCCCCTTCCAAACTTCCTATCGATGTTCTACCATTCCATTTTAGAAGTGCTACACATATAATATGGGATCCAACACGACCAAGGGAAAAGGTATGTCTGTCTTAGATCAACTCCTTTTCACTAAGTGCACAATGGAGTTGAAACCCTCTAGTTAACTCCTTTTGGATCATATACCATGGATATAGGAAATGATCGTAATTGATTCATCTATGACTTTGCCTCCTAGGACCACAACACATCCATCTGAGGCTCCGGTATGCTTTAGTTTTTTAGTCTATTCATTTTTAGTTATTATGTGTTATTTGACATATATGTTATTAACTTGTATTAATTTTATTTTACCAGTTATAGCCCCCTTCATAACATCCCACGGATCCTCAGCCTCACCCAATTGTAGAAGACAGAGATGAGGTAATCAACATTTCAACTTCAAATAATTTAGAGTTTAGTATTTAGTTATTTTCATGTTATATTGAGAAAATATATCTAATTCAATATTTGAATTGTCCTCGTGCAACCACTTGCAGAGCCACGTACTTCTTCGAAGAGGCTCTATTTTGATGATCCGCCACAGTCATAGATATTGATAGAGACATATAGTTATAGTTGTGGTCATTGAAGGACCAATATTTTTATATATTCAACATTTGTATATGTATATATCGACTTTGACAGACATGACACAACCATATTTTTGTAACTATTATTGATTTGGCATCCATGCCATTTTTTGATATGTACACGATTATTGTTCATTTTGATATATATGAAACTTGATATTCGATCCAATTTGTTCATTGATATATATATATTTATGTAAAGCGGAAAATCGCTGTCGAACCCTAGTTGGTCTCCCCTCTTCCAACTCCGAGGAGAGAGAAGGGAGGTTCGCTAGGATTCGATGGGTTTTCACTTAGGGGGAAGACTTTACATTCAAAAGAGGGGTTGAAACTCATAAGATCCAATCCCACACAAGGTAAGATTGGATGCTAGATGAATTTCAAGGGTTTGGAAAGCAAAGCTACCCTCTTTTATAAAGAATGTTGATTAAGGAAATTAAGCTAAGGATGCATAGAAAGTCATAAAGATTCGCTTATAAACTGAGTTTAGGTTATAGGACGAAGCTGCGGACCTGGAATTAGCAGTAAGATGTCGATACGGCGCTGTCCTGCAAATTTGAGAAAAAGTTGTCGGGACGATGGCGCCCGGCGCCACGGTCCTCCGAAAAATCCGCGAAACAAAGGGGGATCTGTTCGTCTCTGCACAAGGATTCCAAATCTTCAATCTCAGCCGCGTACCTGCAACCTACACACAGAAAAGCGAAGACGATGGGGGGTTAGGGATTAGGGGTTTGCCTTTAGGTCAAACCCCGGTTTTGGAATTAACCAAGAAATGAGCAAGAGCTGTAAATGTAAATGACTGTAATGTAAAACAAGTACTAATACCTTGTTCTAAGGATGTTTGTATCCTTATGTGCGAAGGTTTAGATGTTGTATGTTGTAGTATGTAGCATGTAATAAGTGATCTCCTCTTCAATGGTTGAATCCTTGACTTGAATGCAACACTTAGCCTTGAATGGAGACTTGAAATGATCAATTGCTTGAATGCTTGAATGCTTGAGTATAGTTTCCACGCCTTTTTCATCATATCCTCCTCATGCCAAATGAGAGAGAAAAATGTCGTTTATATACTTGTCATTTAGGGCTGATAGACTGATTTTCCCGACCTTAGGCCGACCAGGGAAGTATATTTCCAAATTGCAATAAAAAAGACCCGATATCACTTAGGAAACCGGGCCCAAAATAGGACCCAGGGACCAGGGCGCTGGGCGCCCTGGTCCTGAGGGACCAGGGTGCTGGGCGCTCTGGTCCCACCTCCGGGACAGCGGGGTGCAAAGGAGGTTCAGGCCAGGGTGCATGAAAAATGCAGTTTTCAGTGTTGTGAGCAAGTTTTGGAGTCTCCATTCAGGTTGCGTGTTGCGTCGCCATCGTGAAGACCGAAATGCAGTCGAAATTGCAAGTGTCGCAATTTTAGGACGCTACATTTAGCCCCCACTTTAGCGGGAGTATGTATGCTCATACTTCCGGTAAAGTACAAGGAAACAACATTGAAAGAATTTCACCACATCAAGGAGGCAAGATACACCAAGCCCCCAGTGGACTAAGGATCTTACGACTTCGATTGACAAAGTAAAAGGGAAGATCACGAGGGAGAACCATGACTGTCAGTAGTAAGGTTCCCTCACTATGAGTCATGCAAAAGAAATACCAAAAATTTTCAAGACAAAGCTAAGTTCGCCAAGAAATTTTCAAGTATCGTGAAGGGATAGATAGGGTGTATGCCCCCCTACGTTAAAGCGATCGCACACGCCTCAACGGGGGTGATTGTTTTAACGTAGTGATACACATAAGAAATGAGAAAGGAAAGGAGCACGTTATCGCAAAGATTTAGCCCCCAAGTATGAGATAAACCCAAGGATAATGAACACAAACACAAAGCACGAGGTGACTTCTCTTTCCTCGGGGTCAGTATGCTGTATGATAAGTCATGTATGTATCATATGTATGTATGCATAATTGTTCTTCATTCCCCAATCAAGGAAGGTCACCTAGAAGAAGGGAACACATGTGTCTTTTGAGTCAACATGAGAGAGACCAAAGAGATCTCAATGCTTTGCATTGTCCTCAAGTAGACAACACTAAGGATGACAAATAGAAGAATGAGAATAACATATAGAAGAAGTAACAAAAAAGAGGGGGAGAGAATCTGCCATGCTAATGTAACTAGTCTAGCACGTCATCTACCCCCCGATCTTGCTGATCAATGTTTCGGGAAGGCAGGGAACACACTAGAGGAGGAACATCCAACACAGCAGATGGAGCTATCACAAGATCCAAACAAGGGATATGTTCATGTTCCGAGCCACATTGTTCTTGTCTAGGAGCTAGGATAAGTGCTTTAGAAAATTCATTAGATAAATGGTTGTCAATATCAACAAGTTCATAGTCACTATCAGAAGCAAGAGGAGTAACATTTTCATCATGCATAACATTTTCATCTATATCATCATCAAGATTTATAAAAATAGGATCTTTAACTCGCACAGGATCAAGACCATCATGCATCTTATGTTTAGGAGATTTAGGCTCAATATCCGGCTGAGGAGAAAATGGAATAATGCTTGTTGAAGGTGTTTTTGGAGATTGCAAAATTTGAGAAGCAGCTGCTTGAGCTCTAAGACGACGCTTTCGTCGGCGTTCGCGTGCAGAATGATTACGTCTAGTCTTAGTAGGAAGTGTAGAAGATAGAGGAGGAGGAATGTTCTCATCCTTATCACTTGGGTGTTTAGGTTGTGGTCTCTTAGGCTGGATAATAGGAGAAGAAGAAGGTCTCTTCTCTCTATAAAAGGCAGGAGGAGGAATTGCTCCATATAAAGGAGGAATTTTTGGTTTAGGGAGAAGACCAAGTCCATCATGACGAGGAGGTATAGATCTACTCTTAGAAGATTTATTAGGCATAGACATAGTTACATCCATGGGGACGGGTTGGGCATCTTCTTGGGGAAAGACATTAGTTTTATCTTTCAAAGGAAGAATTTCCTTCTCAAGAATGATAGGAATGTCAAGTTGAGGTGTTCTAGGTTCACTTAGAGATAGGATCATATCTGTTTTCCACTTTTGATAAGATTTAAAAAGATGATCACTTTGCGGAGGAAGAGACTGGAATTGTTTAGGCCAAAAGTAATCAATAGGAACACTAGAGGTTCTTTCAGCTGGTTTAAAGAGACTATGATTGACAGTAACAACCTCACCATTATGGGGAAATTTCAAATACTTATGAATAGGAGAAGCAATAGCTTTCATGGAAGATAGCCAAGGATAGCCAAGCTTCACACGAAATTGTTCGGAAGAAGGAATAATAGCAAAGTTCACATCAAGAGATTTGTTATGGACCTCAATAGGCAATGTAATAGAACCAATTGCAGGAGAAGAAAATGCATCAAATAGTTTCACAATCACATCTGTTTTGTCATAGATCACTTGATTCAATTGAAAAGTAAAAAGAAATTCTTCAGTAATAACATTAACCATGCACGAAGGATCAATAAGCACTCCACGGCAAGGTGTATTTTTGACTTTTGCAATTATGTATAAAGGACCATCAGGTGCTCTAATGGTTTCACTAGAATCAAATGTGATGGAAGGTTCTTTAGGGATTTCTTGCTGCTCTACAAAGTTAATCACATTCGGAGTCATAGACACAAGACCATCAGATGAGAAAGAGGAATCATTAGCCTCAATCGCATTAGAGGTATGAGAGGTATGAGAAGGTAATGGATCAGTAAAAATCTGAAGATTTTGGTTAGGAGGAGCTACAGATGTGTTGCCTTTATCATTCACTCCAGAAACAGAAATAGTATTATTATCAATCAAATCTTGAATTTTACCCTTTAAAGAAAAACATTTTTCAGTATCATGCCCAGGCTGACGATGAAAATGACAAAAAGCCTTGTGATCAAAATAAGGTGAAGTAATCTTTGCAGGATCAATTTGTCACACAGGAGGAAGAGTAAGAACATTTTGTCCCAATAACTTATTCATAATATCATGCAATGATTCATTCAAAGGAGTATACTTTCTTTCTTTCCTGAAAAATTTAGAAATAGGAGGCACACCTGATGCTGCATTCACATTGTTGTTGATGATGTTTTCATTGAATTTGATGGAATCTCTGTTCGGTTTAAACTTCCCAAATGGTTGTTGACTGCTATCACCCTTATCACTCGGAGCCATAGGATGTGATTGTTCCATTTGACTCACAGTCAGTTGATAATTGTGAAGAGTGGCACACAACTGTTGGAAAGAAGTAAACTCAGAAAACAGAAGTTTGTCTCGAATATCTTTTTGCAAATTAGAAATAAAGATTCTTTGAATATCATTATCAGGCACTGGAAAAGAAATTTGAGCATACAAATGCTTATATCTACCAATGAAATCAGTCACTTTTTCTTTAACACCTTGTTTACAATGCATTAAATCAATCAAAGTAACTTTAGGACTTATATTGTTTTGAAATTGTTGAATGAAAGCATTTGCAAGTTGTTCAAAAGAAGAAATAGAATAAGAAGGCAACGAGCAATACCATTGTAGGGCTTTGTCTCTTAATGTTCTGGTGAATAGTTTTGCAAGCAACCTTGGGTCGTAAGCAAAATCAGTACAAATTGTTTGAAAAGTCTTAACATGTGTTAGAGGATCTCCTTTACCATTATAAAGCTCCAGATGCGGGATTTCAACATGTTTAGGAGGGATGGCTCGAACAATGTCAAGAGAAAGTGGGCTCGCAACATCAAATGTGGGCACACTAAACTTAGATTGATTCATAGAGGCAATTTGTTGCTGTAAAGAAGAGACAGTCTGTGCAAGATTATTAATGGTAGCTTCGGTCGAAGAGTTCATATTAGGTGTGTTAGATTGAGATGGAGGTGTGATGTTATTGAAAGATGGTAAAGAGTAAGGTGGTGGGACCCTATGATAGTCAACCATAGGGGGTGATTGGATAGGAGGAACACTACAAGGAGGAATGGAATGGTTAAATGAATTGCCCCCTTGCATCATGTTCATTTGTGAAGATGTAATAGGAACACTCATTGAAGGAATGTACGAAGAAGTTGGATTGTATGAAGGAAGAGGATTAATTGAAGAAGAGGGATTGCCCCCATGACTAGTGATCACAGGAGGAATGTCTTGTATAGAGGTAGCCATTATGTTTGATGTAAAGGTAGGTATACTAGCAATAGGAGTGGTCAAAGGAATAGAATGATTGACTTGTGTAGGAGGTTGTGTATAACCTAAAGATTCAGCACAACTCTTCATAGGCATCACATTCGCATTCACAATGTGTGAAATACCACGCAAAATATCAATTCCATTCTTATCACTTTGAAGCATGCGTTTTAGACCCTCAATTAAAGGAAGAGCTTGACTATCGGGATACTCATGAGACATCCATTGGTGAAAATCGTCAAATTGGTTATCCAATTTGGAAAGTTGTTCAACGGAAACTTCATGGAGAGCTTCTTCATCATTCGGAGGATTAGAGGAATTACCCATGTCCTCGTTAAAAAGGCTACTCAAATTAGGTTCCATCTCCTCGGTAGTTAAACCTCGGAAAGACTTAATTCTACGGCTTCGTCTAACGGGAATAGTGTAAGTAGGGCTTATTGTTGTAAAACTCATGCACTAGAGAGAAAGAAAAGATTTTGAATTTAGAGGTAGCAATTTTCAGTAAAAACAGCCAATCTTTCAGATTTAAGCTGTTAAATGCAATCACAACAGTCTCCCGAAATTTCGGAAAAAATGTTCGGGACCGTGGCGCTCGGAGTGCAACACGGTCCTTGCAACTTTTTTCGAAATTTGCAGGGATGAAAGGTATGATGATTTTAGAGCTAATTTGAAAAAATTGAGTGATTTTACGATCTGTAGATGGGCCAAATTAAAGTTGCAATTTCAAAATTGAACCCTATCAAGATTGTCGAAAAATGCAAAATTTTGAATTTTGAAAAAGAGAGGGAAACTGAAATTTTGAATTTTATGATTTTAGAGGGAATGTCAAGAGCAATGCAAATTTTGAATTTTGAAAATTGACTCAATTTCACGCAAAAATTCAATTTTGAAAGCGGAAATCAAGGTTGTTGTAATTAAGCACTTAATTTCAAAAGTCACAAAATGCAAGAATTTGAATAAAGCACTGATATTTCGAATGAATAAAAACACACTTTTCAGATTTAAGACAATAAGAACACAATTTTGACACAAAATTTCAATTTTGATAATTTTTGAATGATTAGGAGCCTTAAACCAAGCAATCACAAGACCAACTTTGACTGTAATTTTGAAAGTGTTATAATTGACAAAATCAGCCAAAATTCTGGATTTTAGTAGGAAAATACAGCAAGATTTCGCTCCCGAAATTTTGGAAAAAATGTCGGGGACGATGGCGCTCGGAGTGCAACACGGTCCTCGCAACTTTTTTCCAAATTTTCAGGGACGAAAGATATTGTGATTTTATTGCAGAATCCAAAGTTACAGCTGATTTGGAGATGTTTTGATCGATCAAATTGTCGGACAAAGGTTGAATTAAGAGGGTTTCAAAAATTAGGGTTTTGACATTTAACAACTTAATTTTCAAAATTAAAGTACAGATATGAATTGATAATTTATAATAGAAAAGCAGATCTGAAGCAAGCATTAATAATTAAACATTTCGCAAGTCCAATGTTCAAAAAGAAAATTTAGGGTTTTTATGCAATTACCCCTAAAATTTTGCAAAAGATCAAACATGGAAATGTAATCAAGGAATCAATTTTCAGATCTAATCATGAATAATCAGAAAGGATGTTCACGTCGGGTTCACCAAAATGTAAAGCGGAAAATCACTGTTGAACCCTAGTTGGTCTCCCCTCTTCCAACTCCGAGGAGAGAGAAGGGAGGTTCGCTAGGATTCGATGGGTTTTCACTTAGGGGGAAGACTTTACATTCAAAAGAGGGGTTGAAACTCATAAGATCCAATCCCACACAAGGTAAGATTGGATGCTAGATGAATTTCAAGGGTTTGGAAAGCAAAGCTACCCTCTTTTATAAAGAATGTTGATTAAGGAAATTAAGCTAAGGATGCATAGAAAGTCATAAAGATTCGCTTATAAACTGAGTTTAGGTTATAGGACGAAGTTGCGGACCTGGAATTAGCAGTAAAATATCGATACGGCGCTGTCCTGCAAATTTGAGAAAAAGTTGTCGGGACGATGGCGCCCGGCGCCACAGTCCTCCGAAAAATCCGCGAAACAAAGGGGGATCTGTTCGTCTCTGCACAAGGATTCCAAATCTTCAATCTCAGCCGCGTACCTGCAACCTACACACAGAAAAGCGAAGGCGATGGGGGGTTAGGGATTAGGGGTTTTCCTTTAGGTCAAACCCCGGTTTTGGAATTAACCAAGAAATGAGCAAGAGCTGTAAATGTAAATGACTGTAATGTAAAATAAGTACTAATACCTTGTTCTAAGGATGTTTGTATCCTTATGTGAGAAGGTTTAGATGTTGTATGTTGTAGTATGTAGCATGTAATAAGTGATCTCCTCTTCAATGGTTGAATCCTTGACTTGAATGCAACACTTAGCCTTGAATGGAGACTTGAAATGATCAATTGCTTGAATGCTTGAATGCTTGAGTATAGTTTCCACGCCTTTTTCATCATATCCTCCTCATGCCAAATGAGAGAGAAAAATGTCGTTTATATACTTGTCATTTAGGGCTGATAGACTGATTTTCCCGACCTTAGGCCGACCAGGGAAGTATATTTCCAAATTGCAATCAAAAAGACCCGATATCACTTAGGAAACCGGGCCCAAAATAGGACCCAGGGACCAGGGCGTTGGGTGCCATGGTCCTGGAGGACCAGGGCGCTGGGCGCCCTGGTCCTGAGGGACCAGGGCGCTGGGTGCTCTGGTCCCACCTCCGGGACAGCGGGGTGCAAAGGAGGTTCAGGCCAGGGTGCATGAAAAATGCAGTTTTCAGTGTCGTGAGCAAGTTTTGGAGTCTCCATTCAGGTTGCGTGTTGCATCGCCATCGTGAAGACCGAAATGTAGTCGAAATTGCAAGTGTCGCAATTTTAGGACGCTACAATTTAATTTGATATTCTTGAAACTTAGTTATTTGCTATTGAAATATGATCAAACTTGTTCATTGTGTATATGTCTTGAAATGTGATCTAATTTGTTCATTACTTGTAACTCATATGGCATATAGTTTTAAATTATTTATTACTCATATTGTGTATACCCACGTACCCAAGTACCGACATTGGTAATGTTGATATTGTGTATTTTGATTGAGTGAATTTTCTTTGAGTCCTTCATGCATGAAGAGATTGGAGTGAAGTTATTATTTCATAAACTCATACTTATGGAGTGAAGTTAATTATTTTAAGAATCAATTAAGACAAGATTTGAGTGCACAAAGCAGATTTGAAATTTATCTAAGGATGAGTCGGCTTAGCTAAGGTTTTCATTTAAATTTTATTCCATAACAAGTTGGCCTTAGGGTAAGAGACACACCTATTCATCCAAATCACCTATAAAAGAAGAGTTGAAGAAATCATTTTAACATCAAATCAAACCAATTATCTCTTCTTTCGTCAGAAACCGTCAAAAACTATAAGTGAGAGGTGGCAAAATAGTGCATCTTTTGTTCTTCTCATCGTGGGAACGAACCATTAGCGCAAGCACATCCAAGTGGTTGGGTTTACACTAAGCGTGCCCTTGTCTCACTCCCTAAGACATCTAATCATTTCGAGCCACCTCGTAGCGATGCTTTCCCTTGAGCGTTCAAAGTGGAAAAAATGGTGAAACTTTGACGTCGTGTAACTCAGATATCATGACACTTATGGATGATCCATTTGAACCTATAGGGTCATGTTTTTGCTTCCTAAAAAATCCTCTCTCAGTTTCCGATAACTTGATTCCGTTTTCTTGTGGTGATATTTTTTCTGTCCCATAAAAAACCGTCAAAAACTGTCAGTGAGTAGTGCATCTTTCATTATTCTCATCATGGGAATGAACCATCAGCATGAGCATGTCCGGGTGGCCTGGTTTACGCTAGGTGTTCCCTTGTTTCACTCCCCAAGACGTTTGATCATTCTGAGCCACCTCGTAGCGACATTTTCCTTTGAGCGCTCAAAGTGGAAAAAATGGTGAAACTTTGACGTTGCGTAACTCCAAGAATGTGGAACTTATAGACAATCCATTTGAACCTATGGGGTCATGTTGTCGATGCCTAAAAAATCCTCTCTTGATTTCAAACAACTCGATTCCATTTTTCTTGTGGTGAGATTTTTTTTGTCGCATCAAAAATTGTAAGTGAAAGGTGGCAAAAGAGTGCATCTTTCGTTCTGCTCATCGTGGGAACAAACCGTCTACGCAAGCGTGTCCATATGACTTATTTTATCACCAATAAAACTCCAATCATCCAATACTAGGTTTCTCACCCTTTCACACCTTGTCTCAATGCACTCTCAAGGCATTACCCAACCACTCAAATGGGGTTTTCAACTTCAATGGATTAACCAAACATAAATTAGGGGTTTAACACACCTATGACACCCTGACACAAGGTTTCACATGCTCAAGTTGACTGGTTCACTTCCCAATACACAAAACTGCACTTAGGAGGCTTATTCCTACTAGCCCTTCAAATCGGGTATTTCAACAATAACTCAAAGCTTTCCCAAAACACTTGGAAAAAAAATGCATATTCAGATACCCATTTGCAAATTATTTAACATGTGTCAGAATTAGACACATTTATTTATAATCAAATAGTACAAATTTATAATCAATGGTATAAATTTATTACAAATATATTTATAATCAAATGGTACAAATTTGGGCTCTCAAAATTTGCAAATCAGCCCCATGGGCACTTTTATATATAAAATTTGGCATCTAATATATACGATCAAGCTCATTACTATTTATATTTACAAAATTTTGCATCTAAATATGCAAATTATAACTCGTTATTTTTTTATACAAAATTTAGCATCTAGATATGTACATTACAACTCATTTTTGTTTTTTTATACAAAATTTAGCATCTAGATATGCACATTACAACTCATTGATGTTTTTATATACAAAATTTGGCATCTACATATGCACATTACAACTCATATGCATATTATAGCTCATATGCATGTAGAGCACATCCAAAAAAGCGAAGTTACAACGTTTCGTAAAACATATATACAAAATTGTCAAAATTATTCCACCATATTGTAGAATTATTCTTCTAGATGGCCCAAAATCAATCAAGTGAACCTTATGGATCAACTCTAACCCTTAGTGTCTCAAGTATGGCCTCGTGGTCAGATTCATGAACTTTTCACAAATAGGTCTACTACGATATTTAATCAAATGAATATTTGTTGCAACAAGAAGGTTTGAGTAATGAAGAATATGTCTATGTGTCTCAAAGTCCTCAAACAACTAGGCATTATAATTTTTGATAGGGTACCTACATTTTATAGAAGGATAAGTTAATGCCAAAATCAATATGACTAATAAATAAATGAGCTTAAGAAGTCTCAATACAAATCAAAACAACAATGGTACCTTCTAAGCCATGTCCCTGTTATAACAATGGATCCTATTGGGTACTCAATACCCTCTCCATCAACCATTGTAGAATTCAATTTCTTTTTGGCGTCAATACAATGACACAAAAAGTAATTTATTCCTTCTTCATTGTTCTCATTCGCAATAACTACATATACATGACTTGCATTTAATAGAAGGATATAAGTTAATACCAAAATCAACATAAGTTAATCCTAATAAATTGAGATTAAAATTGACTTTACCCAAGTAGAAAATTGCAACCCTTTACTTGGTTCAACTATGTCTGATACATGATCAAAATCCACTGATGCTTCAATCTGGTTCATTTGTAGTTCTCTAGGAAGTTGATATGTATCTAGGGTTTGCAAAGGTCTACAAGACCATTGGTCAACCCACTCTTTTGATTCACATTCATCCCACACAAAATGCATACATGAAGAGAAAAATCATGCAATCTGTCTAGTATAAATAACTAGTGGTGTTGCATTTGAACTTCTAAATGAATGCATGTCACTTGATCCTGTAAGTGTACAACAATCTAGATAATTTTCAATATTAGATTCACATATTAACCAAAAATATCTACAAATCATAGACTTACCTGCATTACTTGGTCTCATCATAGAGTTACACCATTGCACAATTGTTTCTGTATCTATTAACATTGCACCACCTTCGTACTTCAATTCCTCTCTGGTAAGATCTCTTTTCACACTTGCTCCCGCACCATCATGCTCTCCCTTTCCATGCCCCACCTCAATGAAATTCCCAAAATATTGTACACCACTTGTCACATGCATCCTGTTGACGGGAATAATCATTATGTTATGTTGTTATATTATGTTGTGTTGTCGTCGGTAATAATGAGTTACGGCGGTCAGTTAGTTAGCCGACGGGTAGGTAGTTGGAGTCGCGACAATTGTGTCGCACCCCTTCGGGTATTATATATTGTGTACCTTTTCTTCGAAAGGATCATGTTAGTCATGTCAGATGTAATGTTATAAGCACTTATTGTACATGGACTGTGGAATTAATATAGAGGCTGGTTATTTAATATATTTCCATTATGTTCTGTGCATTTACGTTCTGCATTTAATCGTTTACCCGAGAGGGAAAACATTTGGCGCCGTTGCCTAGACGAACTCAGGAACGGAAGACACGGATGGCGCATAGACACAATGGGCCTACCCGTTGGTGAAGTAAACCCGGAGGCCGACGATGCGCGGAAGGCAAAATAAAAAATAAAAATAATAAAAGTTTTTTTGTGTACATGGCGTGTGTTTGTTGTGTATGGAAGTGACTTATGCCCAATAGACTAAATAAGGAGAAAAATAAAAAGATACAGAGTGACGAATGGGAAGTGGCACAAACCGCGTTGAATCTCAGACAGCAGATAGAACGAAGGCGTAGGCTAAGGCAGCTTGCCGAGGGACGACTGGCCGAGGGGTTGCCCGAAGGGAACCCAGGAGGTGTCACAGAGGTTGCGGAGGCAGAGATAGATGGAGAGAACTACACTGTCTACACTGTTGTAGGGCTGCCAGAAGGAGTCACGGAGGGTGCCAAAGGAGAACTCTACAATTCGCTAGAATACCACCGTAGGGTAAGAAGCCGCGAAGAGTTGGTGGAAAAAATAAGGTGAAGTCTAAACCTGATCAACGCTACCAAAGACTTGCTAAAGAATTTGTCCATTTCAGAGGACAACCGGAGGGATTCAACGGAAGGTGACGGTACAACTGAAGGTGCCGAGGGAGCACAAGGGTATCGTACAGGAGGCAATTTGTTTGGTGCGGTGTTAGCAACTTTTTCTGGAGGACCCACAAGTGGAGGTTCAGTTGTAGGAGGCGGAGGATCGCCAGGTACAAGCACACAAGGAATTAGAGGAGTGAGACCCAGCGGTGGGATGGCGAGTAAACAAAAATTGCCAAAGTTCATAGGGGAGGGCAAGGAAGACCCCTTACGGCACTGCTGTACATGTGAAACCATTTGGTCCGCCAACAGAGTAACAGACCAGGATGACTGGGTACAGCAGTTCCCAGCCACGTTATGAGGTGTTGCCATAGATTGGTACTCCGATGTGGACAAGCAAAAAGTGGCCACGTGGGCCAATCTACAAAAGGAATTCACGGGGGAGTTTCAGTTGCTCCGTGATGACAATGAAATTTTAATGGAGATATACAATACCAAACAAGGTACCAGGGAGACAGTACGAGCATACAGTCGGAGGTTGAAAGAACTCTTGGGTAAAATGGAAAGCCAACCCGCAGATGGATTGAAGAAACGATGGTTCGTTGAAGGGTTGAAATCCTCCCTACGGAGGAAGATGAAAATTGTACCCCCGACGTCATATGACGATGCTTATAATAGGGCGATGGACCTGGAGAGCGAACACAAAACATCAAAGAAGAAGAAAAGTAATAAATCCTCATCTGAGGACAATGACTCTTCACAGGAAAGCAGCAGCGACGACGAGGCTGGCAAACGGGTGCAAGCGCTCCAGAAAGACATGGAGTGAATGAGAAAAGAATTCAAAATAATGAGAAGCACGGGTCGGAACGAAGGGGACATATGGTGCACTGAGTGCAAAGAGGAAGGGCACACAAAGGGTACTTGCCAAAAGAAGGCATTTTGCGAGATTTGCCAAGTGATGGGACACTCCACCAAGGAGTGCCCATACAACATGAAAACCCGAAGTACGCAAATGAACCAGGTGTTGTTCACGGAGCAGGCCACAACATCCGCACTAGCGGGTACCGGCAAACATACTAACACAACGACATCATCTGGAGGATACTGGGACAACAGACGTGGTGGCAGAAGGAATAGCAACAATAACAATAACGGAAGCCATATCCAATATGACGTCAAGGGTCGGCCAATTATCCAATGTAGGGCCTGTAATCAGTGGGGGCACTTCACCCGTGATTGCACGAAGGAAGCCACCCCTCAGCACCTCTGTCGTTGGTGTGGGCCAGGCGACCATGAGGACGCAATTTTTCCGTAGGTAGGGGTTAATCTCCTCAACATTGAGAAGGCTGAGAAGACTGGTGAGAAAGAAGTACTGGCGATCACCTGCGCCTAGACGAAAAAAGCCACTTATCCCGACCCCCATACGGAGAAGGAGAGATTACGGGAGGCAAAGGCCAATATTGAACATGAGATGACGACCGAACGACGGGACAACGAGGTAGCGAGTACATCATCCTGTATGGAAGCGGAAAATAACATCATTGGGCAAATCTTGCAGATGGAGGTGCCGATAAAGGTAAAAGACCTTCTAGACTCTATGCCACAATTAAGGACTGCCATCCTCACCAATGTGCAAAGCACCGCATCGTCGAGTACACCACAGGTAGGGGTTCCCGCCACCGCATTGTCGAGTGCACCACAGGTAGGGGTTCCCACCACCGCTTCGAAGAGTACACCACAGGTGGAGGTTTCCGTTAGCCCTTCGACTGACCCGATGTTACTAGCCGTGAGCAGTGGTAGACACCCAGCTATGGTAGAAATGGGTATCCGTGGGACCATTTTGAAGGACACCATTATGGACGGGGGATCTGGGGTGAATGTACTACCAGAAGAAACATGGAAGCGGCTGGGGAAGTGCACCCTGTGGCCACCCACATTCAACTTAGTGGGAGCAGACCAACATGACATTAAGCCACTCGGCCTGTTGATGGCCCAGCAAGTGACAATTGGTACGCAACCATTCTTGTTAGATTTCGTGGTTATTCCCTCGAAGAAGAAAGGCTATGATGCCATCCTGGGGAGAGCGTGGTTGATCAATGCGAGGGTAAACCACAACTGGAAGAAAAATACACTTTCCATGGAGAAGGGAGGGCGGAAATATACCATTGACCTACACACCCAAGATGTCGACGAAGAGCTCGCCTCTTCAGACTTAGACTCAGAGGACTCTAATAAAAGGGAAGGGGGTCCCGATGAAAGCAAGGGCAAGAACGCGATGAAGCCAAACAGTGAAGGGGTGCTCGAATTGGAGGGATGTTCTGAAGATGAGGTATGCTCACTTAACGGGCTCTTCCACTGGCAAATGGAGGATTACAAAATGTTCCAAAGCTATAGGCTTGAAGTAGAGGAACCAGAGCAACCAACAGAGGTGTACCTGCCGGAATACAGAGAATATTGGAAGGGAGACACCCCAAACCCTGGTGACGTAAATAATCCGAAGAGTGTTGGCAACGATTGGAACCCTGTATGGAAGACCGCAGTCTTCAAAATCTTTATTATTATTCTTCTTCTTATGTACGGGAAGGAGATCGTGGTCCCTGTAGAATTTGTGGTTCTAGGTCTTCCTATGGCCATTGAAAATAGACTTGCCACCAACAGGTACAAATTGAAACCCTACCACGCGAAGCGCGCAGGGGACCCGAGAGGCCGGACGGACACCCGAGAGCCCGAAGGGGGACCCGAGAGGATGGAAGGGGACCTAAGAGGCCGGGCAAGCGACTCGAGAGGCACGGGACAAAAGAAGGAGACTTTTGGGCGAGGAAAACCGAGAAGGATGAAGAGCAATCCCAGAGACAGCGGACTCGAGCCGAAGACTCTCTAAACAACTTTAAAAAAAAAAAAAAAATTGTGAAAAAAAAACACCACCGTACGGGGCCGTACGGCAGATGACCGTACGGTTGGAAGAAAAAATTTGAAAAAAATCGCACGGTCGTACGACAGCGACCGTATGGTAAAAAAAAAAAAAAAAAAAGAGAAAAAAAGGGGGAAAATGGCCACCGTACGGTGGGACCAAGGTGACACCACCATGTGGTGGACGGTGACACCACCGTGCGGTGGCACCACCGTGTGGTGGAACCACCGACGGTGGCACCACTGTGCGGTGGAACCACCGATGGTGACACCATCATGCGGCGGTCACACCGTGTGGTGGGAGCCACCGAAGGTTGTTGCCGCGACATGAATCAACCGCACACCCAGCATAAACCCCCGCACAGCCGCACACAAAGTGCAGCCGCTCCGTCGTCATGGTCCGCCATACAGTGGAGGGGTGTAGGTCGCACGGGAAGGTGGCTGCACGATTGGGAAGGTGGCCGCACGATCGGAGGTGCCAATGCTGTTGTTGACTGTACAGGGAGGTTGTATGGCCGGGGTGCCATCGGGGACATTATAGTGCCTTAAAAAAAAAAAAACGACGACGACGGATTGAAAAATGATTCGATGACATTTGGAGCCTAGACACTGAAAATATTGGAGTGTAGAAGAAGGGTTTTGACATCATAAAATATCACAGAAATGATGCGCGCCATGGACTTTCGTGGGGTTCTGAAGGTTGTAAATTGGTGTTGGCGGCGGGTCGCTACCCCAGGACCTCGCGAGGGGCGCTGCCCCTTGACCCCGCGGGGGCATTGCCCCTCGACCCCGCTGGGGGCGTTGCCCCCAGACCCCCAGTTTATTTTGAGCTACAGAAGACCACGGGAAGTGTTGTGGTTGTCCGTACTGTGAGAAAGAAGCCTGCAGCTAAGCATTGGCGGAGAAGCCATAAGCCGTAGAGGGAGACGGATTTGGAGGTTGCGAACAAACAGAGTTTGAGGGAAGGCATTGCAGGTCCACGCAGTTGTATGACACCAGGGAGTTATTCAATTCAGTTTTTAGCCTTTGGGGAGTGTGATGGAGGATTTGAGGTGTCTCCTAGCATTTGTGCCAGCGGATTGTGGCCACCTCCAAGCATGACTGGTACGCTTTGAGGAACTTGGAGTATGTCTCGGCTGGACGTGAGGTTGCCGTGGTGGATGCACAGAGGGCTCGGGAGGAGTTGACCACCAGGTTGGAGGCAATAGTCACGTGAGACTTAGTTCAACGTACCCAAGAGTTGGATGCCGAGAGAGCAGCACGGGTGGCTATCGAGGACAAATTGGCTAGGGAGACAGTATCATTTGAGTAGTAATATCCTTTGGGTTAGGCACAGGAGGACTGTGATGGCAAAGGAAGCAATATTGGTGAATTCCACACTTGAGCATCAGATGGTAGCAGAAAAGGGTTTTCAGGCGAGGACGCAGCAAATGTATAAGATTCGGGCCCGACTGCCGTTAGTAGTTCCTGCCGTTCATCTCTATTTTTGTATTAAGTCGTCGGAGTCGACTTCTTTTCTTGGGGGGGATGATGTTGACGGGAATAATCATTATGTTATGTTGTTATATTATGTTGTGTTGTCGTTGGTAATAATGAGTTATGATGGTCAGTTAGTTAGCCGACGGGTAGGTAGTTGGAGTCGCGATGGTTGTGTCGCACCCCTTCGGGTATTATATATTGTGTACCTTTTCTTAGAAAGGATCATGTTAGTCGTGTCAGATGTAATGTTATAAGCACTTATTGTATATGGACTGTGGAATTAATACAGAGGCTGGTTATTTAATATATTTCCATTATGTTCTGTGCATTTACGTTCTGCATTTAACTGTTTACCCGAGAGGGCAAACACATCCTAGTCAACTAGTAGAACATCCTTGCATTCTTGAATTGTGCGGTGCAATTGTCCAACCATATTAAGTGTTGGTTGTATCTTATATCTCTTTCCCTTAAACTATCATAGAAGACTGTAAAGTATCCTTGCACAAACTCTGAGGAATGAGTATGATCATCACTAATATAGAAGTGATATTCTCTTATAACCTTTCTGACCTCCTCGGTGCTATCATGTGCATGCATGAATGCTACGTGTACAAAAATTGTAACTTGTGTAGAGTGGTAATACATAGATTGTACTTTATTTTGTGGCTTTAGTGTATAATTCTCACCAAAATCAATGACAAAGACAATAGTGTTGAGGGGGAAAGTTTCCTTGCACAACTTGAATTTCTCATCTAACCACCTAGCTCTACGTGTGTGACCTATGTACTCATACACTAGTTTCTCTTGAAACATCTTCATAGAATCAGCTACACATATATCCCTTTTCACTAACTCACACCTCTTTAATTCTTTTCCATATGCGACTGACTTGTATTTTCCAATAGAAACTAGTTCCTTGCCAATTTCATGTGTGCTATCCAAATGTAGGTATCTATGTAATTGTTGCAAACCGCCACATGTAGGACAAAAACCTCTCAAATACATCATCTTATAGTAAATGCACACATCATCTCGTGTACATAATACACTTGAAATAAATTCTCCCAGTGACTTAGGAGGTTCTTGTAGACCACAATCCTACAAAACATCATTAGTGTGCAAAGTACAATATATATAGCGATACATATTATAATGCATGGAAAATTCAACATGGACCCTACAACAACATGTAGTACGTGCATGATTAATCTTAACATAAAATGGTTTTGTCATCTCAAAAAATATTTGACTAATTTTAATCTGAGGAAAGCTTTGAAGAAACCTTTCATAAAATTATGTTTGAGTTGTATCTAAATAGAGTTTTGGATGTGGCTCACAATTAATAATTCCAATTCACCTTCTAACAACATCTCTTTGGTTGGGTGAAACCCTTGTGTTTTTATGCCAATATTTCTCAATTAACATTCTTAGTGCATCAACAACCTTGTCCTTGTGTGGGAGTCTACCCGAGAATGCCCAAAGAGAATTATTGTTAGGATCCTTGATTTTCTCTCGCCTCTCTAAGGCATAGTGTAATGTGGTTCTACTTACCCTTAATGACTTGCTTGTTTTGCTTATTAAACGACATTTTCTCATTTCCTTTCCCATTATGGTTGATGTGAGGACACAACGAGTAACATTAGCATCTTTAGTGCGTGATTTCGAACCAATGGCTTGGTATGCATCAAAAATATTTCTCACAATGGTTCTTTCACTATTATTTTCGGATCTTCTTAACCCCAAAATTTTCATTCTCTCTAAATTTCAGATTTTTTATCATTTCAAAAACTAATTGGCATCTTCCATGGTTTGATTTAAGTTTTCAAAATAGTTATTCCAAATTCTTCTAACTGTTCTTCTACAAGTTATTTCAGAAATTTTATCATGC
Source organism: Cryptomeria japonica (assembly GCF_030272615.1). NCBI lineage: Eukaryota > Viridiplantae > Streptophyta > Pinopsida > Cupressales > Cupressaceae > Cryptomeria > Cryptomeria japonica. The sequence goes on from NC_081407.1 coordinate 229,477,660, forward strand.
ATTGGCTTCACAATATTTTCATCAATATCTATTAGAAACTTTGGTTTTCTATGAATTATTCTAAGAGGTATTAAGATTGGTGCATGCTCTTCATTTTCATTAGGTGCATTATGTGCATTGATCGCATAAAATTCAAATGGTATATCTTCTTCAATTTCATTAGCATGTGCATTCACTAAATCATTTTCAAATGATGTATGTTAATTGCATTCATCACATGCATTTGAATTGGTGTATGTTGATCATTTTGATTTGGTGCATTCATCATATTAATTTCAATTGTTGAATTTTCATCACTTTCATTAGGTGCATTAGGTGACGTACCTTCACATAATCTTCTCATACGCTCCCTTTGTCTTTCCTTTGCTGCCTCTCTTTGTTCATTTGTTCCTCTCTTGTTCTTTCCCATTGTCCTACACATAACATCATGATGAAAATCCATAATCAAATAGTAAGAAAACAACAAATTATCATCATTTTGTTATAATCTAAAGTAGCAATAATAAAATAACTTAAAAAAAAACAAAATACAAGACAAATCAATCATGATCAAAGCAAAAAAACAATAAATGATCATCATTTTGTTATAATATAAAGTAACAATGATAAAATAACTTCAAAAATAATCCAATATACGAGATAAATCAATCATTTCAAAGCAAAAGTGACAAACAAATATGAAAACTTGACTGTTATTGTCCCAGAAAATCATGTGCAAAAGTAGTGGGGCCTTCAAACAACTTGCAATGCTAGTTTTTAGGCCGTTGGGACTAAAATATATTAAGATTTTCCTATAACTCGTACGGGTTATGGAAACCTTTAATGTGAACGTTCACAATTTCTCATAACCCGTACGGGTTATGTATAACTACAAGTTTTAGCCTTAGTTCTACATAACTCGTATGGGTTATGTAGAGCTAGGAACAAAATAGAAAGTGGGGGGAGAGAGAGAGAGAGAGAGAGAGAGAGAGAGAGAGAGAGAGAGAGAGAGAGAGAGAGAGAGAGAGAGAGAGAGAATAGGATAAGGAGAGGGGGGTGGAGAGAGAGTTAGAGACAGAGAGAAGGGGATAAGGAGAGGGGAAGGAAAGGAGATTGGGAAAAGGGGAGAGAGAGAGAGAGAGAGAGAGAGAGAGAGAGAGAGAGAGAGAGAGAGAGAGAGAGAGAGAGAGAGAGAGAGAGAGAGAGAGAGAGAGAGAGAGAGAGAGAGAGAGAGAGAGAATAAGATAAGGAGAGGGGGAGGGAGAGAGAGATATAGGATAAATTGGGAGAGAGGGAGAGGGATGACAGAGATGGGGAGAATAGGAGAGAGAGAGAGAGAGAGAGAGAGAGAGAGAGAGAGAGAGAGAGAGAGAGAGAGAGTAGGATAAGATAACGAGAGGGTGGAGAGGGAGAGGGAGTAGGAGAGAAAGAGAGAGAGAGAAGGGGGAGAAGGTGAGAATATGATAGGATAATGAGAGAGAGAGAGAGAGAGAGAGAGAGAGAGAAGGAGGAGAGGGTGAGAGACATGAGGTAGGGAGAGAACGAGAAGGAGAAAAGGGTGAGAGAATCGACATAGAGAGAAGTGTGAGGGGAGAGATGAGATAGAACTCAAGGAGGATAATTAGGGCTCAAAATAAGCAAAGATGGTGATGGGGGAAGGAAGATGAGAGAGAGAGGAAAAAAAGAGATACATGCATGTATACAAACATATATTCATATATCTATATAAATTTATGTATATATAACTATAGATATGCATATATACATACATAAACACATATTATATATGTATGTCTATACATATGTGTAGTAAATGCTAAGTTTACAAGTATACATTATTATGTCTTCATAACCCGTACGAGTTTTGTGAAACACAAAAATAATGGTTTTAGTTCTACATAACCCGTGTGGGTTTTGTGAAACACAAAATAATGGTTTTAGTTCTACATAACCCGTACAGGTTATGTAGAACTGCGAATAGTACTTTTTGTTTTTCAAAGCCTGTGTAGGTTTTGGCTTGGTAAGAGGGTTGGAAAATGACCCTAAGGCTTGCAAGCCCATTTCCCCCCCCCCATTTTTGTCCCTTTACACATTTTTTCATCGTCCAACATGATTTCTCAACTTTGTCATAATCAGGTTTACAAATGATCAAGTGGGTATCTCTAAAATTACCACTATAATCTCACACATCTTCTCAGTTTTCTGACCATGTAAATTTTTCTATTTTTGGACAACATTAACATATCAAACTTTAATTTTCTTTATCAGTGCCTTGATAGTCCTCATAGACATATGTCTACCATTTTTTAATAACTTTTGATATACTCGACTAAATTTAAAATAAATTATATACTATTGTTCTACACTGGATTCTATACACTTTTTAAAAAAAAAGTTTGCTTTTTTTATTATTTTGATGCAAGTTATGCCCAACGCACGAACAGGTACCAAATTTTTAGGATGCAGTCACTTCAAAAAATCATTAAAAAAAAAGAAAATGCTCAATGGAAAATTATAAAAATATACACAACTTCTAGATCTCACTCTTACCTATCATCCTACCAAAGGGTTTTGCAAAATACTAAATCTAACTATATATTTTGTGCACTGCACGAAAACAACTATGTTATGTTTTTTCTGAAAAAATCAGGAATAGTGAACTTTGTGCGTGAAAGGTTTGCCCCTATTAATCTTATCCAATTTTAAAATTTTTTAGTAGTTTAGAAACTAGATTCAGAGTACTACAATTCTTATTCTTTTCTCAACTCCTAGGTTTGAGTGCATGACCTTCAAATATCTCTTTGAAGTTTAGGTTTACCTATTTTTAGAAGACGAAAAAAGTGGCCACTTATACCCCCCTTTTTTTTCACCATCTTGGTGCACTTACCCATGACGGACACATAAATGAGTTTTAAAAGGGAGTTACACATGTTGGTGTGTGTTTTGACACATCATAGGGAATTTTGGATTAGAGATCAGTTGGGTGCCACCTTTTGGTGGTTTTAGCTCATTGTTTTGTAATACCATTTGATGGTTTCATGTATTGCATCTCCTATATATTAGGTGCGTGAGATGGAGGTTGTGAGTAAGAATCTTATAGCTATTGAGTTATATGTAGATCTCTATCCAGTGATACTCCTATGAGAAGCTTGTTGTGCAAGTATATTGTATTCTATTGTTGATTTCTACATAATATACTAGGTAGATTTTGGATTGTAGGGTTTTTCTCTCGAAAGGGTTTTCCCACCACATAAATCACCATGTTATGGTAATGCTATTTGTGTTATTTTTGTTTAATTTTTGTAACTATTGTGAAGAGATAATTTTTTTTTTTTGCATTACCCTCCTCTCAAGATTAGTGTAGGAAGTTGTTGTGCTACCTTAACTTCCTTTCATTTGATAAGTAGCATGTATGGAAATAGTGGAAGCATAATTCTCTTAGTTGGTGTAACATACTTTGTATGCAATGCCCATGGTGGCATATTTGAGTCTCAGATGATGATCCCTATTACATCAAGAATTATTCCATCATACATTGCTTCAAAAAGCTTTGTGATTCCCACATTCATAATAGATTTCTTTAGTAGTACTTATCCTTACACCCATAAGATGATAAATTCCCTAATTGCCTCTTTTGTGATTCAATGGGGTTAATCTAGTCTAAAATATTCATCATGGAATTGGCTATGGATGATGTAGACCCACTCATCCTATGTGGTGAAGTTTGGAAACTCTCTCCACATGTCCAAATTCTTCTCAACAAATTTGTCGTATGAGGGCGAGTAGGTATTTGTGTTTGGTTGGAGAAAGGTGACCCTAAGGGCTTAAAAATTTGTGCGGTCCATTTTAGAAATTGGGGCATGGATGTATTTTATATTATCTTTTATGTATATTACATCGCTAGGTACCTTAGAAAATTATCTTGCAGGGTCTACCTTTATGGTTGAGCTTCAATGTGGTATGCATTGTGATTAGGTTTGTATAAGAATCAAATATTCTCCCATCTAGTGAAACCCTTATATCTCTTTGTAGTTTGTATATGAACCATTCAAGATTTTGCCTTTTAGATAGTGTTTTTTCTAGTTTGTGGTAGATTTCTTTGAACCTTTTATCATATGATTGTATTGATTCCTCTTCTCTTTTCACTACATGTCTAATATTTCTCACAATTTCCATAAGGATGTTTAGACTATCAAAGTTTGTTAGGAAATCTTCCTTGACTTCATCCCAACTGTTCTCATGTTTTGGGCATATGCCAATTTATACCAATTTGGAACATCTGTTTGTAATGAAGATACAAAATCTAACAACTTCTACTTGTCTTCTTCAATTTGTTTTCTCTCCCAAAGTAATTCCAACAATAATACATACCCTATAACCTGTGTGGTGCCTTTGCTAAGGATAGAGATTTTATTATTGCATTTTTCTTGCTTTTATTTTTGTTTTTGATTTGTAGATCTGTAGACTTTTCTTCTTTTCTTTCTTCATACTTTGTGCTATATGAGACTTTTATTCTCTGCCCTTGTCTCTTGCTAATTTTATGTCAATTCTCTCCCAAGTATCTCTTCCCAAGCAATATCTTTCTTTGTTTCTTTGTTTCTTTCTTTTTTCTCTTTTTCTTGTTTTGTGATCTCTCTTTTGTTTAAAATCCTTCTACTCTTATATGGCTTGAGAGAGGGATCTTGGTTAAGGGGTTGCGACTCTTCAAATTTTATTTGTTAGTGATATTTAAGTTGATAATGACCTTAACTCTTTTTTTAATATTTCCTCTCATATTAATTCTCTTATACTTCTAAATATTCTTCTTGGATTGATATGAACTTCTCTAGATTCTTCAAGAATTCAAGAAGCCTATCATCTAATTTTACTATTATTTAAAAAAAAATTGATATACTTTAGGACTTTTAGAAAGTTATGGTAGGGTTGGGGTCGAGCCTTTGTGCTACTATAATTCACTAAAAAAAGCTTTCTAGATCTTACATAATAATCAATGTCTTGCTTTATACTGGTAATTATTTATCCCACTCTTTTCAAATATGAATCTGCTTTCTTCGAGGTCTTCCATTCAATTTATAGGTTTTCTTTTTTATTCTCCTCAACTACACCCACTTTAGTGTGCTTAGTAGCACCCTCATTGGTGCACTTAACTCTCTTGTTTTCCATATTTTCCATCCTTTTGTGGTGTCTTTCTTATCTCTTAATCATCTACCTTTTTCTTCTTTCCCCACTTTTTGGGCTAGTCATAGTCACTTTTCTTGCTAGTGCAATTGGCTCCTTAATCTCTCATGTATTCTCTTATCTCATTTTTCCATGGGTGTTTTTGGTTAGGGATTACATTGCTTCTTTATTGTTTCCCATGGTATCTATCTAGTAATTTTTTTATTGGTCACTTATCTTCAAGGATTTCCTTCAAAATTCCTCTGCCTTCCCATTCTCCATCCTTAGTGCCTAACCCCTCTCATAGGGTAAATGTTAAGAGGATGGTGCTATAGTTTATTATATCCTTTCCATTCTTTCTTTCTTCTCTTTTACCTTATTTAAAATTTTAAACTTTGAAGATATCCTTGATGTCCTTAATACAACCTAACTAGGGCCTTGACACTTATTATGTTAGCAAGAAATTTGGGGAGCATAGATTGAAGTTTTAAGCCTCACAAACTACCTCAAACTCAATTGGGCAGTAAAACATGGATTAGATTCAGATAGGAGACTAACTACTTAACAAAATATAAAGACATGACATAACATATCATAGATATAACTCTAAAATATTTGTATTATTCATATAATTGTATTAGATCATATACATCATATCTTCATATATACTCTTCAACATCTTCTCATATATTCATATGTCATCTATTCCTATTTACAGTCTTCTACATATATCTCACAACCTTGTTTTTTTGTCATTTACATCTTACAATATACTTATATCTAAGGGATGGGACATGACCCATCCATAGTATCCCTATCTAGATGCTATTTTTCTAATCTTATGGTTTATAGACCCTTTACATTATGATGTGGTAGGTTCTTCTAGACTATGTCTAAATTTTTCACCTTTCTTATCAACACCACCCCAACCAATAGTCATCATCAACTTGTTGGATTCAACTTGAGTTGTTGCACTAAAGAGCCACTAAGGCCCTTACAACAATCTAAAAATTCTTAAACGATATAAATTGTTGAAAATATATACAAAAATTTAAATTTTTTTTATTTTTACTATAAAAATACAAATTATAGACCACAAATATCCTATGGTTGAAATTTGACAGTCTCAACTAAGGATGTCCAATGTATCACATAGATGTTTGCACGTAGCAATGCCATCTATACAAACTACAAATAGAAAGTTATCTAGGAAGTGTGAAAACTCAGCTTTTTAACTTACATAACTTGTAAGACCCTCCCAAAAATGAAACTCTACACAAGACAAATAAATCAAAGAAATAAACTAAGGTTTAAATGAATCAATGAAATAATGGAGATAATTTCAAAAAATAAAGAAATACTTTCAAACCTTGTACAATTGAGTGCTCCCAAAATACTTGTATGCATGATGAAGAAATGAAAAATATTTTGAGGCTGTTTAGAGGCTTGCCTTTGTTAGACCCCTATTTTGATGTTTTAGCCTCCACAAACAACCAAGATAAATAGATCAAAAATAAAAATGTTTTCTTATTCTAAGTGCTACTAGAGGTAAGAACAATGGTAAAATAAAATATATTGATAAGGAATGTGCTCATCCTAAAGTGCTTGGGGGAATACAAGAAGAAATGCTTGTAAGAATAAAAGAACATTGATATTACTTGAGAGGCTTGAGAAAGTAAAAAAGGGCAAGAGAGTTAACTGAACTTGAGAATGTTGTAGCAAGTTGTAACAAGCTCTGTATGAGCTTTAGAGTGCAAAAGAGCCAAGAGAGATAGATTTTAGATGTATTTTAGAAATGAGAAGAGGAGGGAAGAGGAAGGGGGCTGATGAACCATTTCAAGTCATTTTGAGTTATTTTCATTGACTTGAGAAGGTGACAAGTGAATAAAATGCATGAAAGTAGCCCCCAAACAATAAATTATCATAAGACACTAGCACTATGTGCAAACATCCTCGCTAAGCAATAGCATCCAAATGATTTAAAAATAAACAGTGTGAAAATGAGATAAACATAATGCCAACACAAAAAGGAAAGAAAAATGTGATCATTGAAAAGGAGACTTGATAACCTTGATAAGGAAAAAGGATGATGCAACGGCTGAAATGAGCCTACAAAAATACTATAGGTGGTGCAGGAGCACCTAGTTGAGCAAAACTCTCCTTTTTGAGTATTTCATGATTTCATGTTTGTAATGTCTTGTGTTAAGTTTATAATGTTGTTTTAGGTCGTTGTGTGTCTTTTATAGTGGTTTTCATCTCATTTTGGGCTCAAGAGGTCAAGTTTTGCTTTTCAGGCTTTGAGTTGACAATTTTGGCAAAAATGTGCAAAATTGCCAAAACGGTCTTCTAATGCTTTCCAAAGCATTGAAAAATGTTTGATAAGTGTTTTTAAGAATTTCTAAGGTTTTTAGATGAGTTGATGAGGTTAGGTTGTCAAAAATGTCTTTTGGAGCAAGAAATGTTGTCATTTGGGCTTGTAAAAGTTGTCATTTTTTTACTTTTCTTGCAAAATGAAGTTGTGGAAGCCTCATGTCCATATTGGGGCTTGATAACCAACTAGAAAAAATATAAAAAGGCCTCCCTTTTCCTTGGAAAGGTTTGGTGATTGTATTAGCAAAGGAATCCTAATAGAAAAGCATGAAATTCTAGTTTTTTTCATTGTTTTTCTCTTCCTTGGAGTAACAGTTCGTACTCTAGCACTCTTGTCCATACTGTACCTTCTGGGAAGTGTTTATTTTGATTATTAAATTCTCCTCAAGTGACCATTGTATTGGTTTTTCTTTTTCAAGTTGGTGTAATAAAATTTCTTCCATTTTGTGTGCTCACTACCCTATCAAGGGTTTGGAGTTGTAAAATGCCACAACTTGACTAATCCACATCTGGTTTCCTACCAAAAATGGATTGGGTCAAGTTGATTCATGCATTTACATTGTGTATATATTTCTTTTTGAATCATAAGTATGTTTGGAGGACAAATTTGAGTGAAGATTAGACAAGTTTTGGGAACTTGACTAATAACCTTCTTGAAAACTCAAATTCTTGTAATCAAATGCATTGTAGTGTTAAAAATGCCAAGCAAGGAGTCTGAGAAGTGTTACATGTTAGCTGGATTCAACTTTAATAGTTTAAAAGTTGTAATTTGCAAGTTTGAACAATTTTTGTAAACAAAACAGTGAGTTCACTGTTTTTGTGAATTGTGTTGTCAAAATGCTCAAGGAATGCTTCAAAAACATTATCCAAGCCTTGTAACTGTGAAGGCAATGTAATAGGAAGATTGATTAGTGTTTTGCAGACCTCATTGAGGTATATTTTCAGTTCAAACTCCTTGTTATGCAGGTCCAAAGATGTAGCAGCAGGTTGACTGGTAAAGGGACAGTGTTTTAACAGTGACAGTGATATTTCACTTCTTTTCTCAATTGTTTGCCAAGTGTTTGGCATAATGTTTGCAGGGCAGTAATAGGGGAAGGCTTTATTTGGTGTGGAAGAAGTTCTAAGCCAGTTTGGAGGCTTGATGAGTGGAGTTGGAAAGACTTTTCAATGTTCTTTGGTCTAAACCCTACCAAACCCTACAATTATGCCACAAATAGTGGACAGTCCTGTTTTTGCTATAACAGTGGCCTAAACCATGAAAATCCATTAGCACATACCTCTCTAACACCATGCAAAACAATTTTGTTGGAGGAGAAGCCCATCGTTGGGCAGGGTGAGCAAAAAGGTGCCAATTAGGCCTCCACGGGCTACAAGCCTTTTGACTGCATAACACACAAATTTCATGAACCCGATCACCTTGAACTCATTCAGATTGGGGAGAAATTTGGAAGATAGTCCAAGATAGTGAATGAACTCTTAGAAATCTCCATGGCACCCTTGTGAAGCATTTTGGATTGTGAGACCTAGGGAGTTGGTTTGAGCAAGTGAAACTAAGAGGCCAAAACAAGAAGATGAAAACAAGCTTTTTGAACAAAACCTTCATCTAGTTCCCTAAGCCGATTGGAGGTGCTTGTGAGAACATAGAGTAGTTAGAATCATGCCCAAATGGACAAAGGACTGTGTTGGAAGAAATGTAATGGTTTGGCAAAACCAATAGGGAATGAGTAAGGGGAGTTTGTTAAGGAAGTGAAGCATGGGTTGCTTAGCATGAAGACCTCAAGAATGATTTGTAAATATATACAACTACCACAAGTAAGTTTTTTGGAAACAAAATTTCACCTTTAGACTCAAAACCTCCTTGTTAAGCACTTCCTAGCAATCTCCCTATCAATAGGCATGGACACAAAAGTAAATACAGAACATAGGTGAAATCACAAATATATGCAATTTATAACACTACAAATACCTCATCAAGCCTTGTAGTTGGGACCCATCCATCATTCATCATCAATGCATCTTGTATTTTATCATACTTTGTAAGTTGCACTTAAAGGAGGCGCTAGTGTGAAAACATATACCACCTAACTAATTATTTTTAGATCCTATTTTTACTTGCATACTTAAATCTACTTAGGTCGCATGCTTTTGTGTTTTAATTTAGAGGATTAAGACACATGCCATAATCTAATTAACCTTATATAAGGTTTCATCTATGTGTTTATGACAAGGGTTTCTCATTGTATATTGTAATACTCAATCTTTTTTTTTTTTGCATCTAATGAGATCTCAAGCTTCATAGCAAATCAATTGCTTCTCTCTTGTGTGATAGAGTATTTTATTTCTAGATGATCCTTGAACAAGTAAGAGGGTTCAATATTGTATTATGAAGACTCACAATATAGTAACATTCATGTAGGCTTACCAATTTGTTACTTTGTGGATTGATGATTTCTAGTCTAATCATGTGTAATATTTGTTTTGATGATGCCAATTCTCAATCTTGTTAATAGAATCACTTGTGTTATTTGTTAACTATTTATATCCAATAAAACTTTTAGTTAAAATTTTCTTTTTAATTATTATCTAACTAATGGACTTTTTGCATAATTTGCATAGGTACAATCATTTATTTAATAGTTTGATAATATCTAATAGTAGAACTTTTTTTGGTTAATACTAAGTCATTTTATTCATAATAGATTTTGTTATTTTAAATTTCTTGTTCATTTAGAAAACATTCTTATTTTATATTCGTAGAATTATTTTTATAACCATCATCTTTTCTATTTTATAATTAAAATTATATAATTTCACTTGTAGCCCAAATCCTTGTAAATAACTAAAATATGTATTCAGAACTTAAAAAGCAAATCAAATATCTATTTTAATTTAGAGTCACATAGATTCCATTTCTATGCTCCTCTTCGTTGGTTCAATATCATTGTAATATCTCATAAGACGACCTCCCTCCTCCACCAACCCCCAACACCACCCCCCCACCCCGAAAAAAAGACCCCCCCCCAAAAAAAGAGGATCCATCATTTTTTTTTATTGGTAAAAAACCCTTCTCAGCATTCCCAACGAAAAATGGTTTCCAAGTAGGCAGAAAACCATAAGTACCATGATTTATCCTTTTAATAACCTAACAAAATTATGCAGTCTAGAATAATAAAGCTAAAAAGAGTTTAGGTGGCGGAATCTCAACTGCCTAGATAACAGAGATTTTAAACATAAGTATGAAGCCAAAATAAACTATAGACAGAGTCTTGGATTAAGCTTCAAAAAATATTTTTCACAGAACCAAATTAGATTTCCATCATCAGATTTCCCCTTTTTATCCTTTCCTTTTCCCATCATCTCAATTAGTCTCCCTTTAAATTGTGCTCATATTCCACATAGTTTAAATCACTGACCTTTCTATATATGAGAAACCGTCGAATTTTAATCATAAGAAAGAACTCTGAAAAAATTATACTGATCAAGAAGTTTCAAATTAGACTGATTTTTATTCTGATGATGAATCATAGAATGATTTGAAACGTTGATGTAAAATAGATATACACAGTCAAATCCAAAAGCTCAAATCATACTGTACATAGACTGTAGAAACCTTATGTCTATAAATAAACTTAAACATGTTTAACAAATTATTAAAAAATTTCAACAATAAATATTAAATAATATTAAGATAAACAATTACATAAGAATACTGTAAGATGAAATAGAGTGCAATCTGGCTCTGCGATATACATGGAAACAGCTTGGATGATGCTAATATTACACCAAAAAAAACAAAAACTTACCAAGTAAAACAAATGAGCGTTAATCGTATTATTACAAGATTATTTTTAATTTGATACAATAGAGGGAATAAATGTTTTTCTGATATCTCCTGTCAATTCCACACCACCTTGTAAACTGACCTCATGCGAATCCAGGAGCTAAGAAAATTTTTGTGAAAGAATTGACAAACCAAGTAATGATTGAGAGCACCCAGTCACTCTAGTGACTACAGGAACAATACTGATCATAATAATAAGAATTGGACCAATCCCTGAAACTATCCAATGGATGAACATTTCAGATTTCCTACAAATATTGAAAATGCCTGCTTGAATATATATAACACTGAAATGTTATCCAATGGATTAACATTTCAGATTTTCTACAAATATTGAAAATGCCCACTAGAATATATAACGCTGAAATGTTGTCCACTGGATCAACATGTCAGATTTCTTACAAATATTGAAAATGCACACTTGATTATATAACACAGAAATGTTGTTTATGTAAAAAAATGGTAAACAAGATGCATTTAAATGCAAAGATGCAATATCACCGATTAATGCTGCTGGCACTCCTTTGCAAGGACACCCATTACTTGACATTCTTAAGAAAAGGCAACCCCCCTGCAGTGAAAAACAGTCATAATAGTATAAGATAGACATGAAGGTTAAAAAGAAGAAAAAGAAAAACTACCAGTTATGGCAGTGGTGCTGTTTTTACAGCATCGTTTATAAATCTAGCCCCCACCTGTGACAGTGTGAAGCTTCTCTTTATGGGATGATCTGGTATTGTCAGGTGTAAATGACCAGCTGTTTCTTAGAAATCCAGTTGATTTCTTCATTGCCTTGTCTTTTTCCTCTCCATCTTTGACATTGTCTCTGTTCTCCTTTCTCTGCAATTTAATTTTCTGCGTCTGGAGTTTATCTTTTGATTCGGTTGTATAGAGCTTTTCTTTTAATGAACCTGTGTTGTTTTCGTGCCTGCTGAAGCTGTTGCGTGCAGAATTGATGGAAATAGGCCTGAGATGTCTTTCTTTTGTAGAGTTGAGAGGGTTATTACACTTCTGAACATGGCGTCCACGTTGTTTTTCATTTACTGAAATGTTTTCCATAATGGGTACACTCGATTGCATATAATGATCCTCCATCCGGTTAACACCTTGTTTTCTGACATCTTCTGCCGATGAAGCTAAAATTTCTGATTTTCTTCTCTCGGAAAGGATGGAATCGATCTTCCTCATTCTGGGACCCTCCTCTGCTTCTGTCGTCACACCATTTTCCCTAGCAACATCCCCAACCCGAGGAACAGACTGGGGATGCAATATGACAGAGCTAATCTTCTTGGGAAGCTGGACTAATGCTTTAATATGCTGCTTTGACAGCCGAGAAACCTTGCTTTCTGCAGGTGGATCACAACTAGACATTGAATGCCTTCTGACCAAGAAATCTTGCATTTTGGAAGATGAACCAAACCTGAGACTCTCACTTTTCTGGAGGCCAGGGATTGCTTCAAGTTTTGTTTTTGCATCAAGTTTCGAAGGGCTCTGGGGGCTACTAGGCGTGGAAATTTTGGTAACATGAAATTTCTTGAGTGTTCTGTTCAGCAGTGAAGACATCGGTGATTGCTTTATTGACTTTGAGGAGCTGGGTTGGTAAGCCGCAGAAAAAAATGAAGATTTTCTCACTGCTGGAGAGTCCACAACCGTGCAAAACTCAGAATGCTCTTCTGTATTGCTAGGGTAATCGGAAATTCTTAAAGATCTCAGCTCCTTGACAGAAGGTAGTGAGTTCCTTTTCATGAAGGCATTTGTGTTTTTTACCTCTGGATTGTGCATTATTGCCTTAGTAGAACTTGAACGAGACATCCATGAAAATGATGAAGATTTTCTCACTGTTGGAGAGTCGGCAACCATGCAAACCCCAGAATGCTTTTCTTTATTGCAAGGGTAATCGGTAATTCTTAAAGATTTCAGATCCTTGCCAGAAGGTAGTGAGTTCCTTTTCATGGAGGCATTTGTGCTTTTGACCTCTCGATTATTCTTCAAGGGGGTAGAAACAAAAGCTGGATTAGGAAACATAATTGCCTTAGTAGAACTTGAACGAGACATCCATGTAAATGATGAAGATTTTCTCACTGTTGGAGAGTCGGCAACCATGCAAACCCCAGAATGCTCTTCTTTATTGCAAGGGTAATCTGTAATTCTTAAAGATTTCAGATCCTTGACAGAAGGTAGTGATTTCCTTTTCATGGAGGCATTTGTGCTTTTGACCTCTGGATTATTCTTCAAGGGGGAAGGAACAAAAGTTGGATTAGGAAACATTATTGCCTTAGTAGAACTTGAACGAGATATCCATGAATTACGTACAGGTTTAATCTGCTCCACTTTTAAAAGCGGCTTTGCAGGAGTTGTTTTCTCCTTGATCAACCTAACTGGAGATGAGCAATGCGAAACAGGTAGAGACGAGGGCAAGATTTTTGCTCCTCCTTGCTTTTTAACTTGATCAGAACCCCGAAAGCTCATTTGTCTTTGAAATCTTGTGTTTGGATTAGGTGATTCAGGTCTTACCCTTGCAGCATATTCTTCCTTTTCAATCTTTCTATGGTGTTTTAAGGATGAAGTGTCCTTATATATTACTTTAAAACTGTGTACTGGATTTTCTGGAAGTTTGGACCCAAATGTCTGCAATCCAGCCTTTTCTCCAAAGTCAGTATGTTGACTTTCAGTTTCAATGATGAAATGTTTGACATCGGAATGACAACTAGATTCATTCTGCTCGTCAACCATTGGTTTTTCATTCAAACTGTTCTGTGCAGATTTAGGAGATTCTGTAGGCTTATCTTCAATTGAATTTGAAACAAGGTGAGCTACTTCTTTGGTCAAATTGCTAGCTTCCATAATTTCACCAACTGCCTGCTGGATGAGGAATGCCGGCGTTGACCATCGTCTCCATTCTCCTGTCATGTTATGACATCAGGAACTTTTTCAAGCTTGTGTGGGACGAAAACTAATTAGCTTATACCAACATACCCAAAAAAAAAATAACTACAATGCATCTACATTTTGACATAAAAGATGAGTTAATCTTACTGTAACAAACAAACAAAAAGGTTGGCATTAGATTGCTTCTCGTAAAATTTTTGAACCGAAGTTTTGAATCCAAAAAAAGTGGGAATATTGTTAGAAACACAGACGAAATTAGGCCAATTGCAAATACTAGAATTTTTTTCAATCGCGAGTCTAACAAAAGAACAAAGTGCAGTCTCAAAATAGCAGGAAAAACGTTTTCTAAATCCATAGACTTAAAATAAGGGCTAGTGAGGATGGATGCAGAACACAAGGAACAAGAGTGAGGTAGGGGGATTAGGATAAAAGAAAAATGAAATAAAGTATATATACGTGTTATATACTAAAACTTATGTCTATGTGTAATTAAATTCATGCCTACAAGATAGGTAGATTATATTTCAAAATGTGTAAAAGAGGAGTTTAATTATATACCTTGCATATCCACGTCATTTGCAAAAGTTGAGAAAGATAAGGGAAGGAGATCAAAGGAGTATTGAAACATGAGAAAATGTTTGTTCTATAGTAACTTGCAGTGAAGGCTTGTTTGCTAATTGCAAGATATAGAAGCAGATGTGCAAAATTCACGTATTTGCCAGATACAGGAACTAAAAAGCTAAGGAGGTAAAAAATAGCAGTCTGAATCACAACTTCAGAGTACAACACAGGTAAAGCCAAACAGCAGCATTTCCATACCTATTATTTGCAATATTTTTGATCTGTTCTTTTCAAACTAGTAATTAAATATCATGAACTGAAAATAACTAAATACAGGAATGCAGTTGAAGCACCTTACCATTAGAGCTCGAACGTCTGAGACTGGACGATCTAACAATTTGTTGACCTGCATAGCATTTGAATAGATCTTCCATCAGTATCTCCTGAAAGGCAACTGTTGTTGGTTCTCTTTTATATGGAACTTATGTAATAATAAGCAAACATTGTAGGTTTGATCAATCTCACCCTGATTTCTACATATTAATAATCATGTTCCCTGAAAAATGAACACCCTGCAAGCAACCCTGTTTGAATTTGCCCCAATAAATTTGGAATTGCCTAATCTGTTTTGCACTGTTCCAAAGTCACTATACATAGGACAAGCTATCAAGGATTTGAATCTAATCAGAATTACTTAGGACCCACATTTTGGTCAGTGCCCTAACTAGCCTACTAGGCATGTACTGGGTGCTTGAGTTCAACACAGAATATTGATGAACCTATTACTGGTAAAATTGGAGAGTGGTTGAGTTGGAAGAAAACATGCTACATCCCAGACAGCTCAAATAGTAAAGCACCCCAGCATCCTGAGCATGGTCATGGGAAAAGTTCTAGGTTTGAGTCCTAGCTTGTCCAGCTGAGTATTCTTGATGAATAAAAAATTGTCACCTTCAAACCTGGATTTGTGGTCTTTGAGGCTGATAAAGTAATGAACATAAGGTTTCTAATCTTCATGGCAAGGTTAAGACCTTGCACACATGAATAATCAGATTTCTAAAGATAAAAGCATATTTTAAGACTTGGTTGGCAATAGAGGTTTTGTGCACTTATAGACGAGTACAAGGCGGTGCCAAGCAATCTCTTTAATCTTTCTCATATGAATGTGTTAAAGTGGGGGAGAAGGTGACCAGAGGGAGGATGTTAGAAACAATACACACTTGAGGCCGCTAAGAGGACAGGTAGCTCAGTGCAGAAGTGTGACTTGAGGTGTGTTAGAAGAAAATAAACCATATTCTGAATCATAAATCAGCTAGTGGCTCAAATGGTAGAGCATCTCAGCATGCTGAGCATAGTCATGGAAGTTCCTAGGTTGAAATCAGAGATGGCCCAGGAAAATAACATGTTCAGTGAACCCATGATCAAGACTTGTTTATTCTGTTCTGGAAGGAGTCATTAAATAAGCAAAAGTGGAATGAAAACATTCAACAGGTCACAAAAAGAAAAGGATCAAAGTCATCTCGTTAGTTTCTTCATCCACTGTCATAGTCAATCCCTAAATCCCTAAGCATTTTTTTTTACCCCTAAGCAGAAGTGGAATGCAAACACTGAGAGGTCCCAAAGAAAAACGCTTAAATCTCTTGTACCTTTGTCTGGGTTAGTCTCTTCATCCACAATCATGGCCAACTCCTTCATCCTTAGGGATTCTTCCTTGCACCTTAGGCTGGTCCGCAGGTACCCTCTGGTGCTTCTTGGACTCAAAGCAATTCCTCCACATAATTTAGAACCTCCAGCAATAGTGCATTGAATCTCTTGGAGCCGAGCCATGGCTTGGTCCACCTGCAAGTCAAACCAAGCATCCTCCAATGCTGAC
Source organism: Cryptomeria japonica (assembly GCF_030272615.1). Lineage (NCBI taxonomy): Eukaryota > Viridiplantae > Streptophyta > Pinopsida > Cupressales > Cupressaceae > Cryptomeria > Cryptomeria japonica. The sequence goes on from NC_081407.1 coordinate 229,494,327, forward strand.
TGAAAAATTGACACCATATAAAGAAAAACTAACCTCCACAGCTGTGGGTGAGACTATTAAAAAATAGTGAGAACTGACAAATGATTCAAAAAGAACAAAATAAGGAAAACTAAGAAATCTGCCTGGCCGGGTACAAAATCTTTCTAAATGTTACCAAAATTCAGAAACGAGAACCAAAAATAAATCTTTCTAGATGTTGCCAAAATTCAAAAACTAGGGGAAAGAATTAATGATAACTCATCAGGCTTTCGGTACCCACACCACAACCCCATACACAAGACATAATAATCATTTGAATTCTTAGATTCTGAAAACAGCCTTTTCCCATCTCTTGCATGACAAGAAATTTCTAGTTTTTATTGGGCATCTAAGACAAAGAAATCATTGTTCGTCAGAGGAGATGAGCTCAAGCGATACATCATCCGGGTTTTCATAGTGAAAGGACACCCATGTTCAAATCCTAGGAGACATGCTCATGTTTTGGACCCACAAATCTGGAATAGATAATTTTGTTTTTCTTGTTTCTGGATTAGATTGTGTATGTTTATATGTATTAATGTTTTGGATCACATTCTGTGATCCATCATCAGAATAATAGAAAGTTCATATATGCAAATAAAAATACACAATCTAATTCAGAAACAAGAACAACAACTAAAAAACTAATTTTCTTAGTACCCAATCTTATAGTCATATACTTATGAAGGCAGCCAGGGGCAAGAACTGATCAATTTGACGGAAGATATACCCCTGGGTAGTGCGTAGTGGCATCTAACCTGAAGTACGGCCTGCAAAGAGATTATGGTAGATACGAGTCCTGGGTAATTTAGCTAAATTTGATGAAAGATTATAACCCAAAAAGATTATAACCCAAGATTCTGGCATCTAAGCCCAAATGCACTCTGCAAGGAGAATTTATCAATTATATTGGAAATTTGATGGAAGAGACATTTAAGCTCAGGTACAGCTCACAAGGGCATTTTAGCAATTATACTAAATAACTTCTACAAACGAGATGCCCTGGATTAGTGGCATCTAAGCCGAAGTGTCGACCAAAAATGGAATTCACCAATTATAAACTCAGAAAAAAATTAAGAAGAAGAAAAAGTGGCAGAGAAATCACTGTCTGTAAAGTACATACTGTGAAATAGGCAAGCAAATGGAACCAAAATAATGGAAATGGAGTTTTTTGCTCATTACCTTCCTGAGAGTGTCTTGAACAGGCGGAGGTTGAGGCTGAGGTTGATTCCCCATCAGAGCAATTCTCAAAACTTACGTTTTCTGCAATAAGAATATTCAAGGTCGCCCTCTTTCTCCTCTTCTTCTTCATTGTAGGATTGTAAGAGAGAAGGTTGCATCCATTTCCAATTCCAGCAAGCAGATTGTCATATCCTTTAATCTCAACTGCGTGCGATTTGTGTGTGAAATTCCCTAATTCATGTTTCATAGATATAATCATTTGCAGAGTTTAAATTCAAATGCAATTCAAACGGATAGAAAGGCCCACTGTGTATGTTAATGCGAGGCACGATCTGTAACTCTTATCTCGTTTAAGTCGGGATTCGTTGTGAACACTAATGATGATGTTGTATCCACTATTCATGATTTTTGACGGTTAACAATGAATTATCAGGCATTTAAACAAATTTATTTTTATGTGTTTACGAACTACCTAGGACCCACATAGGAATCATTGACCAGGCCATTCAAAAAGTTTCACAGTTCATACCTATTCATAAAATTGGTACGAGTTTATTGGCGAGGAATCTTGATCCGAAAGATATAACGGTTGTAAAATTGTAACGTCTTTCAATTTTCATTTTGTGTTTATTTTGAAGGAACACTTTAATATATTTATTAGTATATTTTATTTAAAAATATTAAAAAAAAAAAATAAAAAAATAAAAAAAAAATTGTCAATATAATTATAATGACGATTATTATGTTTTTTTAATTATTTTACTTGAATATTATTATAATTTAATATTAATATTGTAATTAATATTAAATTATAATTATTATATTATTATATTTTTATTACATTTTTTTTAAAAGAAAAAAATATTAAAATTAAATTATTATATTATTATATCATCATATTAAAATTAAATTATGATAATTATATTGTTCTTATTAATATACTTTAATATTTTTACATTCTTGTTAATTAACTTCTTTAAAAATAAAAAAAATAAAAATTATTATTATATTATATATCACCTTTATTTTATCTTTATATATTATTCTAATCCTTATGGTTATCTTGAGAAAATTGTGAATTTTGACATCTTTTACTCTAAATTTGTATTACGTTCAATTTTTATTTATTTTTGTTTATTTTATAGAAACAATTTAATATATTTATATATTTACTAGTATATTTTATGTAAAAATATCAAAAGAAAATATATAATTATAAACATAATTATTAGATTTGTTCATGGTGCAGGAGCACCTAGCACAAAATGGCCACCATGAGGCCAAATTGATGACAAGTTGATTTTTTTGAGTTTTTGTGGTGAATAAGGTCTTAGGAGACCATAGTTAATGTTATAGGAGTTGAGAAATACAACCCCACAGGAGCCTGAAGATCTGGAAGCCGAATAACCTGTTACAAGGAGAAGCAATGAAACAAAATCTGAAGAACATACAAAACACAGAGAATATGCTAAAAAAGAGAGCTCAATATTCACAAAAATATGTAATGTGATTCTTACAATGAAAAGAAAGAACTCAACCTTTAATAGGTCAAGAAACCCTAAAAAGGGAAAACCTAGGTTTGCACATAATAATTAATTAAAATAATTAATTATATGCACCTAAAGTTAGCTTAAGTGTAAAAGAGATAAAGGGAACTTAAATAATTAAACAAAGAATGTTTAATTAATCAAGTAAATACCCAAATACTCTAACACCCCCCCTTAAGCTAGACTTAGGGAGAAGCTAAAAACTAGAACAGCTACTGAAAGCAATAAAGATGGGTCCTGGCAATAAGGCCTGATCAGGTACCCAAATACAATGAAATCTCTATGAACCGAAGAAATAGAGAAAATCACATGGGAACAAAACTCTACTCCAAAAAGAGATGGAAGAACACCACTGAAGCATGAAGAACATGCAAACTCTGTCGAAGAATAACTGCTGATCTGAAGAACATCCACTGAACTAGAACATGACCAGGTAGAGAAGACTGTAATCTGCATGAGTGCCTTCAAATGACACTACTCGAATCAGGAGGCAAACAAGGCAAAACAACTGAAATCGAAGATACAGATGGCATGAGAAACCAAAGCTTGAAGATCTGATCAATCGAACCACGAAAGCATTAGAACCAACATGATAAACCTCCCCATAATGTGGAAGTGGGAGAGGGACAGGAACACTGAAAAGGACAGCAAAAAAACCAACTGCATGACGAAGAACCAAGAACATCAAAGGTGCTGAGACACATCATCATGAGGTGAATGTCGTGGAAGGAACACTCACTTGACAAAGGAAGATGGCAAACAAAGGCAAACATCAACCCCCTCATGGCACTTGATCAACATTGCATGTACAACAAGACACAAGATATGCAAGATTCCAAGTAAACAATGCATGATGGCACTTTATCTCAGTGCGTTTGCATAATTACAAGCTACAATGATAAGAAGACTGGAAATAGAAACGAGAATCAAAACAGAGACACCCTACTCAGAAAAGAGATCCCAGGACCTGAAACAACCACGATATCCACCATAGTGCTAAAAAGCAAAAAACTGAATAAAATATGCATGGAGCAGAATCTGAAAAAAAACTCATATTTCTGGAAAGTACACAGAACACGCTTTCCCAAAATATAAAGTTTTCGAAAAACAGAGGTCGGATGCTCATTCTATGTCTCCCAGAGTGCAAAAAAGAGACCTCACTTTGACTGTAAAAAAAAATAGTCAAATAGAAAAATTGGAAAAAATTACCAACACCATGAGATCGGTGTCAGAACCATCTTTCCGACACCTATTTGTTCTCGAAAAACGGAGTCCGTTTGCCCATTCTATGGCCCCGGAAGTGCAAAAAAGAAGCCCGACTTTGACTGGTGAAAAACATAGTCAAACAGAAGATTCAGGAAAAAAATCTACCACCACGAGGTCCAGCTCGGAATCACCTTTCCAACGCCTATTCTTTCGCCAAATTCTGACTCCGGATGCACGATCTAGGCCCAAAAAACCAACCCCCTCTCAAAAGGACTAGAGAGGAGGGGCTGGTGGTGCTCCGGGCGGAGGTGGCGCTAGGGCCGGGTGGAGGTGGCGCTTGGGCCGGGTGGAGGAGGTGCTGGGGTGGAGCGAAGCTCAGCCCAGCGGAGCGGAGCATGGCCGAGAAGAGTGGGAGATCGCCGACGACGGTTGTGTTCGACCGAGCGCAGGTCTGCAGCACCGGAGCTGGAGCAGCGACCGGCGAGGGAAGCGGCCCGGAGAGCATTCGTCAGTGGGTGAGCTGTTGCCGGAGTGTCGGGTGGGGTCGGCCTGACAGCTCCGTACGGCGTCGGACTGTCAGGTCCGGTACCCTAGAAAATTTGCCTTTTTTAAAAAAAAAACAAACTTTTTACATGCCTTCCAATTGTTTTTTTTTAATTTTTTTTTAAAAATCAAAACAATTCGGCCTGCATGCCGTAAAAAGGCATTTTTTTTCAATTTTTTTTCTCGATTTGCATGCCAGGGTCGTACGACCTGGCTTGGAGAAAAAAAATTACCCAGATGCTCAGGGGTCAAAAAAGGTCGAATTTTATATGACCATAGGGGTTTTTAGGCCTTTTGAGCATGATGGTGAGGTCCATTTAGGCCCAAAGTGCTCAGAAAAAAGGTCAAACCCTAGGTACACAAAAAAATTCCTGAAACCCCAGATCTACTTCCAAAGCCAAAAATCTCAAAACAAGAATAGGTAGCTGCAAATCTAAAGCTCTGATACCATATAGGAGTTGAGAAATACAACCCCACAAGAGCCTGAAGATTTTCTGCAAGCCGAATAACCTGTTACAAGGAGAAGCAATGAAGCAAAATCTGAAGAACATACAAAACACAGAGAATATGCTCAAAAAGAGAGAGCTCAATATTCACAAAAATATGTAATGTGATTCTTACAATGAAAAGAAAGAACTCAACCTTTAATAGGTCAAGAAACCCTAAAAAGGGAAAACCTAGGCTTGCACATAATAATTAATTAAAATAATTAATTATATGCACCTAAAGTTAGCTTAAGTGTAAAAGAGATAAAGGGAACTTAAATAATTAAACAAAGAATGTTTAATTAATCAAGTAAATACCCGAATACTCTAACAAATGTAATAAAGGTCATTAAGACCATTAGATGGACTATGGAGTCCTAGTGGGGGTCATGATGATCAATAAAGTCAAAATTGTCACTATGTTGCAAATATGTCTCAATGGGTCAAATATGGTGTTTAATGATATGTAAAGATCTTTTAGACCTATTTGGACCTATTTGTATCATTTTTGAGACATTAAGGTCTTGGGTTGAGTCTAGGATCAAAATTAGACAAAGTTGCTCACATTGTCAAAAAAAATTGTTAACGCAACTTTTTGTGCATTTTATGAGTAATTAGGAGTTTGTTAGTAATATTGGTTCAAAAAGTGGTTATAACCATTGGGAGGCCTTGGAGACATTCAAATAGATCCTTCCCACGACCAAAATAGGGGTTGGATGCAATATTTTGTATGAAGAAGAAATAATTTAACAAGAAAATCATTGAGTTACTACATTTTCTGAATGTAGCAGTTTGTTCCTGGGCGCTTTTCTCTATCAAAACCCATTCATTTGCATTTGGAACCAATTGGATCTTGTGTGTGCATGAATCTAGTTTAATTTGCCTTTTGTTTCATCTATTTTCATTAAGTTTTTGAAAAGTCATAGTAATTTTTGTAACAACTGCTCAAAACCCTACCCAGGGCTAGCAGTGAGCATATAAAATGTAAAACTTTATTTGTATCCATTGTGAATCCCCCAAAATGGGTGGAAAACTGTATTATATTATGTTCTTTCATGTAAATTCTTTTGCAGGGCTCCCTACTAGTTTTGGCACATGCTTAAGTGGACACAAAGACCGATTTTTGTGTCACATACTAGTAAAAATAGTGAGTTGGTGGTGTGACAAGAGTTTAAATGTAAGGAAGAACCTTGGAAGAGTAGTGGAGGTCAAGAAGGGTGTGTGGAGGTGTCACCAATATATTCCAAGTGATTAATAACCATTAGAACCAATCAAACCCTAATGATTTGTGACTGTCCTAATCCTTGTGTTGATTGTCACAGTTTGATAGTGCATTGAAATCACTACACTTTACAAGTTTAGGAGTGGATTGGGTGTTGAGTTTGATGTCAGAAGTGTAATAGGGTGGATCCACATAATTATTACTTGCATTTGAAGGGTGCTGAACAAAGAATGGTCCATTCAATTATGACTGTCCTTACACTTTGTATGTCTGTCCTAAAAAAATAGTGAATCCACATTAACAATTGTGATGTTCTCTTGGGTGGTTGCGGGGGGGGGGCAGTGAACCTTGTTTGAGCATGTTGAGAAATCTTTGTAGGAATTTCAAAAGGAGCAAATGTGTTTGGGAGTATCCATTACATGTTGTGAATGGGTGCTAGTTGTGATTGAAGTCCTCATAAGGGAATGGTGATGAGTAAGTGGCTACAAAGGGTTTTGATGGTGATTGAGTGTTGGAAAGTTTGGATTGAGGTCTAATCATGTTGTATTGCCTAGTTGAGTGTATGTCAAGGGTTGGAGGTGTGTTGAGAGGCATGGGTGTGTTTTGGGGTATTGTAGCTTGTGAGTACCCAATAGCCTTGTGAGGGGTTTTGTGAGAGAGTGAAGAGTTATCACATAATTGGATAGGTGAGTTGGGAGAAAGATCTTCCTAATTGATTGAGCGTGTTGGATGTTCTGCATCAGTTCACTATTCTACTTGAAAAATTATTGTATTATTATATTGTAATTAATATTAAATTATGATTATATTATTATTATTTTATATTCTTAATAAACTTTTTAAAGAAAAAAAATCTATTAAGACTAAATTATTATTATATTATTATACCACTATATTAAAATTACATTATGGTAATTATGTTTATTATTTATTTTTTATTATTATACTTTTACATTATTGCATTCTTATTAGTTAAATTCTTTGCAAAAGCAAAAACTAATAATATTAAGATTAAATTTTATTATCATATTAAATATCATTGCATTTTTTTTATATATTAATCTAATCCTTAAAGTGAATTTTTATATTTTTTCATGTTTAATATTTTCATACATATAGAATTTATTAATATGTTCATTATTGTATCAATCTTTATATGCATTATTTGTTTTATTTTATTGGTTTCATGTATGTTTAATTCAAGGTGAGGGATCTTGGATCTAACCCTTCAAATTTCAAAAAATTGTCCCGATTTTTTTAAAGCTTAGAATTAACTAAATATGTTTTTTTGTGATTAATTAATCTCATATAAATCTAGCATGATAGGGACACTTGCATTGGTGCATTAAAACAAATTAAAAATCAATATTATCATTCTACAAGATTTGTATAATTGAAAAGTGTTGTCCTTTGTTAATCATATGAACTTGAATCTAATATTTTGTGGAGTTAACCTAAGATAACATGTTCCCTAGTTAGTTTCTAACCCTCTAATGGTATTCATAAATATATAGATAGCCTAAATACCAAAGAAGAGGAAAAAAAATCTATCATGAGAAAAAGACTGTGCACTATGCTAAATCAATTATGTGGTTAAAAATCAAATTTGCACCTACAAAAGTATCTCAAACCCATGGATGCCATCTTAGAGGTGACAAAATGTTCAAATCTAAAGATGAAGTACAAACATATTTAACATATTTTAACTTGAGACACCTAGAATTTAATGTTGTGCTAAGATTATCCTTATCCTTTGAGCATAAAGCTAAGTGTCCTATCTACTTTGCCTTTACTTTCCTAGAATAATATTAATTACTAAATTATGTATGCCCACAATTGTCATTAATTAATATAAGTTAAATAATTCCTAATGGGTATGCTTCTATTTGATTAGCCTAGATTAAGTTTAGGGAAAGTTTATTTTCCTTTACATTTTTTGTGAATGCATATACTCTTACATGACCTAGTTTCCCCCCTAGTGCTTCTCATAATTTTAAAGATTTTTAAATTTGATATAAATTTCAATGTATCATCTATTTCTAAAAGTTTCAAGTTTTGATTTATATATGTTTGTATCTTTTGATTAAGGTTTGAATTCACATTGCAATTTACATCTCTTATACCACTTTCTTGCCCAAGATATTTGTCATTATGACTCCTTTTAGGGATTATTCCTTGGTTGATATCCATTCACTCATTTTTTATTTAGATAATTTCTTATTTTTAATTACACATCTTCCTTTGATCCTTGATATTCTCATGACACATTTTACTAAGGATAAAAATGTGTAATGGTACAAAAGAATGTGGGTGTGTTCAAAAGTTTAGCTATGTAAACAAGGAATTATAGCTATTTTCCAACATTACATTAAGGAGTGGGAATGAATCCACTTGTCACAATAAAAAAATTGATTAGAAGGACTGAGCACAAGTGGATTTAAGGGTTCTCCTTGTTTGAGTTGAAATTGATACTGCAAAGATGTAAATTGAATGCTAGGTCTAGGGTTAAAGATGGAAAATTGACATAAATTGACATGAAATAGTAGTTTTAGATTTGATATGTAGTTGTAAACATAGATTTGGAATGAGAAAATAAAGGGGAACCTATGTTTGGAATTTGGGCCTTAAAATGCGAGACATTGGTTCTGAGTGACCCTATCCTTAGAATGTCAAATGTAAACAAAAGTAAGTTTTTTGGAACTAGAATGATACTTAGAATCTACTTTAGAAATTTCATTGAAAAATTTTCAGACATGGGCATGTAGAGTGACCCCATCCCCCCCTTTTCGCATCTTCAAAAGTTGGATTTGTTTGTCTCTGTCTACTTTTTCTAATCCCACAATTACAACTTCTGAACCTATCACCTGTACACATAAATAGGCAAAAAGTATTATGGATAGGGGTTTACTTGAGTCAAACCTTGCGTATGGAATTAACCCTATAATTGATATTGATAATGAAATGAAATGGAAGTGTAAAGCATGCCTTTTGAGGGTAGTGGTAGATTTGAATTGAAATTCTTAAAATTGAAATGTTATACCTTGATGATTCTTGCTTTCAAGTCTTCCTCCAAAGGTTGATGTTGTCATGTAGGATGTAGAATATATTCATAAATTTTTGATCATACATGCCATCTTGAATGCTCAAATATTGAATGCTTGACCTCTCCTCCAATGTCTTGAAAATGCTTGATTGCTTGTTCACTTGAATTGAATTGAATTCAAAGCTGAATTATGTGAGAGAAAATTGCTCGAGATGTAAGATAGATGTTCAATGAAGGGGCAACACTTTCTTTTATACCCCACTACATCAAACGCATTTGAAATGACAAAACAAGTTGACATGGGAGGAAAATTCCTACCCATTGTTAGGAGAAAAATTGGGCCCCTTTTAGCAGGACAAGGGTGTTTGGGGCACATTGTCCAACCAATCAAGTTTGAACAAAGGTCCACAGACCAGATGCTAGGTGAAGATTGCAATTTGAAGTTGGTGTGAGCAAAATCAAACATGGTCAAAACATGGAAGGCCAAAATGCCAAGTTGAGGCCTAAGTTAAGGATGAAAATTTTATAGGGATAAAATTCACAGTGCTATATTTATCCCGCACTATAGCGGGAGTATGAGCCTACACTCATATTCTTGGTAAAGTATAAAATAGCATTGAGAAACTTTCATCAAGATATTAAAGAGGCAAGACACACCAAGCCCCTCGGGACTTAAGATATTGTCAATCTAATATCAATACAAAAGGAGAAACACATGAAGAGAAGAGAGATCATGACTATGCTATCCTAGTAAGGCTTATTCTCACTTTGAGTCATGTTGAGAGAGAAAAAATTTTGAATTGAAAACTCAATGCAAAAGATTACAAGAAAATGGCTTTGTGTATAAAGTAATCTAAATAGAGATTGGAACATGTTGTGGTGTATAATCAAAGTTTACAAACTAAACTTTTGTTACAAGGTGTGTGACCTTGGTTTCCTTGTGATATGTAGTGCAACGCTTGGGTTTGTGGCATGGCTTAACTACCTCTTATGGATTCTATAAGTCTAGTGGTTGTATTGATTATTAACACCTATCGATTTTTTGGTGCAACGACAACCATACTTCTAACAAGTGGTATCAAAGCCTGGGTCATAGGTTCAAACCCCCTCACTTGCACTGGGGGGGATTGTTGCAAGGTGTGCGCCCTTGGTCTCCTTTTTCTATGCAACGCAACACTCGAGTTTGTGAGATGGATTTATGGTGCATGAGCACCTCATCCCTTCAAGGGCCCATATTTGGGGCATGATTTAGTTTGTTTTTGTTTTGTTAAAATAAGGTCTATCTAGACCCAACATGATGTAATAAGGCCAATAGTGCCAATAATATTTAAAGCTTGAGTCAGTTGAGTCATATGTTCTGAAAATTGTCAAATTGCTCACATAGGGCCTAGTGGTCAAAATAAGTCAAAATGACAATATCAAGGTTGTGGGGAGTATTTTGTGTCATTTTTAATGTTAGAACATGTTATTTAACCTATTTGGGGTATTGGATGATCAAGAAGTACAATAAACCAAAATTTGTCAAAAAAAAGAAATGATGTCAATGCAACTTTTCAAAGTCGCTTGACAACATTTGCAAAAAGGTTAGTTTTGGGTGGTTATAGTTGGTTGGTTAGTTGGGAATCCTTATAATTCTATAAATATGGTGAAAAAACTCCTCAAAAGATGTAATTCTCGAAATTGAAGTTTTTGGCAATAATAGTAAGTGGTTTCCTTGCACATTCTGTGTTTTTCCTGAACTTTCCTCACATTCAGTCTGCAATTTGTTAGTTTTCACCATTGCTATGCATTGAAGGTTAATTAACATGGTTTTAGGGTTTGATCATAGTAAATTACCTTTCATTTCCTTCAGTTTTCATGTCATTTGGTATTGTTTTGGCAAAGATACAATAAATTCTCTCAAAATTGTCAAAACCCAGAACTGAGGCAAACCGAGACAAAGATAATGCTATATCTTTTTGTTCCTGGTTGATCAAGCCACACAAATTTGTGGAAACATGTAATATTATGTAAATTATCATTCCATCATTGTTGCAGGGTTCCATGATAGGTTTACTAAAAACTTTCCTTAGGAAGGTTTGACTATCATAAGAAAATACAGTCCCGATACGGGGTCAATATCTCAATATTTAACCATTGGATATTTCTGATTTTTTGATATGTTCTTCATACCCAAGGTTTCTAGAGTCCCACCTGAGAGATCTGAAAAATATATCCAATTAAGAAATTTATTTATGTATGAGTGAGCGTGTGTCAAAGAGGCCAGTAAGTTCTTGTTTAACAGTAACCTTTTGTACATGTTGAGGGTTGGATCAGAGTACATGGTGTTTGATAATTAAGGGTTGGTAGGAGTGTTGAGAGAGTGTGTGGAAATCTCAAGGTTTTATCCTCAAATACCAAGAAACCTATCCTAGTTGGTCTAGAAGGTATGATTGAGTTCATTGGCAAGAGCAATATGTGTGGAGTTTTATTAAATATTATGTAAAACCTTCATAAGGGGAAGTGTTTAATCTTTGTGAAACCTCTACAATGTGAAGTAGATTCCTAAAAGGTTTAGGGCTTGTGTGTGTGGGTGTGGATGATTTGCATCAATTAACCACCTCTGGTGGAATCTATAAGTCTAGTGGTTTTATCGAGAATTAGCAGCTCGATATCTCGGTACAACGAAAATCATTCTTCTAACAACTTTATGGTGTGTGCACAAAGTGTAACAAAGATTAGAGTGTATGAACCCACATTAAAGTGATTGCATAGAGAAATTGATTTAAGGTAGCATACATGCATCTAAAAGATAAGCATGTTGCCCGCCAAGAAAAAAACAAATCAAGGGCAATGAAACACATGACAAAGTGAGCACATAAAGGATTTACTAATAGTGGTCATTATGCGCTTTTGATAAATTGTGTATATCAAGTATTATTGCATTAAATTGACTTCATCCCACAAAGGTAGAGGAACTATGAGCACAATGAAAGAAGAGCACATAAGATGAAGAGTAAAAGTCTCTTTGGATTAACATGGTAGAGACTAAAATGAGAGATCTCAATACTTTGCATCATCCCCAAGTAGACAACACAAAGACATATTTACAATAGAAGCACATGCATGACATAAATAAGAATTGAGATTGCAGTGTCGTAAATTGCACCCCATGTAATTCCATGCTACATATGTGCATTCACTTTATGTTGATTGAAGAACTCCTCTACCTTTTTGTCCTCTTGTTCACCTAGCTTTCTCTATTACCCTTTAATAGTTTGTTCATTTCTAAACCTTGTTGGCTATATGGCTCATGGACACCTGTGGATCATAGAGACATCCGCATGCCACACCAGAGTCCCACGAATCTGCAGACTACATGTGGTCATTTAAGATTTATTCTTGCGATTGGTAGGATTTGTAACATCTCGTCCCACAACCACTGATGTCAATTTTGTTTTCAAGCCTCATACCTTGCCTTTGACAACCTCATTTTCTCTCTCTAGCATTTTTTGGTCTTCTACACACTCTTTGGGCTATACACACAATTTGTAGCTTCTTGATCACTTCTTTTGCATTCTACCATTATTGTTTCTTGTTCATCTTACCACCATCATCAAAACTTTGTAAATTGAAGGATTCTTGGTGCTCACCTTCACTCCAACAAGCTCCCACCCCTTTGGTGTTGAAGGGGAGTTTCTTCCTCATTTTTATTGTAGCATTACATCTCCAACAACATATTATTCATCTTGTTTATCTTGTATTATCATATATCACTTCGTTTATCCATTATCTATCACCTTGGCTATCCATGGAGGTGGAAACACCAAAGCGAGGGTCTAATTGTGGCAGACCTCTAAACACAACCCCAACATTTCCTCTCTAATGTTTTTTTTGTGTAAGTTATCGGAGGAACACACACACACACACACTCTCTCTCTCTCTAGTGTTTTTTTTGTTTTATTTTTATCAACTTTTATCTTTCATAACATCATAAATGTAAAACCTAGGCACTCGTCATTTTGTTGCATTCTCTAGCATAGCCTTTGTACTTTGTCCATATAGGATGCCAGTGTGTCACATTTCCATCCATGAACCATGCATGCGTCCTTGGGTAGAGAGCAAGTAGAGGTCATCAAAGGATCTTTGTGGTCTTCCCTTTCAAATTTAGCGGTTAAAATAATTTCATTATATATATATATATATATATATATATATATATATATATATATATATACTTATTCTATTTAGTAATTTTTGTTCATAGGTTTAGTTAGTTAGTTGCTTGTATCTTCCTAGCTCACTAGAGTTCCTATTAAGTGAGTAGCAAAGGAAGGTTTGTTCCTTGAGGTTTCATCATTTTGAGGGTAGAAAATATTCTCCTCTACATTTTGGTGAACCTGACATGAAGGCCTATCTTGTATTTGTGCAATTAGTTGAGAATGCTTTAGTAGTGGTTTTTTTAACTATTATTTCAATATCCCACCTCACTCATCAAATTTCATCTTTGCATCATTAGACCATGAGATGAGTGGTGGTCTTTTTGTTAACATGGTCACTATCACTCTGATCTCTCCCCTAGCCAAAGCATGAAGCGCAATGACATTTATTTCAGAGCCTAGGATGCTCCTTATAGTGGAAAGCTTGCCCCATTATATATCCCAACTAAGGTAAACAATCACTCTAGATCATAGGTGTGATGGTAGATCCCACATGCCATGTCGATGTCATTATAGAAGAGGCCTTGTTTATTAATGGTCTACACAGGGAAAGATATGATGAGTTTCATGTGCTTGTTCACATGCATGATGGGCTATCTATTCTTCCTCCAGGTAATACCACTTTGATTGTCCTTGTAGGACCCAAGGCAATGTCGACTACCTTTGTTTTTATTCTTGAATCAAACCTATTTCAGATTAAGCTTGGTATTCTCTAACTAATTGCCATGTAAGGGTACTCCCACATTAATGGTTCCCACTTTTGCCAACGAAGGAAATTGGCAAAAGCGGGGAGTTTATTTTTTGTGGGGTTTGAACAAAACAACATGGTTCGCTCGAACTACCCCTCCCGGTTCGAGCGAGCCCGCTTACGGTTGTGGGTTCGCTCGAACCGCTAGTGGATTTTTGGTTCGAGTGAACCCCCCTTCGCTCGAACCCTATCTCAATTAGGTTTTTTTAAAACTTTTATAAATGGCGATCGTGACAATTAAAGTGTCATTGTCAAATTTGTCTTTTTCTGTCCAGTGGGGGTTAGATCGAACCAGTCATCAACATCACATCACCGTGCTTTGTCTGCAATAGCTAGCGTCTCTCATATTTAAGTTTTCGACCTTCATTATTTAAAGTGCACAAAATAACCCTTTTTTTGGTTTAATAATGTCTTTTTTCATTAAATTAATAAATAATTTGTTTATTAATTTATTTTTTTAATTAAATAATTGTATAGTTATTGTTTTTCATCATTTTAGAAAAATGTTTGATAATTTATTGTTTTTCATTATTTTATAAAAATGTTTGATAATTTAATGTTTTTATTGAAATGTGTCAATTTGTTTTTCAAATTACATAACTGTATATATGTATTTTTTTTCAACATTTTAAAAAATTGTTATGAAAAACATGCAAAACTAAGGTGGTAAATTAGAACTTAGAAAAAAATTAGCGAAAAAAGAAAATTAGAAAAATGTCACAAACCTAAATATAATAAATTAAACATTAGAAAAATTAATAAATTTTAATTAAAAAAAACATTAGAAAATTTAGATAACAAATTTAAACAAATTAGATAAAATAAATCCTCTACAATGTGACTCATTTTCACATCCTATTACACGCACAACATGACCCCTTAAGACCACATATGCCCCTGATGACACTATACATTCCCTTAGGACTATAGAGGATCGCATATAACATCCTAGTGTATGTATATGACATTCCCCTTACGATCACATAGTGTCCTACGGGGTCATATGCGGTTCTAAGGGGTTACACGTGTTATAACACATGCGCGACCCCTTAGAACTGCATATGACCCCTTATAAAATCCTAGTGTGAACGACATACCCCTTAGTCCATCACATAGTGTCTTAAGGGGTCGTATGTGGTCCTAAGGGGTCATGCATGCATTAACACATGCATGACCCCTTAGTAGGTCACATATGACCCATTATAACATCCTAGTGTACATATGACATTCCCCTTATGATAACATAGTGTCTTAAGGGGTCATATACGGTTCTAAGGGGTCACGCATGTGTTATAACACATGTGTGACCCCTTAGAACCACATATGACCCCTTATAAAATCTTGGTGTGAACGACATACCCCTTAGTCCATCACATAGTGTCTTAAGGGGTTGTATGTGGTCCTAAGGGGTCACACATGCATGGCCCTTTATTAGGTCACATATGACCCCTTATAACATCCTAGTGTACATATGACATTCCCCTTATAATCACATAGTGTCGTAAGGGGTCATATGCGGTTCTAAGGGGTCACGCATGTGTTATAACACATGCGTGACCCCTTAGAACCGCATATGACCCCTTATAAAATCCCAGTGTGAACGACATACCCCTTAGTCCATCACATAGTGTCTTAAGGGGTCGTATGTGGTGCTAAGGGGTCACACATGCATTAACACATGCGTGACCCCTTAGTAGGTTACATATGACCCCTTATAACATCCTAGTGTACATATGACATTCCCCTTACGATCACATAGTGTCCTAAGGGGTCATATGCGGTCCTAAGGGGTCACACATGTGTGTTATAACACATGTGTGACCCCTTAGAACCGCATATGACCCCTTATAAAATCCTAGTGCGAATGACATACCCCTTAGTCCATCACATAGTGTCTTAAGGGGTTGTATGTGGTCCTAAGGGGTCACGCATGCATTAACACATGTGTGACCCCTTAGTAGGTCACATATGACCCCTTATAACATCCTAGTGTACATATGACATTCCCCTTACGATCACATAGAGTCATAAGGGGTCATATGCGGTTCTAAGGGGTCACACATGTGTGTTATAACACATACGTGACCCCTTAGAACCGCATATGACCCCTTATAAAATCCTATTTTGAACGACATACCCCTTAGTCCACCACATAGTGTCTTAAGGGGTTGTATATGGTCCTAAGGGGTCACCCATGCATTAACACATGTGTGACCCTTTAGTAGGTCACATATGACCCCTTATAACATCCTAGTGTACCTATGACATTCCTAGTGTTATATATCATGTTCTTGAATTTTTTTATGTATTTCAAAGATTTAAATATACACATGTTAGATCTCTCTATCTCTCTGAAATAATCTATATGTTATCTCTAGATCTGAAATATATATTATATCTCTCTCTCTGAAATATTTGAATTTTTAATGTATTCTTGAAGATTTAAATTTTTGAAAATGAAAATGATCTCTCTTTCTCTCATGAAGATTTATATGTATAATCTCTCTCTCTCTCTCTCTCTCATGAAAATGATCTCTCTCTCTCTGCAATTTAACTGATTGTAATTTTTAATGTTTTAAATTAAGTGCACTTCATGTGTGTGTGTGCTTACGTATTTATTTTAACTTTATGACATTTACCTATATAGATGGCATCCCAGGATATACCTTTGCAAGATCCTGACCAGGATCCACCCGCGCAGGCTCTTGATCAGGAGCCACACATTGATGATGTTGATCCTCCACAATAGGATCCCCCCTTGCCCGACATTGCTACTATTTTCCAGTACAATGATCATGAGTTTCATAGGTTAAGGGTCATATTAGATGACCCCCGTACTAATGTCATGTACAAGAGTACAAGCACATCCATTTTTGATAGTTTATGGACATTGAGGGACCGCTTAGTTTCTCACACTTCATTCTCACTTGAGGTTATAGAGGATATATATAGACAGTTGAGGAGTGAGGTGAGGGGTCCTCATTCTTTTGCTGATGTGGTGAGGGTGGTCTCGAAGGAGGCCATCAAGGAGAGATTCTTTCCATAGTACCAAAAGAAGAGTAAGGTGAGGGGATATCAGGTCATGAGATGTATGGACCCACAGGTTGCATCATTGATTTACCCACGTTTCTTAGCTGCCCATGGTCATTATCCTAATAACGACCAGATACCATTATACTTTGCACAACAAGTATTTGCTGAGGTTCATTGTCAGATGAAACCAAACTACCTTGATATTTCAGGATATTATGGACAGGGGAGGGGCAGGATTGCTGATAGAGATGCATATCATAGGCATGATAGAGCTCTGCCTAGACACAGGGACCTTGTTGGCCAGAAATTTCCTGCAGTAGTCCTAGCCATGGCCCCCATAGCGGATCACATTGTGATTGCTTCTTAGAGAGAAGAAAATGATAGGATTGGACATATTGCATCAGCAACAACCACCATATCATCTGACAGGCTGGGCAGATATATGATGAGTCGACCACGTTCGTGATCATCTACAAATCATGCATCTTCTCATCACGGGGGTGGTTTAGATTCAGATGATCAATATATTACTGCTAGCATCCCCTCCCCAGATGAGGTAGCAACTATAGTTAGAGGTAGTAGACATGTACAGATGTCACAGTATTTAGCCGAGGACCTACTACATGCTTACAGTTTTATTTCATCTCGACTTGGGATACCATTGGCTGATGTTAGAGAGGAGATTCTCAGAGATACCTCGAGGCAGTCACAACATTCTCATCACTCTACGCATGCTCCAGGCACTGACCCACCTACAGATCATTCTGTTGCTATAGAGGAGGAGCTATGAGTTGGTCAGGTCCATATCACAGATGAGGGCCGCTTGGATTCATTTGAGGAGGAGATACGAGCTGATCAGGTCCATATCACAGATGAGGGTTTGGACTCATTTGACAAGCAATTGCGAGATTTGAGCCATACTGGGTTTATGGACATGCTACTATAGTCAGACACTTCATCTGTAATGCCCAGTCATCTAGTTAGCCCCTTGCACTCCTCAGTGATACATACAACCAGAGAGAGATATGCAGGCACGAGTGAAGTTGTTGATATGATCATAGGACAGGATCGGACTATACAACCTACTCCTGATACACAAGTATGTACATGTACATATTCATTTAAAGTTTTAGAAGATATGTATACATGTTGTAATGTAGGATATATATATATATATATATATCATGTTTAATAAATAATCTAGTTCTAAGTTTTAAGTTGTAGATCATTTAAATTGATCGTGGACTAATCATTTGTATGTATAATAGTTAGCTCATGTCACTCCTTCCTTGAGCTCCGAGCGTGTGCGTAGGAGAGATTCTTTAGATGTTGTTAGTGGACAGGTTAGTTATGGTTTTTGGTACATATATGTACATGTATGTATACATGCATGTTACAATTTATGTTTAAATTTGTATTTAACTCTACTTGGCTTTGATGTACATGTGTCTATAGAGATAGATATATTATATTTAATATAAATAAATAAATTCTAATTTTGTAGGGGTCTATTGGACTAGACTCTCACCAAGAGTCTCCCTCAGATGGTCGCTCAGTTTGTGGCCGACATGATCCCTGTTGATTTGCTCCAGACTTTATAGCTCATTTACATTTATCTTTTTATAGACTTTCATATTATATATATATATATATATATATATATATATATATATATATATATATATATATATATATATATATATATATATATATATATATATATATATATATATATATATATATATATATATATATATATATTCATGCATGTATGCAGTTTAGACTCTAGATTATACTTTATAAAGGTGGTTTGTGTTTGATAAGAAATTATATATATTTCATGTATCATGTATGAAGTTTAGACTAGATTATATTCTTTATACCTCGTTTGTAACATGTTTGATCAGATTGTATATTTCATGCATGTATGAAGTTTAGACTCTAAGATTATATACTTTATGCCTCTGTTGTGTTTGGTCACATTATATATATTTCCTGCATCATGTGATATGAAGTTTAGACTAGATATTATATATTTCATGCACATGTACATGTTAGATTATATATTCCATGTGCACATGTACATACATGTTAGATTATATATGTACTTTATGTTCGATTGACTGGACTGGATTATATATATATCACGTGCACATGTTAGAAATACAAGTATATGTGTACACTTTATATATATATATATATATATATATATATATATATATATATATATATATATATATATATATATATATATATATATATATATGATCAAGAATGCACATGTTCGAGCTAAAACTTTAAATTTTAAACTACATGTAACACATATGTACATACAGTAGATATGCATTAAAATTTAAAAGAACATGTTCAAACAAAAGAGTATATCCACTCCAATGAACAATTTATAAAAATCACACTTTCAAACTAATTAATATGAAATGAACAAACTAAACTTAATAGGTCATGTACTAAATAGTTCACATGGTATGTGCTTCTAGGTATGTATACAAGTTAAATAGTTCACAACATGTACATGTCCTAATTCCATATATCAATTTTACACATGTACATATTACATTCTAATTTAAATATGCATTTTTAATTAAATTATTTTAACTAGTGGTCCTTACAAATTACATGTGCATTTAGAATTAGATACAATACTATATATACATACAAATTAAACATGCATTTAAACATGTACATACTTGAATTAAATTCATACATCTTGATTTGATATAATTAAAAATTTCATGAATTTAAACTTAAAAAATATTTATCCAAGTTTCAAAACAAGTTAAGAGATCTAAAATTTATCAAGTATTAATTCAATTCATGTGGGTTGAACCACATGTGTAATTTGGATTACTAAATATATATAGTTCATACCACATCAAGTGGTTTAGAACGCTCTTCAATAACACTTGATATTTTGTCATGATCTTCACTATCTAGTCTCCACTTTTGAGACTGCCCTCGACGTGGAATTGTTTGAAGAATTAGGCCAACAACAATGACCAAGTGACTATACTGATATACCTTGTTATCAATTTGGTATTCAGTGAAATGAATCCCATGTTGAACTATTTTAACTTGTTTGAAATATGTCCCTTGCACTACAACTGAGCCTGCATGTACATGTATATAAGAAATGTGAGAAATTAAAAATTTGCACGTAAGCGAATTGTACATACATATTCAAATCAGTTCAAACCTGTGGGAAATGACATCCCATCACTAATTTCAGATTTTGATAACTTCTTTCTCTCTTCTATGCAACGCAATAAATAATAACTAACACCTTCTATATTTCCATCTTCTGCTATGACTGCAAAAACATCTCCTCCAATTTCACACAAGTTAAATAAATTCTATGTTGTACATGTCATTTTCAAGGAAATATTTACATGTACGCAACATATTTTAGGAAATATATACATGTGTACGTCATATGTACCTTTTTTAATCAATCCTAAAATATGATCATAATCACTAGAAATCAAAGGAATGTCTTCAAAGTTTTCGTCCTCATTTGAATCCTCGTATGTGTTAGAAACATCTAGTGGCACCAATTTCCATTCACTAACATATCCAAGCTCTTGGTTCTTGCAATGAACATAGTTTTCGAAAATGCTTTCAGAACAAAAACATGAATAATCCCTAGTGTATAATGTTCATGGGCGATTATCTATACTCATGACACAATGCAAAGATCTTGTCCTCTCCGCGCTCTTGCATCCATGCATTGATCTTCTATCCACATCTGCAAAATGTACATGTGTACAAGAACATGTACAAGTAGATCGAGTTGTTAAATTGAAATATTTGAACTAGGAACATTTTTTTAAAAATAAAATAAAATACTAAAAGAGAACACATACCGGTTATCTCCCAAAACACTCTATATGGAATGGGTTTGTATGTTATCGATGATGATTACCTAGGATAATTAGGTTGCTCAAAGTGTTTCTTACACCATTCAACAACATCATGTGCATCTTCTATACATTCTCTTGTGTACTTTATTTGATGTTTTCTTAGAGCACATTTGATACAAGCTCTTGCACCATCATGTTCACCCTTTCCATGACCACTCTAAAAAAAACTCCAAACATGTGTTATTTTGTCATTTTGATGATATCTACATAGTGCATAAAATAGCCTCGAAGATTTGAATTGTGCCGCACATCCATCAGACCAAACAAAATGTTTAACTATTGTTATGCCTCTATCTTTCAAATATTCAAAAAACTTCTTAAAGCAATGTTGTACAAAAAGTGTGTCATGCTCCTTATCATCACTAATATAGAAGTGGTACTCTTTCTTAATGACATGATTTTCAAATGTACTATCAACACCATCCAAATTCATCTGTGCATGTCAATAACACGCATGCACCAAAATAGTGATTTGCTTTGAAAAGTAATACTCTTATTGAATCTCTTTTTGATGTGCAAAAGAGTAATTCTTTGCGAAGTCCACTATAGATAGAATAGTTCCAAGTGGGAAAGTGTCTCTTAATCTTTTAAATTGTTCTACTTGCCACTTGGCAAAAAAACCATGGCATATGTATGGTTTTATCAACTTACGAAAATTTTCCATAAATGTTCTAATAGGTATTTCCTCTTCTACATAATCTAGCCTTGTAGATTCCTTTCCAAATTTTGTTTGAAATTTTTTATACTTGTAATTCTTGCAATTTACCATCTTCCTTATGTCAATATCTTCATCTCTCAAAGGCAATTTAGCCAAGTCCCTGCATGTTCCACAAATTCCTCTTATGCAATTTATTTGACAGGTTGCATTATCATCTGATTTATCACATAAGATGGATGCTATGAATTGACTTGTTCATTTAGGAGGAGCATTTTAATAACCATCACTATCTTCTCTAATCTTTCGAAATACCTAATAGTACAAGTCAAATTCGATGTGATAACGATAACAAGAAGTTTCAAAAACTTTATTTAACTTCACATAATATGGCCTTAACCATTCAAACATGGTTTGTCCAGTCTTTATATGAGGGTTTGTTTTAGTAAACAACACATACAATTCATGTTTTGTTGTGTCTATCCAATGTTTTACATGAAGATCATAATGATCAGGACCAATCCTTTGCTTGATAAAATATCTACTGTTTGATGAAGGACGAGAATTATCATTCCAAAAACTTGTCACAAAGTTCCTAACAACATCTTCAATTCTATCAGAACAAGGAGCTCTACACATAATTTCTCAATTCCCTTTTGAGGTAGTATCATCCAAACTCTTTCTCCTTTTAACATATTTAGATATTGTCCTTCTACTAAAACCAAACTCAGATGACAGTGAAGAGATTTGTCTTTTTTGAGGCAATCTTTCATTTACTAAAGATGTCAACATCACTCTTCTTGAAATGGTCTTATCTATTGTTCGAGATTTTTTACCAATGTTCACCAAACCTTTCTTCACATTATCAACAATAGATTTTTGTAGCTGAGAAGTTTTCATGTTTTGACTTCTTGTATCTATACCCAACAATTTCAGTGGATCTATTAAGTCTTTACGAGTAAGTACAATTGATAACAATTGAGCTTTTTCTAGTCCAGTATCAAGATTGTTGAAATGAGACATTATTTCTTTTGCACTTTTATTAATTGACCTCCTTTTAGTATGTCTAGGTTCTTCACTGAGACGTTTCAACTCATCCACATCCATTTCAAGTAAATGATCTAAATTTTTATAAGAAATATTTCTCTTCACCTGTTTAGCTAGATCCACAATATGCTCATCCATATCAGTGGCAGGAGGTAAGGAGCCTGACCCCTCTCCTTCAACCTCCATTGGTTCAATTTGGACAATCTCCTCCCTATGTTCATCAACTATATCATGTTCTTCAACAAGTTCGTTTGCCTCGACTCCCGCTTCATAACTCCCTTCTTCTCGAGCCCATTTTGCACATAATTTAAGAGTTGGTATAAGGTTCAAATTAATAGATCATTCAATTAGGTTTAAGGATAGGGGTGAATTTGGCACAAATCTTTGTGTTAAAATCAGGGTTCAATTGGGTTTATTAAATTTAATTACTTTCAGGACCTTAGTGTTATAACTCTAATTAAATTAGGTTTAGGTTTAAAGTTCAATTTGTTCTCAGGTTAGGATTAGGGCTCAAATTTATTTAGTGTGCTTGAGTAGGTTTAGAGTTAGAGTTAAATTTTGTTCAGTAATTAATATTTCAAGAAGATGATAATTATTTTAATAATTTTTTTTCTGATGTTTAATTCTAGATTTACACATGAAGAATTATAATTAGTTTAAATTATTATCGTTTAATTTATGTCATTCCTTACGTATAGTGTTAAGGTTAAATTTTGTTTTGCACTAATATAACAAATAAACATAAACATATAAAGTGGAAATAAATATTGATGAGTTATTTTGAAAACCTCAATCTCTCACTAATAACACATAAAATGAAATTTTGATATAAATTAGAAATTCCAATTTTAAAAATTAAAAGTACAAATATTTTGATGCATGCATACGATAAAGGTTACCTCATATTAATTTGTTATGTCATAACAAGTGGACTATAATTTGTCACATGTGTATTTAAGACCTATTATTGCATAATAGACCTCCTAATCTAAAATGTTTTTGCATAAGTGAAGTCATATAAATAGAACCTAAATTATGACATGTAATAGGTTCTAAATTTATGTCACATTTAAGACCTATAATCAATGTAATAGTCCTAATTTATCACATAATAGGCCTTATTATTAAAATTAATATGACCACATATGCAAAAACATTTCACATTAATATACTTGACTCTCCTTAAGACAAATATATTATGGGATATTAACTTCCTATCACATGAAATTAAGTACATGTCTTAAATATTCAATATATATTTAAGTTGAAACCTAAATTATGACATAATAGGCCTTATTAATTTTATTACTTAATAGGTCTTATCTATTATAAATGGACTTAATTATATACTAGGAGAAAAATGCAATTACACAACAAGCAAGTTAATGTAATTTGAAATTTGCAAATACACATATTATCTGAAATTAATTATGATTTCCAATTAAAACGAGATTATTTTTAATCCTAGACTATTTCCAATTAATTTAATTAAGATTTTTTAAATTAATTTTAATTAAAGATATTAGATAAAAAATATTGAACTAATTAATACTAACAAATAAACACTATTTTTGGTACGTAATACATATAAAATTAAATAGAAATAAAAATAAAAATACATACTTGCATCATAATATCTTTGTCTTCTTTGTTCTCGATGTCTTTCTTCTGTTTCGGGAGAATAATTCCTTGAAGTCTTATTTTTCCTTCTCTTCTTGTTCCCCATGCTTTTAAAAAAACCTTCAAATATCTTCAAATTATTGCCCTCAAAGTAATTTTGTGTGATAAAAAATGAAAAAAATTATGGACATTTATACGACTCCACCTTAAATGAAAAAAAAAAAAAATTGTGTCGGCCTAGGTTCAAACAAAACTCGACAGTTAAAATTGGTCGGGTTCGTTCGAACTTGACCATTACCAAAAAGTACGGGCCACAATTAAGCATAGGGGTTCAAGCGAATTGGGGTTCACTCGAACCCCTTATGGTTCGAGCGAACCCAATTCGCTCAAACCAGTGTTCATTCGAACCGTGCTGTTAGAGGTTTCTCCCAAATTTTTTCAAAGTTTTGAAGAATTTATGACTTCAGAGATCTGGTTCAAAGAACGAATGAAATAATATTGATAACCCAAAAATATTAGATGGTAGTACTTGGAGCAAGCTTTCCAACAAGTATAATTTTGTTATATTTTGAATTTATTATGTTCTTATTTTTTTAATTTTATGGAATATTGATTTTTCACTGAACATGAACTTCTCTGTTCAACGCATTGGGAAAAATAGGAAACTAACTCAAAAAAATTCTGAAAAATATGTAAGCTCCAGGTATTGATGTCTTCTTTCCAACGAAAAAAAAAAGAATTTCGCTATATATAGAACAAGTTATGTGTTCAAACTTAAACCTATGTCTAAATTATGACTAGTCGGACTTCAAAACTGTATAAAATGAAAAATATCGAACATATCACTATCAGATCAATTGCAAGCCCTGGATATTGATGTTACAAACCAAAATTCGAAAGAATTGAGTTTTTATCATTTATAGAAAAAAAGTTATGCGTTTCGGGAGACACATCACTCTTAAAAAATGTAGTTTGTTGTAAAAAACTACTTTTTGAGGGAGAGAGAAAATTTTAAAAAAAATCCTTCAAAAAAATTTGAAAAAAATGTATATAGAATCTACAAACAAAATGCTACAAATCACTAATTTACATTATCTTCAAATTTTTAATAGTTTAAAAGTTATAGTTCTCGGAAGTTGAAGATTATTTTAAAAATGTTCATCTCAGTGTCAAAAGTGGCAAAAAAGAGGGAACCACTATTGTGAGTCCACTCGTAAGTATTTCCTTTGGTTATTCCCAACTGTTTGAAGTTCCCTCACAATGGCATAATGCATGTTTTCCAAGACACTAGATTGCATCTATTGATTGTCTATGGGGGCTTTTCATTGGATCACTTTTGGCCTGCTCCAGTTGGGCCTTTGCTTCCCCATGGAGATTTTTTGGTATAAATCCTACTATAGGTACAAGATAGGGGAGTTGGACTTTATATTGGTTCAAACCTATAGTTTATTTATCTCCCCTTCCATCATTTTTTGCTCCTCAGTTTTTGTCTACTCCTGTACTGCAATGGGTTGTGTCCTCTTCCCCAATATGGATAGACA
Organism: Cryptomeria japonica; assembly: GCF_030272615.1. Lineage (NCBI taxonomy): Eukaryota > Viridiplantae > Streptophyta > Pinopsida > Cupressales > Cupressaceae > Cryptomeria > Cryptomeria japonica. The sequence continues at coordinate 229,520,354 of NC_081407.1, forward strand.
TGTTCCTTAGGATAGACCTCCTTCCCATCCTAAGACTACACATTCTTCGACAATGTCTTTTATTCTTGAGATTGCACTTAGTGTAGGCAAAGGAAAGACACATGTGTTGTTGATGTCTGCAGCCTATCCTTCCTTTGAGCTCCCAATCATGGAAGATATCACCCCAATAAGGGGAGAAATTCACCCCAAGCTTGTCTATCACCCCTGGCTCTTACATCATAGTCTCCTAGGGCACCCCTTGTTCCCTTGACTACTCATAGTGAAAAATGAGGAAGGGTGCCCATGACTGTGTCTATAGGACCTGTTTTAGTAGCACCTCATGCTCCATCAATTGGGCCATCTTTGTTGGTAATGAACCCAAAGGCATATCCCATGGAGAATGATGTCATTGATCCTTCTCAGACTTTTGTTCTTGGTCCCCATTTACATTGAAACCAGCTTGCATATGAAAATAAGTGTTGTCAACACACAATGGCCTAGGAGCATGATGTCACCTTGAAGGTTGCAGGTGAGTCATCGATGTCCTACCTTTCTTCTATTATTTTCTTTTTTATTAACACTTTTGTTATCCTTGTACCTGCTTCGTCTTTCATGCTATTACCTACCCCTCTCGAGACTGTTGATGAGCCTCACTCCAAAAGGGTATAGGTATTCATTGTTCCCTCCTTGGAGCCACATCTCATCACTTCCTTGCCTAATATCCCTCTATTCTCCTAGCCCATCAATATGTTGCATACATAGGTTGTGTCTAGTGCAACATTCTTTGCCTTGCCTTCTTCATATCCTTCTCTACATCAGAGTTTTCTTGGGGTACTTAAAATTGCTACGGTTCATCAAAGGCCCCAACCTTTTCAAAAACCTAAGAAAAAGTTTGAGTAGGGCCTCATGCCTAAGTTCCATCATCGAAATCGATCTTTGATGACCTTCGTTTTTGTCTCTTTATATAATTTGATGCCTATTTCGTTATTTGCATTTGTTTGCATTATTGAGAAGGGTTCACCTTATTTGGAGTTTGTCTCTATCCCTTTTTTGAAGCTTGGTAGTTCAACTCTTGTTTCATCAGCTTGGATCAAGTAACCTACCTCTTTTGTTAAGGGGAATTCGTTTGACTCTTTAGAGGATATTCCAATGTTATCTACGATCTTCAAGTGATCATTCGCTCTTACCTCTCAAGAGCTCTAGGATGAGGATGTAGAAGCAACATCAACCCTATCCCTTGCTAATGGAAAAGTGCAAGGTGTCCTTGTGGTCCTCCCTCTTCAGTCTTATTCTCCCTCCCCATATGATCAAGATTGAGAGGATGATGACCTAATGGTGGGTGACTACTAGGATAATACCCTCCTTATCTTGTATATTAGAGCACATTCTTGTCTGTGTTCCCCCATGATTGCTTTATGTTGCAAGGTGTGCGCCCTTGGTCTCCTTGTGCCATGCAGCGTAGCGCTTAGGTTTGTGATATGGCCTAACTACATCTTGTGGATTCTATAAGTCTAGTGGTTGTATCAAGCATTAACAGGTCAATTTTTTGGTGCAATGACAACCACACTTGTAACAAGTGGTATTAGATCTTGGTCACAAGTTCAAACCCCTCGCTTACGTTGGGGGGGATTGTTGCAAGGTGTGCACCCTTGGTCTCCTTGTGTTGTGCAACACAACACTCAGGTTTGTGACATGGCTTAACCACCTCTTGTGGATTCTATAAGTCTAGTGGTTGTATCGGGCATTAACAGGTCGATCTTTTGGTGCAACGACAACCATACTTGCAATACTTTATGTGTTTTGTGCCCCCTTGAAGGGTCCAAACTACTCTATTGGTACTTGGAATTAGGGGATGATGATTTTCTTTATATGTTTTGTACTCTTCTGGAGGATTTGAGCCACCCTATAGGTTCTTGGAAACAAGGGATTATCTATCATCTGTTTCTCCTTATTTGTTAATCACCCTTTTAGTATTTTGCTGTGTCTTAGCTTTTGATTTCGGGGATGGAGAAAAGCGTTGGGGGTATTTAGGATTCCTTCCATGTTGACCCAAATTTTTATTTTATCTTTGTCTTAAGAATACTTTAGAACCGTGATGAGTAACTTGGATGCAACGATATACATTATTTAATTTTACTACTGCCAGTTCTTTTGACATTGAACTACTAGATCCCCCTATATAATTATGTTTTGTTGATGAACTGTGGCTTTTATGTGTCATCTATTGCAAGGTGGCATTCCATAGAATCATCTTGTTATGTTGAAGTGACACATCATCTCTTGTCCTTATAATGACATGCATATCATTCTAAGGGAGGGTCTATTGAATGTCTTTGCATATTTGCATTTGCATGTCAATATCCATTTATCTAACAATCTCTATTTTATTTGTTTCCTTTGTGAGAGCCAAACCACTTGATCTTATTGCCTTCGTGGGGGCCGAATCACTTGATCTTTATTGCCTTTGTGGGGGCCAATCCACTATCAAATCAATCTACAGTCACCCTATCCTATGACTATCTCGCATAACACAACTTGCTACCCATATTGATGAAATATTTTTATCTTAGTGATCACTATCTTGTTATCTTTGTGTCTGATTTTATCATTTTATCATATTGTTTTGCATTTTTGTCTAACATGTTTGTCTGTAGCTAATATTTTTGTGATGAAACAACTCAACAACATCTCATGAAGGTTCAAGTCTCTTCCTTGGGGGAAACTCCACATGGTTAGAGGATTCTACTTTCCCTTTGTATCTTGATAAAATATACCTAGCTATTTCTAATTTAGCTCACATCTCATGATAATGATATGCTAACTAAAGTGGGGGAAAAATATAGTGTCGTAAATTCTTGTGCAATTTTACACTACGTAAGCGCCTTTGCTTTACGTTAATTGGAGAAATCCTCTACCTTTTTGTCCTTTTGCCTGCCTATTTTTCTCTTTCACCCTTTAGTTTGTTCTTTTCCTAACCTTGTTTACTATATGGCTCGTGGATTCCTGCATGCCGCAAAGATGTCCATGCACCGCACTAGCCTTCTGTGAATTTGCAGTCCACAAGCAGCCATTTGACCATTACACCTATGATAGGAGGATTCCTATTGCCTCTTCCTGTAGCCACCAACATTGGTTTCATATGTGGGCCTCATATCTTTCCTTTGACGACCTCATTTTCTCTCTCTAGCATTTTTGGTCTTCTACACACTCTCTGAGATATACATACAATTTGTAGCTTCTCAATCAATTGTTTTGCATTCCACCATTGTTATTCCTCATTCATCTTACCACTATTATCATAGCTTTGTGTTGAAGGATTCTTAGAGCTCACCTTCACTTCGGTAAGATCTCGTTCCTTTGGTGTTGAAGGTGAGTTTCCTCCTCCTTATTGTCATTGTAGCTTTGCATCTCCAATAGCATATTATTCATCTTTTTTATACTGACTCTCTGGCCCCGAGATGAAAGAGCTCAAGAAACAACTTTATGAGCTCACCAAGGCCAGTTTATTGCATCCTTTTGTAATGTGGTGAAATGTGAATGAGAGATCAAGAGAAAACCCACTCTTTCCCTCCAAGGAGAGATGAGAGTTTCACTACAGATTTCCCTTCAAACACTTTTCACCTAGTTACATTCGAAAGAGGATAGGAGAATTCACTAGATTCAATCTTTGAAGATAAAGATTGAATTCTGAATGAAACAGGAATGATGAGTTGATCCCCTCTTCCTTATTTGAAATGGAAAGGAATTGATTGAATTATGTAGTGCAAAAGTAACAAAGAACTGATTATAACATAATATTGGGATATGGGATGAAGTTGTGCACCTAGATCTAGCATTAATATGTCGAAACGAAGTTGCCCTGCGAATTTGAGGAAAAGTTGCTCAGACTGTGGCGAGAATGTACACGGTCCTCCGAAAAATCCACAAAATGAAAAGTGTTTTTCCACCTCTGCAAATGGATGTCGAATCCAAAAGTATAGTTGTGCACCTGTAACCTACACAAATAAAAGAGAGGAAAATGGGTTGGGATTGGGGGTTTGCCTTTAGGTCAAACCCCAGTATTGGACTTAACCAAGTAATGAAAGAAAGTACTTACAATTAGATGTAAATGAAAGACTGAATTGTAAATCACCTCAAGGGAGGTTGTGGTAGCAATGTTGATAGAAATTCTTGTGTGGAATTGAATGTTGGAATCAATCTCCTCTTCAATGGTTGAATCCTTGATTTGAATGCAACACCTAGCCTTGACGGGAGACTTGGGATGCTCAATGCTTGGAAGGAATGCTTGAATGCTCTTGAATGCTTGATCGCTTATGCCACTTGACCAATTCATGCAATTTTTTCCATCTCATTGAACTTATGCAAATGAGAGGACAAATTCCCCTTAAATATATGTCATTGAATTTGATTTTTGTTACAGGTTGACATTGGAGGAGTTTTCCTGCTCACTACACAACTCATAATGCATGCTCTAGGAAGGTCCTACCCCAAAATAGGGTAGGGATAGGGGCACCACGCCCCTTTCCTGGGAGGACAAGGGCACCATGCCCCTGTCTTAGGGGGGACAGGGGCACCACACCCCTATCCTACTCCTTTCTCCATGGCAGAATGCAGACAGGGTGATGCGGAGGCCAAGGGAGAAGCTGATTCTGATGGTTGAGAAGTCTTCGGTCCCCGATCAGGCTAGAGGATTCAATCTTGCGTGCATGAGGACCCTAATGCAGTCAAAAATTGCTAGGGTCGCAATTTTATGACACTACACCTTCAAGGTCCCCTTATGCAACGCCAATTATTTTTCAAAGAAAGAAGGATCCAACATGCTCCACCTGTGTCTGGATTACCGAACTTTGAATAAGTTCACCATCAAGAATAAGTATCTGTTGCTCCTTATAGTGGATAGCTTTTGACCGATTAGTTGAGGCTCGATTTTCCACCAAGTTGGAGTTGCATCGAGGTTACTATTAGATCAGAATTGTCATTGGAGACAAAGATAAGACCTTGATTACTACGAGATATGGCTCCTATTAATTCTTGGTGATGACTTCTGGAATCACTAATGCTCTTGCCACATTCAACACTTTGATGAATGATGTCTTTCACAACTTCCTGGATCAGTTTTTTGTTGTCTATCTTGATGACATTCTGATTTGCAACAAGACGTTAGAAGAGTGTTGTGAGATTTTGCCAAGATCAAGAGCTCAATGAAAAGTACAACAAAGAGACAAATTATAGGATAAGAATAAACTGTATTCTCATCAATAGATAAATGATCAATTGTTCCATTACATACAATGTAGATGAGCCTACTTATATAGGCAAGACTAGAGATATGTGAGCACACAAACATGACATGTGGCTCAATAAGAAACAAGGGTAGGTAGGAAATAGGTGTGGGTAGGTAGGAGAAATAATATAATAGTCCACATGAGGTGGATCACCCACTGAATGTGGAGTGTAACAACAAGATCAACACCATAAAAGGTGGAATTTCTCCTACACACGCTATTCCAATGTGGCACAAACACCCAAGTGTCTCATACCCAAACTACTATGGAATACATTTCCTAAGTAAACTTAAGTAAGTGTAATAATATCCAAGATGAATAATTATTTACACCAACACCCCCCCTTAAGTGCAACTTAGGGGAATGCACTTAAGTCTACAATGCAACTAAGCAATGCAAGATGGGTCCCAGCTACTAGGCCATGTTAGGTACCCATGTACAAATGCAAATGCATGCAAACCAATGCAATGAAACCTCTCACAAAGTGGGGAAAGAGAGAAAACCCCAATGGGAAAAAACCCTCCCCCAAAAGAGAGATGAAAAACATACAAGAGAAATCTCATAGAAGAATGTGAAGAACAAAACCCCATGTGAGGAAAAAGTCCCCCCCATATGAGAGAAGAAGAGAAGCTAGGAAGCCCCCCCTCAATGTGGATTCTGCACCAATGATAGAAGCTCGATGTATGAAGAAACTGCTCCATGAACGACGAACAACATTCCTCCCCTTAGGAAGAAACAAAACCAAAGGTGTATCCATGAAGTCTCCCCAATCATCAAGGGAAGATGTATGAAAAAAACTCATGATGAAAGGAATCTCTGAAAACTGTTCAAGTGTTGCCATGTCGATGCTGAAAGATACCCCCTCCAAAGGTGGTAAACTATGCCACACTGTTGAAAAAGGCACTCCAAGATCTAGTGGAGATGGATGTAGAACATGTCCCAAAGACTCACATGTCTCCTCAAAAAATAAAGAGACCTCCTCCAACTGTTGTACATAAGTACCACAATCATGTCAACCTCGAAAGAATGATCATGTAGAGAATGAACAAGAGGGTCAGAGTGTTCCCTCGCAACAATCGAAGAAGGATCATCTTCATCAAAGAGAAGATGAATGTCATGAATGATGTCTCCCAAATCTGCAATGTAGGATTCCACAAACAAACGTGCAATGTCTATCAAGTAATCATCCCATGAATCTGAAGCTGGAAGACAATGAATATCCTGCTGCACTGAATCACATGAAGGCAAAACTGTCGCACTATTTGCATCATCAGGTGTAATAGGTGATGTGATATCAATATGAGGAGATGAAATACAAGGCTCAAGAATGGGGTCACATGTGAGAATCCCCATATTCAAGTGCCCAAAGTTCTCCTCAAAATATGAACCATCACAAGAAGTGTGATCATCATGTGTAGAATCATCAAATGTGAAATCATCATCATCAACAAAATCTGAAAAGAAGTATAACCAAGATGCATGATCAACCACCCCAGTCACAATGATATCTCTAGTCTCCAAGTCTCTAATGAAGACTGACTCATGTGTGAACTCCACAACTCTCTTAGTTGTGCCATGTGTGATTTGATAGATGGAAAGGAGATTGTTTGTCAAGTGAGGTACACACAACACATCATTGAAGGAGTTATCCCCAATGTCAATAGATCCTTTCCCAATCACATCCATGTATGTATGATTTCCCATCAAAATCTATGGCATGGTGCAAGGCTCAAATGTAGAGAACATAGACTGCGAACATGCCATATGATGAGAAGCCCCTGAATCTAGAAGCCATCTCTCTGAATCATGACTAATAGTAGCACATAGAGCTTTTCCTTTTCTTATCCCAAAAGAGTGAGTCTTCCCACTTGTAGAAGCCATGAATGCTTGCCCTTTTCCTTTTGAATGTGAGGAAGTGGAAGTTGGTGAACCATCCTTCTTGTAGACATTAGGAAAATCAATGTTATGCTTTTTGATGATATGTGTGAGCTCATCAATCTTCTTAGAATGGCAATGATGCTCCTCATGACCAAAATTTTTACAATAGGCACAAGTAGGTCTCTCCCTCTTTGGTGAGTTATCCCTCTTGGAAGAGGATGAATCTCCTTGTTGTGGAGAAGATGGTGCTTTGTCCTTAGGCTTTGATTGCCATTTCTTCTTGTTTGAGTTGTCCTTTCCTTGATTTCCTTTGTTCCCTTGATTTGCCACTAATGCTTTAGAAGCCTTAAGAATGCCCATGCTTATCAACTTAGTTTGTTCCATCATCAACATTTCATTGAAAGCATCAAATGTAGGCATTGTGTAGCTTGAACCCATTGTCATCCTATGGGTTTGGAAACTAGAAACAAATGTTGCATATTCTTGTGGAAGCTTGCCTATCAAGTTGAACATCAATTGAGTATCCTTCTTATCAATACCACAATCTTTGAGTTGTGCCCTCAACTCATTTGCCTTAGTGACATAATCTTGTATAGTATCAAAGTTCTTGGGATCCAACATGGTGAGATCACTATCAATTTGATATCCCCTAATCTCATCAACTTGACCATACAAGTCTTGAAACTTTTGCCAAGCATCCTTGGTTAGAGTACACTTCTCAATATGAAAAATGAGATCCTTTGATACATACTTTCTTAAGGTACCAATTGCCATGATATTTTTAGAGAGCCAATCCAAGTGACCAACTAGATCAACCTTAGGATCAGCGGGAGCAACAATAGTTCCATCAATGTAATGAGTTAGTCATTTTTCCATAAGTTTACTCCATGCATCAATTTTCCAAGTAGCATAATTATGAGGAGTTAAGAGAGGAAACTTAGAAGAACCCATAGTAGCAGAAAGGAAAGAACAAAAGAGCACAAAAGCACAAGAGACACCCCCCAAATTCACTCAATCAAAGTACCCCCCCAAAAATGATGATTTTGGCACTTTATATGTAGTGCGTGTACAATAGGCCACTTGCAAACAATGGCAAGGTGGAATTCTGATTTTGTTTTACAACTGCCCCAATAGGCTGAGAACTTCAAAGAAAAAGATCAAAAAGATAGATCTATGCAATACAAATGACGAATTGGCCAAATAAGACCATATGATGAAAGTACATTTTACCTATAATTTTTGCAAACTGATAGCATATTATGAGAGTAGACAAAAAATAATGTACTTTAAAAAAAAATGGCACCTAAAAAGGAGTTTGTATGAGCCCGAACGGAGACCTGGAAGTTGTAGAAATGGGGATTGGACAGGTACAGTCACCAAAAACTAAGAATTATGAAAAATATGTCCATCAAAATCAGAAAATAATTCCACCATGTGAAAGTACACGAAATTATAGCCCATTTCAAAAACATTGCACCAAAAAAGGAGCAAAAATGAGCAAGATATGGCCATTTGAAGTTGAATTGCAAAATCAAAAAGCTCAATGAAAGGGGCCTGCAAAATTTTTGAAAAAACGATGACGTCAGCGGACTGCGAGGTTAAATTTGACGGCCGTATGACCGTTGCCCAAACTTCATGGCTGACTAGGTGTCGACTTGGTGCTGACTGTGCAAGTGATTTGGCAGGTGATGTGGCTGCCAACTGGGCTGCTGACGTGGCGCGGACTGTGCGCTGCTGACTGGGCAGAAGGCACGGATCCCAAAAATAATTTCCAATTTTTTTTTAATTTTTTGGAAAAAAAATCCGAAAATTCCGTACTGTATCGCCCAAATTGGGCAGAAAATTTCCTCCACACCCAAAAATCGATTTTCGTCAAAATAGGTCGAATTTATACTTGATTTTTATGGAAATAGCCTCCCGAACACAATGGTGAGGTTGAAAACGCTCTAAGATGCCTCCAAAAAATGCAATCCTTCAGATCCAAAAATAGAAGCCTTCCATGATGTCTCCAAAAACCAATCAATGAAGCCCCAATGGCTCTGATACTATGTGAGATTTTGCCAAGATCAAGAGCTCAATGAAAAGTACAATAGAGAGACACAATATAGGATAAGAATAAACTGTATTCTCATCAATAGATAAATGATCAATTGTTCCATTACATACAATGTAGATGAGTCTGCTTATATAGGCAAGACTAGGGATATGTGAGCACACAAACATGACATGTGGCTCAATAAGAAACAAGGGTAGGTAGGAAATAGGTGTGGGTAGGTAGGAGAAATAATATAATAGTCCACATGAGGTGGATCACCCACTGAATGTGGAGTGTAACAACAATATCAACACCACAAAAGGTGGAATTTCTCCTACACACTATTCCAATGTGGCACAAACACCCAAGTGTCTCATACCCAAACTACTATGAAATGCATTTCCTAAGTAAACTTAAGTAAGTGTAATAATATCCAAGATGAATAATTATTTACACCAACAAGTGTAAGTAGCATTTGTCTTAGGTGTTTGAGTGACTCAAGTGAAACACTCTCTTTGTTAAGAAAGAGAAGTGTACGTTCACCCAGACCAAGGTGGAGTTTCTTGGTCACATCATTGGCCTTAGATTTTTGAATCCTGATCAAGCAAAGATCTAAGTGATTCAAGAATGGGAGGCACCCCACAATGTGCATGAGATGAACCAATTCCCTAGGTTGGAAAATTACTATCGAAAGTTTGTCTCTAGGAACTCAAAAATTGCTAGCCCCATTATGATATTCTCAAGAAAGACCGCACATGGAAATGTGGAGTAAAGTAGTAGGATTCCTTTGACCTGCTCAATCGAAACTTGACCGTAGAGCCTGTGTTAGTCCTACAATAATATGGGGAACCTTTTTAAGTGTAGTAGTCTGATGCATCTGAATACATAATTGGTGGTGTTCTCATGCAGGGTGGGCACTTAGTTGCCTGTGAGTCCTAGAAATTGGAGGACCGAGAAAGAAATTACTTGGCTCATGAGAAGGAGATGATGACCATTGTGTAGTGCCTCGGGGTTCGTAGGCATTACTTGCTTGGAGTCTCATTTGTGGTAAAATTGACAATGTTAGTTTGACCTACTTCAAGACTCAACAAAAGATAACCCTGAAGCAAGTGTATTGACAAGAATTCCCTGTAGAGTTTGAATTCGAGTTAATTTACAACCTGAGATGCCACAATGTTGTTGCAGATGCTCCGAGTTGAAAATATTAAATTGGCTTCCATTCAAGAACTGCGTCACACTGGGGTGATTTAGATCAATATTTACGAGCATGTCTGCTCCCAAATTAAGGAGGGTTTGGAGAATAACTCTCAAGCACACCAAATTGTGCTGCAAGTTCAGTCTGGCGGCACACGTCAATTTCCTTTAGGATGGTTTGTTGTATTCTGCAAATAATTGGCTCTACATCCCAAGATGGAAGGAGCTTCACAGGGAGCTTCTTGCAGAGTGTGATGACTCACTTTAGGTGGCTCATTTAGGCCAGAAGTAGACCTTGGCCTCGTTGGAACGTGGATTCTTTTGGCCCAAAATGAGGGAGGATGTTGAGAGTTATGTGCAGACTTGCATTTTGTACTGGCAAGATAAAGCTATAATGCAACTTCTGAGTAGATTTCTTCAACCAGTCCTATTCCTTGTAAGCCCCTGGACATCAGTCAACATGGATTTCATTTTCTTAGTTGCCCAATGTCAACGAATTCATAAGCATCTTGGTGGTGTTCGACTAATTCTCAAAGTATGTGACCTTTGTGCCTTGTAAGTCGCTTGTCACTGCCGAGGCCACATGAGTGCTTTTATTTCAGTTTGTTGTTAAACTTTTGGGCGTACCGCTAAGTATTGTCTTAGATCGATATCAAAGATTTACTTCAAACTTTTGGATCAATCTCTTCAAGCTCATGGGAACAAAGTTGCTCATGTCTACGGCTTACAATCCGTAGACCGATGGGCAGACAAAGCGAATTAATGTAAGTTTGGAAGATTTGTTGAGGAAATTTGTGCATGCGGACTAGTCCAATTGGCCTCGACTATTGGACGTTGCATAGTTCAATTATAACTTACATAAGTCTAGTGCAAGCCACTACTCGCCCTTTGAGCTAGCCACCAACCAACAACCCTTGACCCTACATTCTGTTTTGCATGGCTACTAGGGACCCAACTTCGAACTTGCAAAGTATGTGAAGCGGTAGAATGAAAGGGTGGATTTGGCATGGTGCCACCTGACCAAAGCTGCCAATTAGATGAAGCATTTTGTAGATGCACATAGGAGGTAAGTTGAGTTTTAAGGTGTGGGATCTAGTTTTTCTTAGAATGGAACCAAACCAGTTCAAGACACTAAAAGGGTTGAGTTGGTATTTGATACGGTGTTGGGATTGATCATTCAAAATTACTCAACGAGTTAGGAAAGTGGCTTACCGGCTGAATCTTCAATTGCATTTAAAAGTGCATCTTGTTTTTCATGTGAGTCGGCTCAGATCGCATAATGTAGACCTAGAAGATCCACTTTGAAATATTTCGAGTCGATGTCCATAGAATGTCATTGATCGACCTGATCAGGGGATTGAGGAAATCTTGGCCATGCAGACTCGAGGATATGAAGCTATCTTACAAAGATTTCCTCATTTGGTGGTGCGGTAAGCCGAAGGATGAAGCTACCTGGGAGTGAGTTGAGTGGATATGATGTCACGAGGAGAAGGTTTTGGAAATCTTGCAAGGGGGCTCTAAATAGTTTGAATAGGACTAAGCACTGCACCCCTCTACGAAGATGCCTTTGCGTGGAGTTACGATCAAGCATCAATGTTGAGGGTGTCACCTATTTTAGTTGGGGGAGAATATAAGGGGGTATGTTTATCCATTATGAACCCCCTGCTACTATTGAGCTTGACACTGCATGTGTTCTTCGAATTTTGTCGCATGAGGTATTTTGGATGCGCAATGACCTAAAAATACCTGAGTCTTGACCAAATGGATCAAACATTCTAGATGAGATCTGAGTTAGATTTTGTGTTGCTGAGTTGAGTTGGTTCACTGTTGGAGCACTGACAAGCTCCACAAATCATGACACATTGTTGGGATATGCGCGATTCGATCCCGGTCAATACAGAGAAGCTGCACTCCCATTGGGAGCTGACTTCCACATGTCACGGTGAGTTCTAAGCCACCCGATCTCGATCCGACCCAAGTCAATTTGTGTGAGGCCGTGGGATGCGATTTGTGCTTCTTGAGTTCTTGGAGCCTGAGTTGTATAAGAAGTGCACACTGTTTTTTGTTGTAATAGCTTTGGAGTCAATTTTAGCCTTTGTGTTAAGTGGTGTGAATTCTGAGTGCTAGATAAGAAATTTTGAGTGCTGGGATTCATTGAGAGTGCGAGCGACTTGTGAGCATAAGGATTTCTTGCTGTTGAGTTCTTTGCATTCGTGGTGGTTAGGATAGTTGTGTGGGTAAATCCATTAAAGGCTAGACATTATTGGTGTAACCCGACTTGTGCTCCATGAATTTGGGTTTTTGTTATTGTGTCACCACATAATGGATAAATAATAGATTTTTTCCCTCAATTCTTGTGCACGTGCAAATTATTGCATTGTTGTAGTTCTTTGTGTGTGTTAGAATGACTTTATTGGTGTTGCGTGTTATAATTTTGTGTGATCTTGGTGTGACTTGTTTGGTTTAATTTTGCATTAAATTATTTCTGCTTGAATTTCATAAGTCATAGTCTAACTTGTGCATTCATCGAGTCTTCTTGAGTCAAGAAAGACACAAACTCAGTGTCGTGGAGAGTCGTGTGTGAGTGCATCTCTTTAAAAGTTGGACACCAAAGGGGGGGGTATGACCATGGCAAACATCTATACACAACCTTGACATTTCATCTCTATTTGTTTTGCATGTAGGTTAACAGAGGAAGTTTCTGTGTGTTGGAGACTTCGTTCGTGGATCTCTCTCTCTCTCTCTCTCTCTCCAGTGTGTTTTTTGTTATGTTTTAATTGTTTTATATCTTTTGTAACATCATAAATGTAAATCCTCAGTGCTGCTCATTTTGTTGCATTCTCTAGCATAGCTTTTGTATTTTGTTCGTATAGGATACCGATGCATCGCGTTGTCATCCATGATCACATGTGCATCCTCGTGTAGAGAGAAAGAAAAGGTCATTAGAGGATCTCTATGACCCGCCTTTTCAGATTTAGTGGTTAAAAAAGTTTCATTATTATATATATATATGATTCTTCTATTTAGTAATTTATGTTCATTGGTTTGGATAGTTAGTTGCTTGTATCGTCCTAGCTCACGAGAGTGCCAGTTAAGTGAGGTAGCAAAGGAAGGTTTGTTCCTTAAGGTTTCATCACTTTGAGGGTAGAAAATCTCCTCCTTTATAAAGATACAAATAGAGGAATGCCAAAACAAATTCAACCTCTTTATTATCTTGTGCCAATAGAGTAGCAAGGGTCATCTACAAAGACAATACCAAGCAACAAATAACAGGCGAAACACATTTCATGCAAGAAAACACACAAAAAGAGAATCCAACACAAAAGTGAAGCTAGTCTATCAATCATTTGCCTCCTTATCTTTCTTAACACCTTTTAGGGATGGTGGACAAGATGAAAGAGGGACCACAATGATCATGATAGATGAAGCTCCAACAAGTTTTAAATAAGGATTATTCTCTAATGATGAGTCACTAGGAGCTAGGATTAATGCTTTTGAAAATATTGAAGATAGATCAATGATTGATTTCAATAACCTCATACAAATATGTAGCATCATAAATTGCATCCCTATATAATTTTCATCCTCACTTAGGCCTCACTTTGGTATCCTTACCTTCCATGATTTGATCATGTTTGATTATGCTCACACCGACTTTAATTCTCAAACTTCACCCAACATTTGGCTTGTGGACCTTTATTTGACCCTGATTGGCTAAACAAGGCTGCTCCAAGTGCCCTTGTCCTAACTAAAGGGCTCCAATTTTGGTCCTGACATTGGTCATGAAATGTGGGAAAGAATTTTCCTCCCATGGACCATCCTATCTCAAAATTTCAAACACGTTTGATGTACAGTGGGTTACAAAAGCAAGCCTTACCCCCTTATTTGAACAAGTTCATCTATCCATCTTACATCTCTTATCAAGATTATTTTATCTACATTTCAAATTCAAGTGAGCAAGCAATCAAGAAATTTGAAGACATTGAAGGAGATGTCAAGTATTCAAGATTCAAGCATTCAAGCTGGTATCTATGATCAAGATTTTATCAAGACATCCTACATCTTGCTTGACAACATCAACCTTGCATAAAGATTTCAAAGAAAGGCTTATCAAGGTATAACATTTCAATTTAGATCTAGCCTCTACCCTTGAAAGACATGGTTTACGTTTACATTAAATTTCAATTATAGGGTTACTTCCAAACCCAAGGTTTGGCTTAGAAAAACCCCTATCCACAACAAATTCTATTATTTTTGTGTGCATAGGTGATAGGCTAGGAGCTATAAATATGGAAAGAGGAAAAGTAGACAGAGAGAACCATTTCCAACTTTCATAGATGCAAAAAGTTAGGATAGGGTTGCTTTGCAATCCATTGTTCGATGAGTTTCCTGTGAAACTTTTGGGGTAGATTATGAATAGTATCCAAGTTTTGAAACAATCAATTTTCTTAGCATTTGACATTCGAGGGGCAAAGCTGTCTAGATCTCCATTGTCCCACTTTTTCAGCCTCAATTTTTAGTCACAGGTTCGTATAAAGTCTACACCTATCTATTTATGTTAAATTACATCAATTTTCCATCTTTATCCCTAGATCTAGCATTCATTTTTTATATTTCATATTCCAATTCAACCCCCAAAACAAAGAGGAGTGAAATATAATTAGCATTAAACCCTTTTCACAAAAGGAGGCTAAATCTGTTGATTTCACTCCTCTCTATAATGTAATGTTTGAGAAGTAGTTCTAGATTGTATGCCTAAACTTGTAAACCCTACTTTTCCTTCATTACATGTTGGCAAACCTGACATAGTGATTGCATTAATTCTAATTTTTTTATTTCAGATCTAATTTGTATGAATCTAATTCAATTACATGATTTGTAATCATTTGTAAATAACATCATTTATGCACTTAAATCACATAAATTTAGAAGTCTAATTCACAATAACCTTAATTTTTTTTTATAAAATTGATTTGTGGGTTGCATAATTTTTTATTTATATACTCAAATCTAATTGGTATTGTATTTTATTTTTAGATTTGGAGGCATTTATTAGTCATATCTATCATTTCTTTAGTGTATTTAGTTGGCTAATCAATCATTATATTGGGAAATTACATTGTTTAATCATTTTCAATTGCATAGGAGGCATTGTGAGTACAAATCCATTCTATTAGCTTTGTTCTCTTTGTGTATGAGTTTCGCTACTCTTCACCCGCATCTAATATCCCGGTGAGAAGAAGCTATAGAGTTATGGCTTCCCAAAATTTAAATACTAATGGGTGTGAGCTAGGGTTGAATTGAATACCGTATTCCATAGGAACTTGGGTGAATCCTCAATTTCCACACAAGACATACCCAAAATTATGGACTACCATTCTCCTCACACTTCTCATGTTGAGGATGAATCCTAAACTAGAGTAACTATTGACCAATTGGGGAAGCTTGATCATGAGTTGCATAAGCTTCAACAATGCATGGGTCAAGAACACTCGAATAGTGAGGGAATCCCCTTGATTTAGAGCTTAACGTGAATGATTTAAAGTGATATAATTGGGGTGGAAGTGTTATGTGGCATTTCTCATGTATTGTTGACTCTAATGTTGTGCCAGTGAAAATTTGTGTCAAAGTTGTTGATTTTTCCAATCCTACAACTCAAGTTAAGTATTCCATTCATATGCCTACAACTTTGCCTAATGTTACTTATACATCTTCTATCATGGCTATATTTACACATAATATTAATATTGTACATATGTTAGTAATGGGAGCAATCCTATCAATAAATACTCTTGCATGCCTCCTTCCACTAGCCTTTCATTTGTGTCATAAATATCTCCTATACCCACCTACCATAATGTTCCACCTCCCTATTCTCAAGATCCACCTATTTAACATCATGTTACACCTCCATCACAATCCAATATGTACAATTCCAATTCATCCACTGAATCCATTATAAACAATCTATCTCAAATTGTTTTATCCTTACAACAATAATTTTCTTCTTTAACACAATCCAAATTCAATGTCCCCACATGTGACATAGTTGGATCAATCTCCAATAACACTATCTATGTTATTACTCCTAAACACATGCATGTTCCCCATTTGGAGTTATAGAATGAAAATGGTGACCCCTAAACTCATGTGAAAATATTTTAAACATTTATGTAGTGACTTCTCTCATGATCATAGACCCATAGAAAGACTATTCACTCATACCTTTAGCGATAAGCCTTTGCATTGGTATTGTTGCTTGCCTCGATCAATTCATTCTTGTCCAACATATTTAAAACAATTAGCTATTTTTTGTTGTTATAGGTCTCCTATGAATACATGGTGTTGATGAATACTATGTTTGTGCATTCAAGTCATGACAAATTAATGAATTCCCATAATATGGTAGGCATCAATTGAATGTAATTGATTTTTATGATTAGTTTCATATGTACGATATAGTTAATAGCAATTTTGTAATTTTTTCGTGTATTCAATATAATTAATTTACTTACATTCACTTGTTATTGTAGGTCCCATACAATATAATATCAAACATGGTTGTCTCTACTTATTGTAATCATATCAGTGCATTGGATCAATTTTAATCTTATTTATTATACTTGTTCGTATTGCTAGAATTGAATGTTTTACATGTTTAATGTATTTGTTGCTTTACTTTTAATGTTATACATGTTATAAGTTCCAAAATTGCTACAAATGAAACGTTATGTACGTTTAACATAACACTTATAAGTTTGTAAATTGCTCTAGTTTTAATGTTCTATGTGTTATAATTTCCTAAATTGCTACAATTTTTTAAATGAACTATGAGTTTTTAACATTTGTTAAAAGTTTGTAAATTGATTCAATTTTCATGTTTAAATTAATGTATTTCTGAAACTTATGTTTTAATGAACTATAATTCAAATTATTATTTTAA
Organism: Cryptomeria japonica; assembly: GCF_030272615.1. NCBI lineage: Eukaryota > Viridiplantae > Streptophyta > Pinopsida > Cupressales > Cupressaceae > Cryptomeria > Cryptomeria japonica. The sequence continues at coordinate 229,537,668 of NC_081407.1, forward strand.
TGGATATAAATTATATCTAACTAGAAATTAATCAAGTTATAGTGCATAAATGTATGTGCAATACTAAAACAATAATAGTCCATAAAACATTAAAAAATATAAAGTTCATGAAATAATAAAACATACATTTATATATCTAGCTTGCATATAGAGTCCATGAAATATATAAACATATAAATAGATCTAGTCCATGAAATACCGAATCACTAAAACATGTATGTATAGTCGATTAAATGTACTGATATATATATAAAGATCTAGCCTGAGTGTGGAATGTTGTAAAGCATGAAATTTACTGAAACATACATATATCTAATCCTTGTAAATGTCCCTAAAATCGAGAGTCACTTAAATCAAGAGTCCTCTTCAACCATTATAAACTAGAGGTCGATCCAAATCAGTTTGTATAAGAGAAATAAACCTAAAATTAAATTTAAAACAATATAAATGATTTAATTTTATTTAATATATAAAATCATAAAAATTATGGTATAAGGTTTCTCATCTACTCCCATGTCTAGGTGCTCTACAAGTCTTCTTACAAGTGCTATGGGTAGGTTCAGATATGTCTCATGCTATAGAAGATAAAGAAAAATACAGGAATGGGTATTCAATTTAAATTTAATTTAATTCATATATGATATAATTTATTTTAAATATATTCAAAATTTTAAATTACTTTTTTTGTTGCTCATATCAAGACACAACATGTGTACGACATCATCAGGACTGAAAGTTTCACTAACAAGGTCCTACAAGGTCAAATAAAGCACGTGTGTACAAATTAGGTTTAAACATGTAGTTTAATCCATTTAAAAGACCTATAAATTGTTCACACAAAGAAAATATTTAAACAACCTAAAATGCAATCAATGACTCCTAAAATCTACTTGGATCAATATGATGTGCAAAATCCATCCCGATGGCACTGTCTACCTAATTAGACATATATTTAATATAAGTACATGAACATTTGATAGTGAATTCAAAATATAAATGTGTAAAAATAATTAAATTTAAAGACTATATACACATTGAGTGGCTCATGATAGTTCTGACACTTAATGTAAGTACAGATCCAATAGCCAACAAGATGAGAGGGGGAGGTGAATCATACAAACTTAATCTTCCATAAAAACATCAGATTCAACCTCGGTAACATATACTTTAGTAATATAACCAAAACTGCTAAACATGCAAACTCAAAAGCATATAAACATCATAAACCTCATAACATTAGATTTAACGTGGAAACCCAAATAGGGAAAAACCACTGTGGGATTTCGGACCCACTAAGAAATATACTCTTCTAGAGTATGCTCGGTTAAAAGCAAATCCTGTTAAAGATTACAAACACATTGCTAGATGTGACCCGGTTAAGGGATTTCCCTCAGATCTATTAGGATCTTCACCTTGTTAGAAGTGACCTTGTTAAAGGATTTCAAACACTCAATTAGAATGTCATCTTGCTAGAGGGTTTTACAAATAAGACTGTTAAGTCCACTCGGTTAAGAGATTTTCTGTCACTTTCACAAAATAACAGTAATAAAAATCTATCTGCAACTTCACATCTAAAATGCTAAAGCATATTCTTAATTTCTCAATACAATCTAGACATAGAACTAATCTTGTCCATCTGCTGGGCTTCTATACTCTGTTATTCAAATAGGTCTTCAAGCTTCTGTGCTCGGTAATCACTATGTAGCATCCCTGTGCATACATTATTTATCAACAACTCCTTATTTATAAACAATTAGCCAACCACTTAATCTCCTTGATCACATTTCCCATGATCAATCATAGCCATCAGATCTTCAATCTTGTCCAGGTTCAATGTATCCTTCGATTTGAAAAACGTTTTACCTCGCCTAGGAACTTGCATACATTTCTTGGAACTTGTGCTAGGGTATTGCGGTTCAATCTGCATTGTAGATCTTCATGCCGATTTTCCTTTGCCATAGATTCATTAACAAACTTCATGCACGACATATCAATCATTTAATTAGTTCCAACTCATTAGCTTCCTTCATTAAATAATGCATGTAACCATTTAATGTATTCTGTTACAGCTCGGTTACAACTCGGTAACAACTCGGTAAATACTAAACTTCACTCGGTAGACATTCCACCTTCATTAACCGATAGCGATAACCTTAGGGTTTATCGACTAGGTTCCTTAGGGTTTACTGACTAGGTTCTTTGCTCGGTAACATAGTATAGTATTAACCTTACAATTTACAACATATGTATGATGTTAAAACAATCTAAGCATCATGATCTCATCATTGTCTGACTCGGTAATAGTTGCCCATTGAATACCTTATTCATCCCCTTATTCATCATATTCTTTCTGTGTCTTTTACCGACATCTTTATACTCATCAAATCATACTTCTCAAGACATGACAACATCATATTGAATTAGAAAATCAATTTCTTGACATCAATGACAAAATAATAATATTAAGATAGTAAATCATCCTTAATCAGTTATATCCATAATCATCAACAACCTTCTCAATATCCTTATTGAAATGCCAACAATCTCCCCCTTTGGCATTGATGGCAAAACCATTTGATTTGACCTAATTGATTCATATTGCTGTGAGTTGTTTGTGAGATTCTGAAATGCTCTCTTCCTGTCATCAGAATTCTCCCCCATACATTAGACTTCTCCTTTTTTCTCCAGTCTTCTCCCCTTTTTCTTCAATCTTCTTCAGTCTTCTCCCCCTTTGACAACAATGCCAAAAAGTAAAGAACTAAAACATAATTTCTTCCTATATGAAGTGAATTCCTGCTATTAATGTGTCAACTTAGTCTCGGTCAGAGCATTTTGTCTTCAATTCCTGTTTCATGTATTGTATCCTGCACTGTTTCCTGTACTATTTCCTGTACACCTTTAGAAAACATCCTAAAGTGTGTAAATCAACATCAACTCCTAAAAGATATTCTATAGAGTCATCGAATTGATGCTTTCACTGAACTCGATCAGTGAATAGAAGATAGGGGTAGGACCGCTAACTTACTTCTGAGATACTCAAAAGTGTCCCTTGGTAGTTGCTTGGTGAAGATATCTACTATTTGTTCCTTTGTGCTAACATACTCCAACACCACTTTCTTCTCTTGAGCTTCTTCTCTAAGATAATGATATTTGATAGAGATGTGCTTTGTCTTAGAGTGCATAACAGGATTTTTTTAAATGTTAATGGCACTAGTATTGTCACAGAATATAGTTACTAGCTCGGTAACTTTCTCATTTATACCTTCCAACAGTTGTTTGATCCATGCTATGTTGGTACAATTCAATGCTGCAGCAACGTATTCAGCTTCTGTTGTTGACTGTGAAACACATCCTTGTTTCTTGCTAAGCCAACTCACTAGTCTTTCTCCTAAAAAGAAAGCTCCTCCACTTGTGCTTTTTCTGTCATCAATGTTGCCTGCCCAATCAGCATCAGCATCAACTTTTAAATCAAAATCATTTCCTTTCTGATATACTAAGCCATAATCCTCGGTGCCTTTCGAGTATCTAAAAATTCTTTTGATTGTTGTCATGTGTGTTTCCTTAGGATCTGCAGAGAATCTTGTAACTATACCTACTGCATGTGCTATGTTTGGTCTGTTGTGAACAACATATTGTAGCTTTCCAATCATGGATCGGTAAAGTATCTCATCCATAGATGCAGATTCATCATTCTTTGATAGTTTACAGCTGGTAGTCATAGGAGTACTTATTGGTTTTGAATCCTCCATTCCAAATTTCTTCAAGATTTCCTTTATGTACTTGGATTGAGTAATGAAAATCTCATTTTTCATTTGCAGTATCTGTAAACCTATAAAATACTTTATCTCACTGATTAATGACATCTCAAATTCTTTGCTCATTTCATTTCCAAAGTTCTTGCATAAAGAGTCATTTCCACAAAAGACAATATCATCAACAAATATGGTTGAGACCAGTATTCCATTTTCATCATTCTTCATGTACATATTGCCATTCTCACTTGTCCTTATAAAACCAATCTTAATCAAATAAGAGTGCAATCTTTCATACCATGCTCTAGGTGCTTGCTTCAGACCATATAATGCTTTGTTCAATTTACATACCTGATCTTTACTCTTGTCTTCAACAAATCTTTCAGGTTGTTCAATAAAAACTTCTTCTTCTAATATTCTATTCAGAAATGCAGATTTGACATCCATTTGATATACCTTGAAGTTTTTGAAAGCAACATATGCCAACAATGTTCTTACTCCTTCAAGTCTAGCCACAGGTGCAAAAGTTTCACCATAATCAATTCCTTCTTCTTGAGCATAACCTTTGCATACTAGTCTTGCTTTATTTCGAATGACCTCTCCTTTTTCATTTAGCTTGTTTTTGAAAATCCACTTTGTATTGATTACATTTTTGTCCTTCGGTCTTGGGATTAGTGTCCATGTGTCATTCTTCTTGATTTGATCAATTTCTTCTGTCATAGCATTTATCCAATCTTCACTGTTAAATGCCTCTTTCACTATTCTCGGTTCAAATTCAAATATCAGACATGTGTTCTATCTCAGTTTGTTCCTTGTCATCACTGGATCATCCTTATCTCCTATAATCTGACTTGGTGCATGATGTCTTCTGACATATTTGGCTAATACATGCTCGGTAGGCTCTGTATGATCTTCTTCATCACTCGGTAACTGGATATTTTCTTCATTTTCTTCAACAGTTTTCTTGGTAGGACTTGTCGGTTGAACATAGACAAATTCATCATAATTTTCTGGTTCTTTGGAATTTCCTTCGTCATTTCTTTCTGCAAATTCATCAATTTTCACATTTGCACTTTCTACTATTTTGTTAGATGATTTGATCAGACATTTAAATGCTTTTCTTCTAGAAGAATAACCTAGAAATGTTCCTTCTTCACTTTTCTGATCAAACTTGCCATTTCTATCATCTTTGTGAACATAGCATTTACTTCCAAAGATTTTAAAATAACTTACATTAGGTTTCTTGTCATACCAGATTTCATATGGTGTCTTCAAAGTACCTTTCTTTAGTTGTACTCAGTTCAGGGTGTAAACTACTGTGCTTATTGCTTCTCTCCAAAATATTTGAGGCACTTTCTTTTCAATCATCAGGGTTTTGGCACAATCCACAATAGATCTATTTCTTCTCTTAGCTATTCCATTTTGCTGTGGATTTCTCAGTGCAGAGACTTGTCTTTTAATACCATCATTATTGCAGAATAAGTTGAACTCATCAGATGTGAACTCTCCTCCTCTATCTGATCTAAGACATTTCAGTTATCTTCATGTATCATTTTCAACTCTTGCCTTGTACCATTTAAACATTTGAAAAGCTTCTGATTTTTCTTTTAAAAACATTACCAACATCATCCTTGAATAGTCATCAACAAATAATATGAAATATTTATCACCATAATAACTTTGAACTTTCATAGGACCACAAAGATTAGTGTGCACAAGATCTAAAATTCCCTTAGAAGTGTAAGAGTTACTTGTAAAGCTTGATCTTGTCATCTTACCCATCTGACATCCTCGACACATAGCATTCTCAGGTTTTTCAAGACTCGGTAGACCTCTTACTCGGTGCTTCTTACTTATTTTGATCAGATTATCAAAATTTACATGACAAAACCTTTTATGCCATAACCAGGAATCATCTATCTTTGCATACAGACACTTGTTCTGAGTTGAGTCAAGGTGAAATGTATTACCTTTTGTTTGTGTCCCTTTAGCAGCTAACTTTCCATGCTTGTCATGAACTTTGACAATTCCTTTCTGAAATTCTATTCGGTAACTTGTATTGTTTAGCAGTGCTACACTCAACAAATTGTATTTCAAACCTTCAACCCAATAAACATCATTGCATCTTGCATTGTCAAGAAGTGTTATAGATCCTTTACCTCTTACTGGACATGGTGCATCATTACCAAATCTTACATAGCCTCCATCATGATCTCCTAACATAACAAACTTGTGTTTATCACCTGTCATATGATGTGAGCATCCACTATCTATGATCCAAGAATCATTAGTGTTTATGTGAGATATTAGGGCTTTTTCTTCATACCTTTCTTCATCTGATCCATCTTTGATAGCCACATAAACTACTTCCTCTGTATCAGTTTCATCTGATTTATCATCGTTGGATTCCTCATCAGCTATTAAGCATGTCTTTCTATCTCTTCTTCTGAAGTCTCAGTGTCCTCTGTAATGATTATCTTTTTGTTTGTCATCTTGGTAATCTCTCTTTTCAGTAGAATCTTTGTTAGGACAGTTAGAAGCCATATGTCCTATTTTATCACAATTGAAACATTTCAAAGGTAGTTTTCCTTTATACTTACCTTTGCCTCTCGATAACCTTCTGGCTAATAGTGCTTCAAACTCTTCCTACTTTCTGATTTCCTCATACAGTTTGTGTACTTTTTCCATGTTCTTACGAAATCTTTCACTTGCTCCACTGTGATCTCCTTCAGATACTTATACTTTCTTTCATTGTAATCATTAGATTCATCAAGATGAAAAGAACTAAATGCAGATTCAACTTTATTTACCGAAGATCCACTGTTATCAAAGTTACTTAACTCAAATGCATGTAGCTTACCAATAGTAGCATCTAAAGAAACTGGCATATTAGGTACATACCTCAATTCATTGATTGCAGAGACTCGGATTGCATAAGCTGGTAGAAGGGTTCTTAACAACTTACTTGTTATGTCCTTTTCTTCAATAGTTCCACCTGCTCCTTTGATTTGATTGACAATCTCCTTTAGTCTTGTACTATACTGGGTTATGTTCTCACCTTCATTCATCCTCATAGATTTAAGTTGTCCTCTTAGACTGTCTACTTTTGGTCTTTGAACATGTTCATCTCCTCCATACACAGATATGAGCTTGTCCCACATTGCCTTTGCATCATTGCAGCCTTCTAGATCAATAAACTCTAAGTCGGTCAATGCAGATGTTATTTCAATCATTGCTTGGATATGTTCTTGCTTTGCCTTTGTTTCTTCCATAGTTAATGGATAGGTGCTCGGTATGATGAAATCATTCTCCAGATAATAGACAACATATTCTCCAATGCCTAATAGGTGCAGCTTCATCCTTTTCTGCCATGTAGAGAAACTTGACTTGTTCAGCTTCGGTGCATCCCTCTTATACATCTTTGGATATTTTCCTCAAGTACCTTTAAACTTTTCTTCCAGAGTCCAAACCTCTGATACCAATTGATAGTTTTGATACTTAATGTAAGTATAGATCCAATAGCCAACAAGATGAGAGGGGGGGGGTGAATCATACAAACTTAATCTCCCATAAAAACATCAGATTCAACCTCGGTAACATATACTTCAGTAATATAACCAAAATTGCTAAACATGCAAACTCAAAAGCATATAAACCTCATAACACCAGATTTAACATGGAAACCCAAATAGGAAAAAACCACTGTGGGATTTCGGACCCACTAAGAAATATACTCTTCTAGAGTATGCTTGGTTAAAAGCAAATCCTATTAGTTAAGATCTTCACCTTGTTAGAAGTGACCTTGTTAAACGATTTCAAACACTCAATTAGAATGTCACCTTGCTAGAGGGTTTTACAAATAAGACTGTTAAGTCCACTCGGTTAAGAGATTTTCTATCACTTTCACAAAATAACAGTAATAAAAATCTATCTGCAACTTCACATCTAAAATGCTAAAGCATATTCTTATTTTCTCAATACAATCTAGACATAGAACTAATTGTGTCCATCTGTTGGGCTTCTATACTCTTTTATTCAAACAGGTATTCAAGCTTCTATGCTCGGTAATCACTATGTAGCATCCCCGTGCATACATTTGCCCACATACATTATTTATCAACAGCTCCCTATTTATAAACAATTAGCCAACCACTTAATCTCCTTGATCACATTTCCCATGATCAATCATAGCCATCATATCTTCAATCTTGTCCAGGTTCAATGTATCCTTCAATTTGAAAAACGTTTTACCCCACCTAGGAACTTGCATACATTTCTTGGAACTTGTGCTAGGGTATGACGGTTCGATCTGTGCTGTAGATCTTCATGCCGATTTTCCTTTGCCATAGATTCATTAACAAACTTCATGCACGACATACCAATCATTTAATTAGTTCCAGCTCATTAGCTTCCTTCATTAAATAATGCATGTAACCATTTAATGTATTCTGTTACAGCTCGGTTACAACTCGGTAACAACTCGGTAAATACTAAACTTCATTCGGTAGACATTTCGCCTTCATTAACCGATAGCGATAACCTTAGGGTTTATCGACCAGGTTCCTTAGGGTTTACTGACTAGGTTCTTTGCTCGGTAACATAGTATAGTATTAACCTTACAATTTACAACATATGTATGATGTTAAAACAATCTAAACATCATAATCTCATCATTGTCTAACTCAGTAATAGTTGCCCATTGAATACCTTATTCATCCCCTTATTCATCATATTCTTTCTGTGTCTTTTACCGACATCTTATTACTCATAAAATCATACTTCTCAATATATGGCAACATCATACTGAATTAGAAAATTAATTTCTTGACATCAATGACAAAATAATAATATTAAGATAGTAAATCATCCTTAATCAGTTATATCCATAATCATCAACAACCTTCTCAATATCCTTATTGAAATGCCAACAATCTCCTATTGTCTGTTATAATGCCAAATGCCAACAACTCATGTGATACAACTGACAATGTAGGAGCACTTGCCACACCCTCTGGTGGATCCAAAGTGAAAGTCAGATAACCTCCCTCTACTAACATAAATATTTAGCATATGTTTAGGACGGAATTGCAAATTAATATCAAGTTAAAATTATTTAATATATTAAAAAATTCAATCAATATACCCCAAAAGGTGTATTGAATTGCATAGGTGTCGATGAAAAATAAAATCAATCAAATGGAGAAGTTGGTATGGTCTTATCCATCATCTATAGCTCAAGCAATTTGATTGTTAAAATATAATGAGTTAAATACTTTATATGTATGCTCATTAAAAAATAATGTACATATGTATATATATGTTTGTGTGGGATGATCTACAAAATGATCATTAGCACATACATAATCTAAATATGAAGTGATTCCATTGCATGCTCCATGTGTACCAAAAGTAAATGCATCATGACTAGGGCCATAACATAATCAGTTATGACTCATATAAAAAGGTGTCTACACACATGGAGTGGTAGTAGGACCAACTCCTCTTGATACTGCTCCATGATCCCGACCACTATTATCAACTACCATCTTAATAGTTTGATTGTTGAGGTTAGTAGAGGGCACACTCAATGCTCCTAATGATGATACGATTACATGTTGTTGAATGGGTGCATGAATTACAGTAGAAGGAGGATCCACAAGAGAATGATCAAGCACGAGTCAATTGGGATCAACTCGTGCTTCTAACCTTTGTTGTGGCATGCCACCACCAACACCCTAGAATGATCTAAATTCAAAATAATTGGGTTTTTGACCTAGCATGAACTCTACGTATAATTTTCTCAAAAACTAAAGAGGGACCTCAAAATTAGCATGTGGTGGATTGTCAAATACCATCCACCATCACTCCAAAAAATTCTTAGCCATCCCAAGATGCCTACACCAACTAACATATATTTATTTTTTGTTTGGAGGAATTGGTTCATTGGTGATGGGGTCAATGAAATGTGGAGCTAAATGGGCTTTGGTAATTTTTAGGTCAAGGATTTATTGTAAGAGAGTCCATTTGAATAAAAAAAATTCTTGTCCTCTCCGCTCAAGCAATATTTGTCTAGATCTACATCGATAAACCTAATAACATCTACAAAATTTTGCATTGAAGATACAAAACACACTAAATGGGGTGGCATAAATGGTTCCATTTGAATGTTATGAATTTTTTCTTGGATAGAATCTATGTTCTCATTGATCTTGGATCACAAGTGAGCCTTGACAGATCTGTGGGGTTGAGATATATATTGTCATTGATGTCATTGATATTTTTATGATCCGGCAACATGAGTCTGGTATACTTCTATATGAATATGACAAGATCCAACACACAGTTGAGTCCACCATATATCCTTTTGGGTTTGCATTTCTCCACATTGCCAAATATTCCTGTAAGATTTTGAGAGCATGTTTTGTATTTAATATAGCGTCTATATCTGAGATTTTAGATGATAATGTTTTGTTGCAACATAGTTTTGGGTTCGGTAATAGGATACCCTGCTTACCAACATAGTGCAATATGAAGGTTTTGAACCCGTCTTCAGAGTCATCAACTATATGATAGTTTCAGTGTTTTCACCTACTCCATGGATCGTGGAGAAGTTCTTTTCTATTTTGGCTAACTTCTCTGGTACGGTTTAAGACCAATAGAGTAGTAGCGTATAAAGGGTTTTTGGTTTAACCCTTCCTCCGGTTGAGCCAACTTGAAGAAGACTTAGATTAGAATACATACAATTGCTTTGTGAAGGATAGGTATTATGATCTTATTGATCATATCATGTGATCTATATTGAATGTGAAAGTGATTATGTATAGTCAATGTGAAAGTGATTATGTACAATGAATGTGAAAGTAATTATGTACTTCAGTGTAATCGTATCTCATGCATATGATAGATCCAATCTTAATAATTTAAATTTTGTAATATTGGTTGTAAGCCATCATATTTTTGGTAGTGAGTCCCTTTGGCAATGAGCCATCCCTGTATTATGTAATTGGTTACATAATATTGAGAGTTGATCCTCTTTGTGATTTTTCCTATCTTGGGTTTTCCATGTATAAATTTGGTGTTATGTGGTGTACTGTATTTTTCTTATTGTTCATTTCAATTCTGCAAATTAAGTTATGTTATGTGGATGGTTGTTTAAAAGTTTTAATAAATTTAAGGGAATATTGATTCACTCCTCCCCTCTCAGTATAATGGATGTTCAACAGTTTTGAGGTAGAGGGGGTGTAGGTGGACTTGGAGGGGTGGGGGTGGAGGTGGAGGTGGAGGTGGAGGTGGAGGTGTAGGGTTTTGAGGTGGAAGGTGGTGGCTCAAGTGGAAATCATTGAGGTGGAGGAGGTTGAAATCGATGGGGAGGGGATTAAGCAACTCGTCAATGTCAAACTCATCCATCATAAATGTGAACCTACATAAATATAAATATACAAAGTTACAAAATTAACTTTCAAAAAATTTATATAGATTATATAAATATATTAAATAATTAGATATTATACATGTTGAGAAATTACAAGAAATATAAATTAAACTACATGACATTTAAAATAAAAATTAGGATACATACATGTATGCACATCATTCAACTTTCAAGCATGTACAAATTTTAAAAAATAATCTACATAACTATAAGTTTAAAATACATTTATAACTAAAAAATAAAATTAAAACTTGTATACAAAAAGTTAAATTTCTAGGTAAATTTCGTCCCCTTAAGTCATTCTCTTAAAAATTGACCCTTAATCCATTCATTGTAAATGAACTAATGTACATCATAAATGAAAATTTCAAGGAGCTAGAGTATGCAAACTTTATTAAAGATGGTAGATTCCAAATGAGGATATATTACAATAGTCTAAAAATCTATCAATCATGTACATAAGACATCATTCTTTCCTTTAATAGAGGTGTACAATTTAATAGATTATTAAATTTATAATAATAAAAAATAGGTTATATGAATGCTAAGTGTGACCAAGCTTCCACTATTGGGGTTTATCTATCTTTGAAGCCTTGTAACCAATCTATAATTTGTCTCTCCATTAATGAGTTGAGTTATAAATAACCTTAAAGAAAGAGAAGGATATTTTGGCATGTTGATTGATCAAGTAATACCTCCTTTATTTGATTCAAATAATAAAATAAGTGCCCTTTAAATCTGGAACTTGGTGAGTTAAATAGTGATATATAAACTGGTAAATCCTTATTGGGCAAGAGAAAATTGACCCTAGACTTTGTCAAGTATGAGGCAGATAAATTTATTAAGCTAGAGGTCCTAATAGGATGGCTTAAGGGGAAAAACACTTTGAAATCAATCTCTCAAACTATGTGGTGATTGTGATCAAAGTCTGTATTAAATATGATCAATTAGATAGATATAATTAAGATCTATGGTTTAAGGTCCTAGGTAAAATGAATGCTTAAGAGGTCATGAGAGAATGCCTTAAGGGGTCCTAATAGGATGGCTTAAGGGGAGAAGCACTTCATCAATCTCTCAAAATATTTGATGAATGTGATCAAAGTATGTATCATATGATCACATTTGATAGATATAATTATTAGAATAAATAATTTTGACTATTTACCTTTACTTAAGCACAACTTAGATAACCAACTATATTTATCATTTCCTAACTGCATTGATATTTGTTATTGGATAGTTAAGAGTGGTTATACCTACTCTCCTTCTTATCAAATGTTCTCCTAACTATTGTCTTTGCCTTTATAAGCAATACTCACCTCAATGTATTTTCTATTGGTCGAATATGTTCTCTTTTATTGATTCTCTCTTCGTGGTGAGGATGGTTTGTAGATTGGTTCATGGGTGACATCTACATGGTATTAGAGCTAACTCTCTGCAAGATCCAAGCTGTTGTTGTCTGAGTCATTTGGCAATTTATGCTCCATTGGCATTTGGCGCATTAGCTTGCAGAGGCTCTATTTTGTCTTAACCCATCACTGTGTTGGCTATTGAGGTTGCCTTGGGTTGTGAAATATTTGTTTTTTTTTGAGGAAGTTTTAAGCTACATGGCCTTCTAGCCCTCCAATTCTAAAGACTTCCTCATCGACGCCTTCACATGTATCATGGTAGTGTTGGAAGTGGGGACACTCTGAGAGGGGGGGGGGTGAATCAGAGTGTAACAATTTTAATAAGAACTCCTTCACAACTTGACAATCTTGTTTAACAATAAGCACAGATGAATGACAGTGATAATGTAAGTTGTAAATCTGAACAAATGAGACTTAACATCTTAAAATAACACTGTTAACGATGCAAGTAAAACAAATCATTCAAAAATAAGAACAAATGAAAAACTTGATTCATGCTTTTCAGAAAACAAGATGTTTTTTGATTCTTTTACAAAACATAAAACAGCTAAAAGTGTATTGCAAAGATTGCATCACATAAATTCAAACAAAGCTGAGTATGAAATAAACAGAGCAAAAGACATGTAGTATCAGAGCATTAACTAGTAAGACAAACTGAGACAAGATAGGGCACATAACACCATAATTTTCATGAGTGGAAAACCCTCCTGGGGTAGAAAAACCACTCGGTAAGATTCCTTATATTATTTCAAAGAGCACCAACTCAGTACACAAAATTTAGAAGCCATAAAGCCTCAAGGAGCACCAACCCCTCTGTCTTATCCAATATAAACAATCCAACTCAAGCTACAGTCACTGGTAGCTTTATGATTGCACTTAGTTCTGCAGTCACAAAACCATCAATGATTGGAGCGAGTATAATTTATCAATCTGTGCAAATGATTCTCACTAAATGATTTTGCAACAATATTCTTCATGTCTTTGTATAGCAGATAGAGAATGATAACATTCTTTTAAAGAAATTAAACACTATCAGAGAGAAAACTCAATCTCTGAACAACAAAGATAATTTCAACCACTATAGCCACATGTACTCTGCAACAAAATAGAGTAATAATCTAGAACCCTCGACAATCAAATGTCTGATAATATTTTGTTATACACAAAGCACTCTGTTTTCTTTTTCAAAACCTCTTTGTTTTGCCTCTTTCACACTCTTCCAAAATGTATTTCAATATGTTCCTTTTTAAACTGTTCTCTCCCAAAAACATCTTCAAGAATAACCCTCGTATAGGGTTACCAAACCCTCACTGGGATTTGATTTGCAAACTGAAAAATAACCGCTTAACTGTGCAACGAAAAGAAAAACTGAAAGATAATATTATTGACTCTGTATTGATCTTTTCAAACTTGAATTAAATAACGTAAAAATGCTTGAATTTCCCAAATCTGAAAACCAAAAACAAAACTAAATCCTTTTTCATTATTTCCATTTTTCATGGCTGAAACCCCAGATTCGAAATACCAGAATCTTTATGTGCAGTTGAACAAGAATATTACCTATAATACGCAACCTCATTGATAACTGAAATAGAAACTAACCAAAAAAAAACATTGAGCTCATTGTTTAGTCCACCCTTGCATCATCCTTCCCAACAAAACAAACTAACTCGAGCTCCTTTGCTATAGTGGCTGCATCTCTCATGGCGGCTAGGGTTAGTGACGGACTTCAACCGAACAATAAACTTGTTCAAACAAACGAAACAAAGAGATGCTCCAAAGACTTTTCAATTTATGTCGGTCACATAAAATATTCCAAGAATATGCTGCTAGTCCGTAAGAGCATTAATCACAATATTAACCAAAGTTACCATTCATTTAAATGCCAAGTCAGCTTTGTTCAATGTATCCGTGTCACCAACCTGGCCCGTGAGAAAGACTTTTATAATAGAATATAACCACATGCTTATATCAATGAACTTGCCTCAAAATATGATACTCAGGCAACAAGATTCCTCCCTTTTTATTTTTTGTCATCGAGGACAAAATATCAAAGAGCAACAAACTCCCCCTTTGTCCTTGATGGCAAAAAAATTAAAAAGAGAAAAAAAAACAACCAAGCCATCATTGCCATGAAATATGCTGTCAACTGAAGGGACCAAAACAATGTAAAGAATGCCACTGTCAATAAATACAACATATACAATCATCACTGAAACTTGCCATATGCAAACCTGTAAGAAATACAAAACCCTCTGAACCTGTAATATGCAATTCTGTAATGTTGTCGAGGAAGAAATGAACTCCCAATCTGATCTGTATCAAACAAGAATACCAAACTGTAATACTAGTCAATGAATACCAAATAAAATGCCACCTGCCACTGTAATACCAAAATGCAATGCCACTTATGTAATACCAAAATGAAATGCCACTTGCCACTGTAATATGAAAATGCCACTTGCCACTGTAATATGAAATGCCACCTGCCAAAATGCAATGCCACTAATGTAATACCAAAATGAAATGCCACCTGCCACTGTAATATGAAATGCCACCTGCCACTGTAATACCAAAATGAAATGCCACTATCTCCCCCTTTTTTTTTTTTTTTTTAATCACAAGGACAAAAAGGGAAATCAACAGAGCAAAACTCCCCCTCAAATCATGCATTAGGTGAAGACAAGAGCAGATTGAGAAAGCACTCCCAATCTATCCCTTAACCGCTCAAAGACTTCCTTAGACAAAGCTTTTGTAAAAATATCAGCTACTTGTGCCTGGGAAGGTACATATAAAACTTGAAATTCATTAGCCAACACTTGTTCTCGTAGAAACAGTAATTTAATAGCAACATGTTTAGTACGAGAGTGCATCACAGGATTCTTTGAAAGACTGATGGCACTAGTATTATCACAGAAGATGGAGATGGGCTTGTCAACTATAATACCCATATCAGCAAGTTGATGAGACATCCAGATTAACTACGTACAACAAGTTGTTGCTGCAATATATTCAGATTCTGCAGTTGATAAAGTGACACATTCTTGCTTTTTGCTGTGCCAGGCAACAAGGCGATCTCCTAAGAAGAAAGCTGCACCACTAGTGCTTTTTCTATCATCTATACAACCAGCCCAGTCAGCATCCGTAAAACCAACAAGAGTGAAATCATTATTTCGTGAATACCACAAGCCAAAGTCTAAAGTACCTTGAATATACTTGAAAATCCTTTTTATAGTAATCAAATGAGATTGTTTGGGGGCAGACTGAAAACGTGAAACCAAACAAACTGCATGCATCAAATCAGGCCTAGATGCAGTCAAATAAAGTAGGCTGCCAACCATTGATCTATACTCAGATTGATTTACCTCAGGTGAGTCATCTGACTTGGTCAATTTACAACCAGTCTCCATTGGAGTACTAACAGGTTTGCAATCTGTCATATTGAACTTTTTAAGCATCTCTTTTGCATATTTGGTTTGTGAGAGAAAAATGCCTTGTTCAAGCTGCATTACTTGAAGACCAAGAAAGAAGGTTAATTCACCCAACATGGACATTTCAAATTCAGATTCCATGAGTTTTGAAATTTTTTTGGATACGGCATCATTATGACAGCCAAAAATAATATCATCCACATATACTTCAACAACTAAAGTATCATTACCTTCAACTTTGACATACAGGTTACTGTCAACGCCACCTCTAGTATATCCGTTTGTTGTAAGATGGCCATCTAACCTGGAGTACCAAGCTCTTGGAGCTTGTTTAAGGCCATAAAGAGCCTTTTTCAACTTGTATACATAATCAGGTTTATCTGCAGAGACAAACCCTTCTGGTTGTTCCATATATACCTCTTCATCAAGATAACCATTAAGGAATGTTGTTTTAACATCCGTTTGATAAACTTTAAAGTTTTTATAACATGAGTATGCCAGAAATATTCGTATTGACTCTAGCCTAGCAATAGGTGCAAATGTTTCACCAAAATCTACACCTTCTTGCTGTGCATAGCCTTTACACACAAAGCATACTTTATTCCTAACAACTTTACCAGATTCATCAAGTTTATTTCTAAAAATCCATTTACCCCCTATAACATTTTTATCATCTGGTCTAGGCACAAGTTCCTAGGTTTTATTCTTTTCTATTTGACTGATTTCATCTTGCATAGCATGCAGCCAACAATCATCAACAAGAGCTTCAGAAATAGACTTAGGTTCAAAATCAGTTACCAGACAATAATGCTCAGCCATTTGAGCTTGTTCACCAGTTTTTGCTCTTCTCCTAGTCAAGATTCCAGCATCCATTTCACCAATAATCTGACTTTGAGGATGTCTTTTAGTAATGATTCTAGAGGGTGTATGTAAAGGAATTTCTGTTTTAGGACTTGGTGGAGGACTCTTTTCATTTGTAATTTCTGCTTCAGCAGATTTAGGAACTTGTTCTAGTCTTATTGAAATATCCTCTTCAACATCCTGCATACCATCACTTAGAAGAAATTGCTCATCAAATCTTACATTAACAGTTTCAACAATCTTGTTCAATCTATTATTGAAACATCTATAAGCTTTGCTATGAGTAGAGTATCCAAGAAAGATACCCTCATCAGTCTTAGCATCAAAACTGCCTAGATTTTCTTCATCTCTTTTTATATAACATTTGCAACCAAAAATTTTGAAGTATTTAATTGATGCAACTTTACCATACCAGAGTTCATAAGGAGTAAAGGTGGATTTTACCCTGATTTGCACACGATTCAAAATGTAAACTGCTGTGTGAACAACTTCTTTCCAATATTTGTCTGGCAGATTTGCTTCATTCAGCATTGTGCGAGCCATCTCTTTGACTGTTCTATTTTTTCTTTCAACCACCCCATTCTGTTGAGGTGTTCGAGTAGCAGCATATTGTCTTTTAATGCCATGTTTCTCACAATAATCTATAAACTCTTGTGATGTAAACTCACCACCTTTGTCTGATCTTAAACATTTGAGCTTTAAATCAGTTTCACGTTCAACCATTTTCCTGAAAATTTTAAAGCTGTCAAATGCTTCAGATTTATGTTTGAGAAAAGTAACCCATATCATTCTTGTATAATCATCCACAAAAAGCATGAAGTATTTTTCACCATTGATGGATTGTGTCCTGGTTGGACCACATAAATCTGTGTGAACAAGTTGTAATGGTCTAATAGAAGAGTGTTCTTTAGATTTAAAAGTTGTTTTTGTTTGTTTACCTTTAAGACACTCTTTGCACACAGAGTTTGTTGGTTTACTCAAGATGGGTAAGCCTCTAACATTCTGATTCTTGCTGATTCGAACCAGATTATCAAAGTTCACATGTCCCAAACGTTTGTGCCACAACCAATTTTCCTCAACTTGACCCATAAGACACATGCCTTCATTGATTTCATAGTTTGTGGAGTCAAGCAGGTTGTAAACATTGCCAATTGTTCTCAAAGCAGCAGCTACAATTTTACCAGACTTAGTTTTTATAGTACAACCATGAGAAGTAAAGGACACATTATAACCACTATCACAAATCTGACTAACACTTAGTAGGTTGTGTTTCAATCCTTCAATAAAATACACATCATGTATTGGAGTATCATCATTCAATAATAATGTACCCTTACCTTTGACAAAGGCTCCTGAATTATCACCAAATCTTACAAAACCTCCATCAAAGTCTTCAAAATGAATAAATCTATTTTTGTCTCCTGTCATATGGTGTGAACAGCCACTGTCCAACACCCACAGTGACTTCTTACTTGAAAAGAATGCAGATTGCACTATCATAGACTGTTCAATACTAGGGACAAACTTTGGTTTCCACACCTTATGAATATTTGCCTTTGATTTGCATTGAGAAGAAGTATGTCCAAAGGTGTTACACTTAATGCACTTCACAGTGTTTGGAAAGCCATAGGTTTGATTGTGTCCAAACATAGAAGTTCTATGTTGTAAAAATATGCAAGTGTTAACCTTATGGCCAAACTTGTTGCAGTAAAAACAGTAACCATGAAAGAATCCAAACCTAAAAGGTGTCATTCTATTGTAAGCCTGAAATTGGTTTCTATTTGTAGGTTTAGTAATTTGTTTTGATGATTTAGCACTCTCAAAACCTACACCTGTCATATTCTTGCATTGTTTTTGTTTGCTTAATATTTCATTTAAATGCAAGGTACTTTCATACTGCTCAATCTGCTTATGCAAAGAATTAGTTTGCTGTTCCAAAGTGTTAACTTTCAATTCACTATTAGCAAGTAAAACTTTTAGACCTTCTACTGTTTGCTTTGAATCTTTTAATTCAATTTGCAAAATTTGATTTTCACTTTCATGAGAAACTACAAGCTTCTTTAGTCTTTTGATTTCCTTAAGAGCACAAAGCAACTCTCCTTCAAGATCAATTTCACCTTGATCTAAGTCATCAGATTTATCTTCTGATATGTTCATTATACCTTTCTTTGAGGAAGTTTCTATTTCAGCCATAAACAAAGTTTCATCACCTTCACAAGGTGAGTCATTTGAATCATTTTCAGAAACTTCTTTTATAAAAAGACTCTTCTTTTTCTGAAAAGGATTGAATTTCTTTTTAGAGTTCCATTTTTTCTTTCTGAAAACTTTTTCTGATTTTTCTTCTTCATTGTTTTGATCACTCAGGGGACATTGAGCAGCAAAGTGTCCAGCTTTGCCGCAATTAAAGCATTTGAAGGGTAGTTTTCCCTTATATTTTTTTTTTAACTTTCTAACTAGTAGAGCTTCTATAGCATCTGAAAGTTCAGACTCACTATCTGGTTCCTCTTTCTTTTCTACTTTAAAAGCAGTTTCTTTAGAATTAGAAGAATTACTACCAATCCTCATTTCATAAGCTGTAAGTATGCTTTGAAGGCAGTCAAGAGACATAGTAGAAAAACTTTTCTTTTCTTCTAAAGTGGACACCTTAGTTTCAAATTTGGGTAGTAAAGTTCTAATAACTTTTCTGACAACATCTTTTTCATCAACATTTTCACCAAGACCCCTTCTTGAATTCACAACTTCATCAATTCTAAGAAAATAATTTGCAATAGTCTCATCTTCTTTCATTCTCAATGACTCAAACTGATTCTTGAGTGTGAGAATTTTAGATTCTTTGACCTTTGCATCACCTTGATAAATAGTTTCTAGCTTACTCCATATTTCATTAGCAGATGCACAATGCATAACTTTAACAAACACATCCTTGGTGAGACCACATAACAGAGCATGCTTAGCTCTAGCATTTAACTCATATTGAGTTTTAGCATCAGGATCTGAAGGAATAGAAGTAGGAACAACATATTTTGTGGTAACAATGTTCCACACATTTAGATCAACAGAGATCAAGTATGTTTCCATCCTGATCTTCCAAAACACATAATCTGTGCCATCAAAGAGAGGAGCTCTTGATAGAGATGCACCTTCTTGAGAATGAGCCATAAAAAAAACTTCCAAACGACCAGGAACAATCCCTAGGACAGACCTATATGAGGGACCCAATGCTCTGATACCACTTGTTGGAAGTGGGGACACTCTGAGAGGGGGGGGGGGTGAATCAGAGTGTAACAATTTTAATAAGAACTCCTTCACAACTTGACAATCTTGTTTAACAATAAGCACAGATGAATGACAGTGATAATGTAAGTTGTAAATCTGAACAAATGAGACTTAACATCTTAAAATAACACTGTTAACGAAGCAAGTAAAACAAATCATTCAAAAATAAGAACAAATGAAAAACTTGATTCATGCTTTTCAGAAAACAAGATGTTTTTGATTCTTTTACAAAACATAAAACAGCTAAAAGTGTATTGCAAAGATTGCATCACATAAATTCAAACAAAGCTGAGTATGAAATAAAAAGAGAAAAAGACATGTAGTATCAGAGCATTAACTAGTAAGACAAACTGAGACAAGATAGGGCACATAACACCATAATTTTCATGAGTGGAAAACCCTCCTGGGGTAGAAAAACCACTCGGTAAGATTCCTTATATTATTTCAAAGAGCACCAACTCAGTACACAAAATTTAGAAGCCATAAAGCCTCAAGGAGCACCAACTCAGTACACAAAATTTAGAAGCCATAAAGCCTCAAGGAGCACCAACCCCTCTGTCTTATCCAATATAAACAATCCAACTCAAGCTACAGTCACTGGTAGCTTTATGATTGCACTTAGTTCTGCAGTCACAAAACCATCAATGATTGGAGCGAGTATAATTTATCAATCTGTGCAAATGATTCTCACTAAATGATTTTGCAACAATATTCTTCATGTCTTTGTATAGCAGATAGAGAATGATAACATTCTTTTAAAGAAATTAAACACTATCAGAGAGAAAACTCAATCTCTGAACAACAAAGATAATTTCAACCACTATAGCCACATGTACTCTGCAACAAAACAGAGTAATAATCTAGAACCCTCAACAATCAAATGTCTGATAATATTTTGTTATACACAGAGCACTTTGTTTTCTTTTTCAAAACCTCTTTGTTTTGCCCCTTTCACACTCTTCCAAAATGTATTTCAATATGTTCCTTTTTAAACTGTTCTCTCCCAAAAACGTCTTCAAGAATAACCCTCGTATAGGGTTACCAAACCCTCACTGGGATTTGATTTGCAAACTGAAAAATAACCGCTTAACTGTGCAACGAAAAGAAAAACTGAAAGATAATATTATTGACTCTGTATTGATCTTTTCAAACATGAATTAAATAACGTAAAAATGCTTGAATTTTCCAAATCTGAAAACCAAAAACAAAACTAAATCCTTTTTCATTATTTCCATTTTTCCTGGCTGAAACCCCAGATTCGAAATACCAGAATCTTTATGTGCAGTTGAACAAGAATATTACCTGTAATACGCAACCTCATTGATAACTGAAACAGAAACTAACCAAAAAAAAACATTGAGCTCATTGTTTAGTCCACCCTTGCATCATCCTTCCCAACAAAACAAACTAACTCGAGCTCCTTTGCTACAGCGGCTGCATCTCTCATGGCGGCTAGGGTTAGTGACGGACTTTTATAATAGAATATAACCACATGCTTATATCAATGAACTTGCCTCAAAATATGATACTCAGGCAACAAGATTCCTCCCTTTTTATTTTTTGTCATCGAGGACAAAATATCAAAGAGCAACAGGTAGGTGGTTTGAACAATTGGTGTATTTTGATTTGGGTAATCAATTTGATCTAGTGCATCCTTTATTAGGTCCGTGGAAGGGTCGTTTTCTTCTTCTTGTCTGAAGCATTTCATTGGTCTTTGTTCTTCATTGAACGAAAGGCGGATCTCCATTGAACATCCTTTGCTGAATTCTGAGGAGCCTGGTTTGGAGTTGTTGGCTCGATTTGTGCAACTTCTCTGTTAGTTGATCAGACTATCCATAACTTCCATCATCTTGCCTCGTGCAGTTTGTTCAATGATGGTTCGTGTTTCATCCATGATGGGAGAGGTGGGGAATGTGGGAGGGCGTGATTTGAGCGACATCTTCATATCTGTTTTGGCTTAACAGTTGTAGTATTTGGATTGACATTGCCAGTCGACCTGTGATTTACTCCCAGTAGTGGGAGTTTGACAATATATGTCTTTGCCATTTCATCTGGCGTGTGGGAGGCATTTTAGTTGGTATCAGATTTCCTTATTCTGTGGTTTCAGATCAGCCTATTTATTTGTTTGCATCGGAGCGATGAGGTTGTTTTAAGTTCACACTTTCTAGCTTTATTGGCCAACATTGTGTATTGATCGCCATATTTGATCAGCTTGGGTTGCACAATTATGGTTTGCATTTTTTATTTTTTGGTTGAGTTTTTCATTGGCCTATGTGGTGGAGATTAGGGCCCAACAGATCTGATCTGGTGCACAATTTGATGTGCCATTGAATTGGTGCCCATGCACATCACCTTGACCACTGGTGTTATTGGAGATGGGGCTCCTTTCACTTCATCATAGGCTTATTGTCACTCATCGACCTTTCTATACTGTTCGTTGGGCATTCATTATGTGAGGTAGAAATTAGTCATAAGGAAATCATAAGACAAATTACCCAATGACAAAGTCAAATATTACGAAATATAATTCTAATATATTCAATAGAAGTATGAAGATAAAATACTAAAAAAGAAATGCAAATCAATTGGTGCAAGGGCACCTCTAGGTCCTATTAGGCCTCATGTAAGCAAAATGAGAATTTTGTTAAATTTTGTCTTAAATTGTCCTAATAAGGTCTTCTTAGGTCATTTTAGACCATTTTTGGTCATTATGTCAAGTTGTAAGTCTATTGGCAAAAAGATGCAAAAGTTGCTCAAACAAATTTGAAAAAGTTGTCATGCATTTTTTTTGTCAAAATTGCAAAAAGAGGGAAAAATCAAGAAAGGAAGATGAAAAGCCATGAGTGGGCATGGATCAGTTATTCTTGATCATTTTTTTACTTAAATAAGCCTTTTGGGCTCCATTGTACGAATTGGAATGAAGTTTTATGAAGCCTTCTATAAAAATTGTTGTTTTTTCATGCTTTTTTTGGAAAACCAGTTTGATTTTGGCTCGATTTGATTCATTTTTCTTCATCCTCATGATTACATAGTGATTGGGGGTGAAAATGCATCGAATCTACTTTCTTTTGGCATTGGTTTTGTTTGATTTCATCAAGTTTTGGCAGAGATAATAATTTTTGTAAATAAAGGTTAAAACCCTACCTAGGGCAACCTGAGAGCTTGAAAACTGTAGATTTCTTGTTTTTCCTGGTGGAAAATGCCCAAATTTTGTACTTAAGATTGTTTTTTTATGTTCTTCATTGTCTCACAAGTGTAGGGCGTAAGGAGAAGGTCTTCATGGTGTTTGGCATGAAGAAAGTTTGATAATTGCCATGTATCAGATAGTGTAGTGATAGTTTTACCTTGCATGAGTGAATGGTGTGGAAGGTTGGAAGGATATGAGTGTATAGACATCAAGGAGGTTAAGTAGGGACACTAACCACGTGATTTTGCCTATTGTGGAGCTTGTTTAAGCCATTGACAAGTCACTTTGTATGACCGTCCCTGTGAAGATGAGTGTGATAGTCATAACAACAGTCTAATAACCTTGCAAACTCTCATTTTTATCATGATCAATTCTTGCATGTGGTAGGGAAAGTGAGGTTTGGTTGGTTAGGGTCCTAACATCAAGTTTCAATAGCATTCATGACCTTTTGAGCATTGGATTTGGATCAAACATTAAGACTGTCCTAAGAAGTGCAATCATTGTCTTAGTCTCATATATTAATACCAAGTGGAGGATCATCAAAAATAGTCATTGCTTTTGTTTGTATGGGGTCAGTACAAGAAGTTGAGTCTAGTTTTTGGCCAAAAAGTGGAAGTGTTTTCCCTGATTTTTAGATTTTGCCACACTTGAGCTGAAAATTTGAAGCACTTAGAGATTGAATCTTGAAAAAAGTCAGGAATACAAAATATAGTACTCAGAGTCTAGTTTCCAAATATGTAATGTATTTTAATACCTAGATAATATAAATTTAATTTCAGAAGGGATTTCTAAAAACCAATTTTTAAAAATGCCCGTTTCGGGACCATACCATGCACGTGTACAATCCACACTTTTTGACACAAATAAAATTTTCTTTTCAAACCCTCTTGGGAAATGATTTGCAACACACTAAATATTGATGAGCATTTTATTTTTTATTTTTTTGAATATTTAATTTTTTGTTAATTTTTTTTGGCTCTAATTGTCGTTTTAAAAACTCATCGTGTACGAACCACATAATTTGACCTAAACTTATAATTTTTTGAATTTTATTTTTAAAATTAAAAATAATTTTGTGTAGATTTATGACATAATTTTTTTTCCAAAAAACATTAACAAAAAAGTTATTAAATAAACAAGATAAACTGATATTTCAAGTTAATGGACTAGATTTATACAAATTAATTTAAAAATAGAAAAAATATTCAAATCTTAAAAAAAAATTATATATTCAAAATCTACACAATGTAATCTAAAATGGGTTTTAATTTTGTTGAAAAATTCTATGATAATGGGCATCAAACATATGCCAGAAGTTAGTATTTCATCATGTCATTGATACAACCTTGTATTTGCAAGTCCAAGGCTAAGGGTTGGGCATTCCATTCCTTTCCTGAACCAAAAACCGATGCACATGCAAGGCTCCATTTTCAAAATTTAAGAAACAGGGCGTCGTTTTAATAAATGGGGCCCTGTTATTTTTTTGACTTAAATAACGAGGCCTCGTTATGTTTCTAAACGGGGTCCCCTTATGGTCTGGGGCTCGTTAACAACGGGGGCCCATTTTTTATTTTCACCTTAGGTCCCCGAAGCATAACGGGGCCCCGTTCCTAGCGACACACTTTCCAATCATGCACTTCCCCCAAAGTGGGACTCAACTTTGTGCACAAGTACCCTATGAGTCCATGGGAGTGTGTTCTAGGAGCTTAGAGTCATCATGCCTCGCAACATAGTGATTTTGTGCCTTAATTGAGTTTAGATGAGAAAACATGTTGACTGTCCTAAGGGTGTTCATTGTCCCTGTCTTAGGAATAGTCATATTCAAATGAAGAAGATTCTTATCAAGACCATAAAAAATCATAGCATACTCCCATTTTAGCTTTGATGTATTGTGTAGAGTCACAAAGGTCAAGCTTTGATGTCTTTGCATGTATCAAACCATGTTAAGACTCCAATAGGTGGATGAGAGACTAGTATGATTCTTTATCCTCACCATTTCTCCTAATTGAGAGGTGAGATCAAACAAGTTTTTCTTTATCCAAAATTCCTATTTGCCCTTATCTCTGTTAGGAATCCCACAGATACTGAGAGGGGGGGGGGGTGAATCAATATCTGATCGGTGAATGGAATTTCTTAACTTAAAACATGCAAAACATAATACAACAGTGTACCAGTAAGCAAGAAATAATGCAATAAACAGAATCAAGAACATCCACATGAAAAACACACCATAACACAAGATTTTAATGAGGAAACCTGGTGTGGGAATATTCACTCACTAGCCAATAAGAGAATATTACTTACAATAGGGGCCTGTACATGCAGGAAGGCCAACTGCCTAGAGCTCACTGCTTAATGGGAAGTCTCACTGACTTACAATGAGGATTATACAAATCCAATAACTTGTACTGCTTTACAATAGCATCTTCAATGCCAGATTCAGTACCGATTCCTACTCTGTTCTTTACATATACCCCTTAACCTATATTTCGCACAATAGGTCTGCCTAATATTTTCCTTATGCTTATGTCTCCCTTTCTTTATGTCTACAATGATGTCTTTTATATATAAGAGTCATTTTACAATTTGCCAAGTTGGCTTACAAAGTTTTTCAATAATAAAAAAAATTTAATAAAACAAAATCTAGTCAGCCTCTGTGTTGGTATACTTCCTTTCTTCTATGTCGGTGCCGGTGTCTTGAGTGCCAGTGTAGAGTGTGATCTGCTGATGCCGGTATAATGTCTTTGTCGGTGCCATAGGATTGCAAGGTTGGCATCAATGGAAAAACCTTCAATCACATACAATGTCTCATTGGAGTGTGCATATGCCAACAATCTCCCCCTTTGGCATTGATGGCAACACTCATGAGAAATTTCAAAAATGATCCAAAAATGTGTAGTCCAAAAAAGTTATAAAAAATGTGTGTACTCCCCCTGAGCATATGATTCCTGTGATATTGAATTTTCTCATCCTACTACTTCCCCTTTGGCATCAATGACAAAGGTTGTCAAGAGGTTAGTAGAGTTTGTAGTTTCAACCTTGTAACTGGGTGGTTACAATTTGAAAAAGATCTCCCAAAATCAAGTTTATACTGTCCATAAACTTTTTGCTATCCTTTATTGTTGTCTCTGTTCTCTTCACTGTACCGGTGAGATGCTGCAAATGCTCTGTCGGTGTTTTCTTTCCCTGTATTAATGCCTCAGATACTTCCTTCCGTAGAGATGCTAGATAGTCCAATCCTGGACTTAGCTTTGATCTCAAATGCTTTGCCTTATTTACTATTCTTTCTTTCTCTCTTTCCAATTTAAGTAGTTCTTCCTCAAAATTTGTTATCTTCTCCTCAAAAACTGATAGTGTATCAGGTGAGTCGACAAAACTATCTGCAAGTTTATTGATCTCTTTCTGTACCTTGCTAATTTTCTTGTCTATATCTACAATCAAAAAGTTTGTTTTACAGGTATCTTTGTACATATTTTTGTACTCTTTCAACAAATTACATAATTCCGGTAGAAGTGTGTCAAAATCTTTGTTACACTTCTTTATTTGCTCATCAAAGAATTTCTGTTTTTCAATTTCTACCTTATCCTTCAATGACTCTTCCTTTATTTTCTCAATGTTTTCTGTGATATATTTACACAGTGTATCAAGTTGTCCTAAAGAATCTTTGTTATCTATATTACAGTTAGGAGCAATTACCTTCAAAATTGGTATTTATTATCAATTGCTTTTTAAGTTTGTGAGCTGCAGTCGGTTATTTTCTTGATTGAATGTAATAGTACCTCAGTCACATTAGTTGATTTGTATCTTGATGATGAATCATCAATCTGAGTACCAGTGGAAGTAACCAAGCTTGTACTAACCTCTAGTAGGTCTGTTTGTGTCTGCATTTTTTTAAGCAATGGTTTTTTTGCTTCACTAGTTGCCGGTGGCACTGTTTCCTTATGTACCTGTTCCTGTTGCTATTGTTGTTGCTGTTCCAGAGCCTTTTGCTCTGTTTGTTCCTTTGTTTGTTGTGTTGTCTCAGTCTGTGTCTGAGTCTCTACCTTTTTCTCTTTATCTTCTATCGGTTTCTCCTGTGTGTTATCAGTTTCCTTAGCTACTAGTGGCTCACTAGCCATATTAGTCTTATCAGTTGTATCTTTGTCTACCACTATGTTGATCTTCTGAGTATCAACATCCACAGTATATAAGACTTCAGGATTAGGATTATTATCCTCTACATCCATACTCTCAGCTGCCGCTTGATCATCTGTAGTTCTTGCTTTTACTGATAGAGTAATTAAAGGAGGCGGAGGTAAGTTGTCTCTAACCTTGATACTAGGTGGTCCACCAACTTTTCCTTTCCCCTTGTCTCTATCTTTCTGATAAACTTTTATGGGTTTGGGGTTTCTGTATTCTTCTTGTTTTTCTTTCTCAACTAGGAATATGTCCCATCCATCTTCAGTTTCTTCAGTCACCTCATTTACTCTTCCAACCATTAAAGCAATGTGCCGATGTGCAGTAGAAAATACTGTCCTGTTGGCTTGAGCAATTAGGTCATCAATTTCTTTGGGAGAGTTTACCGGATATACATCAAGTAGCTTTTCAATTTTTATTTTCTTATCCAGTTCTATTACTGCTTGTCTTCTTGCTTCTAGTCTTTTGAATAGTTCATCTAGAATTTCATTGACTACTTCCATTAAAAACTTCTTATACATGTCCATGTGCAATATAACACTTTCTCTTTTTCATCAACTGTTAAGGTGTCATATATTTTCTCTATGTTCTTCAATTTGCCTTCCTCTGTGATTTCATTCAGTAGTATATCAAGAGGGGCCAAGTCTTTGTTTGTCCTCTTCTTCTTCTTGGGTGTTAGTTTCTTCTTTGGTGTGGCCTTTCTTACCGGAGATCTCACTGCTTGTTGTTTTTGCCTTGTCCTCTTAGGTGAAGGTGTGGTTGCTAGTGAGGGATCTCTTTTTCTTACAACTCTTTTGAAAGTTGCAGGCATGTCTCCTTTCGAAGAAGTACCTACTGGTGATAGGTGAGTTTCAGGTTGTGGAGCTCTAACTCATCCTTTGTTATACCGGTTTTCTTCAATACATCTTCTTTGATGGCTTTTGCTTGTCTGGAACCTCTTCTCACAACTACTTCAGCCTTTTTCACTCTCTTCTTAGATTGTATTTGACTTTCTATGGTTTCAGCACTACCAAATACTTCTTCCTTAGGTTCATTTGGTGCTTCTAGAAGTGCTTTAGCATAAGTTTCAACTATGTGATCATCAGTCTCATAACCCATCTCTATTACCCAGATTGTTCTAGGGATGACTGCTTCCATCTAGATTTCATCTTTCTTGATTACAAAGCATATTTCATCTTTGTATTTGTCAACAATCTTTTGTGATAACCTTATTCTTTTCTTCATTTTGGCCTTTAATGCTTGGAAAAAGTCATGAATATTGTTTTCCTTGTCTTTTCCCATGTTATTGAATAGTTCTGTTAACTGTTTGCCTACCGGTATATCATATCCAAGTTCTTTGTAGCCTATACCGGGAACCTGTTTTGTTATATGTAGCATTAAACATACTAACAGATTTCCAAACCTGAAAGTTCCTTTCTTGTCCTTCTTGATCTTTCCAAGGTTGTTAATTAATTCATCTTTTAACCACTCACATACATCAATTTTTGTATTATCTATGATCATATCATAAGCACTCTTAATGCATAAACTTGAAACTAAATTGAGTCTATTTTCATGATTAGCTTTATACCCTAATATCATGCTGATGAATCTCACATTAATGTCTATTACATCATTAACTCTTAGGGACCTCTTGTCGAATGTTGCACTAGTTAGGTTTATAACTAGGTCATTGGAAGCTTTCTTGGTTTTATCTGGTCTTTTACCGGTGGTCGGTAACCCTGTGACAGCTTTCACAGCTTCCTTGGTGATTTTGTGGACTGCATCTAACCAGAAAAACTCACCATGTACCCTGCTTAAGACTATCCTAATCACATCCTTGGGAAATTCAGGAATGCTAAGGATCTCTGTAAATCCTAGGGTCTTAATGATTTTGTGTTCATCTTTTATATTGCCAGTTTTATCACATATCATAGTTTTAAACATGGTTTTAATTTCTTCATCTCCTAGTTCCTCAATGTTGCAATGGATGCACATTCTAGGGTCTTCAGCATAAACAACTCCCTTAGGAATTTGAGAAAAAGCACCTAAGGTATCATCTTTCTTTGCTATCTCGGGAACTAACTGAAATACAAGCCTAGGTATTTTTATCACTTCAACAATAGTAGGGTTTGCTATATATTCAATTGCAGAGGTGGATGCCATGATTAAATACCTTTTACTGCCTTTAGGATGGATGATTTCTTGGAGTGTTCTTGCTTCTTGCTCGAAATGCCTTAGCTCAGAATCTTCGCGCTCTTCGTAAATTTGAAATCTCGGTGAAATGAAATGGAGCCAAAACCTTAATTTTATAGTGTCTATTCGCCATCTACCACATTAATTGCATGTCAGTTAAGTATTCACTTAACGTTGTTTGCTGCTAATAAGTAATTTTCAACTTCTTATCTCTAACTGAGGGAATAATAATACATGTGTCATTAGATTGCCAAACCCTCAAAAAAAACTTTCTTCAATTGGATGAAGAACTTCCTGCTGGTGGAGCACTGCTCTGTCCTTCCGGTGAAGCATCACTCTGTCCTGCCGATGAAGCATTGGTTTGTTCTACCGGTGGAGGAGTATTCCCAATATTTAGATTAGCTTTTCTAATCCATTGTTTTGAGAATTCTTGCTTAACCTCTTCAACTTTTTCTTTACCTTTCAAGCTAGAACTTTTGTTGTCTACCGATGTTCCTTTACTTCTACAAAATTTAGCAATATGCCCAATTTTATTACATGCATAACAAGTTACATTATTCTTTTGAATAGCTTTTCCATAACCTATGTCAGTTTGTGTTCTGCATTGATTAGATAAATGTCCAAATCTTCCACAAACATAACATCTCACATTCATTCTATAGTTTTCAGAGTTGTGACCAACTTTGTTGCATTTAGAACATTGACCAGTGGATGTGTTGATATTCTAATAATTTCTAGATCTACATTCATTTGCTCTATGACCATACTTATTATAGTTAAAGCATTTTCCATTGAATTTATAAGCATTAGGTTGTCTTACCGGTTTGCTATGATCATGAGTATTTGTAGTACCAGAGCTTTCACCAATTTCAAAGCCAATTCCAGAAGTGTCACCTTTAGGTTTTTGATTCTTCAGCAAGGTGCCAAGTTCCTTTGAGCTTTTCTTGAGTTTTTCTTTATGTTGATTTGCAGTTTCTAGTTCTCTTTCTAAGACTTCCTTTTGTCTCATCAGTTCATTTGAGTCATTCTGAGTATGCATCAGATCTATCTTCAACATGTCATTTTTATAGCTAAGTCTTGTGTTCTCATTTGCTGCATCACTTAGTCTTCTGGTCAATTCTTCTTCATTCTTGTTCCTATCCTCAATCTCTTTGCAAAATCTCATAGTCATATCCTGCATCTCATTCTTTGTTGTCATGATCTCTTGTTTCAACTTACTTATCATATCATTAAATGATTCCTTTTCATCATTCTCATTTTGCAATTTTTCACAAATTTCTCTTATCTTATTTCTTGCAACAGTAAAATTTTCTTGAAGTGCCTGAATGATATCCCGAGCTGCCCTTAAATCATCTTCTAGTTTGATATTTTTCAATTTCTTTGCATCATAGTCTGTAAGAGCTCCTTCAAGTTGCTTCATTAGATTTTCCATCTTTACCGGTGTCAAGATCTTCCTCAAGCTATTAGGCTTCTGAAAATAGAGGACCAAGCTCTGATACCAATTGTTAGGAATCCCACAGATACTGAGAGGGGGGGGTGAATTAGTATCTGACTGGTGAATGGAATTTCTTAACTTAAAACATGTAGAACATAATACAACAGTGTACCGGTAAGAAAGAAATAATGCAATAAACAGAATCAAGAACATCCACATGAAAAACACACCATAACACAAAATTTTAATGAGGAAACCTGGTGTGGGAAAAACTTCGGTGGGATTTGTGACCCACAATATTCACTCACTGGCCAATAAGAGAATATTACTTACAATAGGGGCCTGCACATGCAGGAAGGCCAACTGCCTAGAGCTCACTGCTCAATGGGAAGTCTCACTGACTTACAATGAGGATTATACAAATCCAATAACTTATATTGCTTTACAATAACATCTTCAATGCCAGATTCAGTACCGGTTCCTGCTCTGTTCTTTACATATACCCCTTAACCTATATTTCGCACAATAGGTCTGCCTAATATTTTCCTTATGCTTATGTCTCCCTTTCTTTATGTCTACAATGATCTCTTTTATATATAAGAGTCATTTTACAATTTGCCAAGTCGGCTTACAAAGTTTTTCAATAATAAACAAAATTTAATAAAACAAAATCCTGTCAGCCTCTGTGCCGGTGCTGGTGTCCTGAGTGCCGGTGTAGAGTGTGATCTGCTGATGCCGGTATAATTTCTTTGCCGGTGTCATAGGATTGCAAGGTTGCCATCAATGAAAAAACCTTCAATCACATACAATGTCTCATTGGAGTGTGCATATGCCAACAATCTTAGCATCACCAATGTAGGTATTCCCATCATTGTTTTTCATTTCTCTTTCAAATGGATGTATGTGGATCTCACCTACAAGATGCAAGTGTATTTTGAAAGCAAGATGATAGCAAAATGGAGTGAAATTGAGAGCCTAAGGATACTCGAAATGTAGTTGTTAAAAATGAGCAATGAGAGCTCAATTTATAAAAAAATGATTTGGGCTTGAAAGTAATCAATGGACAAGATTAAATGAGAGGACTTGTTGAGTGAGGATAAAAAGGAAATTGCATTTCCAATGTTAAGGAAGAAATAGAAATGAAAAGAATTAAGTGAAAATAAATATTGGAAACATTTATTTTCAACAAAATATGCTAAAATAAAAACAAAAGTTAAGTGTAAAATATAAATTGGAAATATTTATTTTCACTAAAATATGTCAAAATGAAAGTGGAGGAAAGGAGTAGTGATGAATAAGTTGAATGGAGAGTTAAAGGGAGATATAAATTAGCAAGTGGAAGAGATAAGTGGGGTCATAAATAAATAAAATTCATTTATTTCACCCACACATGGTAATTAAAATAAAATTAAAAATTTATTTACTTAAAATAATTTAGAGTAAGGGGATTAAATAAGTAAAATAATTATTTAATCATGGAAGAATAAGTAGCTTAGAATAAAGGGATGAAATAATTAAGTGAATTATTGATTCCAAGAAGAATACTTAGGATAATTAGTCAATTAAGATCAAGATTAATTGATTAGAAAGAGATAATCATGAATATAATTAATGGTTTAGAAGAAAAATAATTAAACAATTAAGAATGTTTTAATTATAAGAAATTAGAAGAAAAATATTAGTACTAATTAAATAATTAAAATTATTTAATCAGTTTAGATGAAAAAGGTTAGTGAAAAGTGTCATCGAAGACTTAGGACAATTTTTAGTGTCTACACATTACATTCTTGACAACATATTTTTGTTTTTGGATCGACACTTTTATTCTATTTGGTTCACGTGGTCAGCGATCTATTTTGTTGGTTTTAGGGATTCTTTGATCAAGCAACTTGTTTTTATTGACTGAATCTCGTTGGTTTTATATTGGCTCGATTTGCATTTGAGGCAATCGTGGTGACGTGTTTGATGATCATTTTAGTCTTATTCTCGTTAGTTAAGTGGTTGAATCTATGTGCAAAGCACTCCTACAAGTTTGCAAGAGCCATTTGGTGTGTTGGTCTTAGGCTATTTTGGCTTGATCAAATGATTGTTATGTGTTGTGCTTGGTATGTTGCCACTATTTTGTGTGATGTTCACTATGTAGGTATAAATTTTCCTATTTATAATTTCGATGCATCCAATTCAATGTGTGAATCAATTCATATCTTTCTACTTGTGGTTGGTGATTATGATGGACTATTTTTGTGAGCATTGATGCAAATGAGTGGTGCAGAACCACCATCGGACCCCACCACCCCATTAGTGTGTTGGTACACTTTCGGTTATGGAGGGGCATTTTTTTCTAACTGTTGAGCACTAGGTCCTATGAAGGATCACACCTTTTCCCCTAGGTGCTAATGGAGGGGTGAGCCATTTTATTCACCTATGGGTCTTAATTGCCAAGTTTCCTTTCAATGGTCATATATTGGAACTTTTGTTGTCTATTCTTAGCAAACGAGGTATGTAATGCCCTGCCAAGAACCCCAAAGGAAAAACCACACAACTAAGCAACTAAGGGTGAAATAATTTAAAAAAAAAAATTTAATTCACATAAAGTGCTTTACTTACTACATTGAACGTTTATTACACAAGCGGAAGTCTAACACAAGAATTCCTAAAGGGTTACCAACGAAGAATTATTCGAAAGGTTAAATTCCATAAAAAAGGTTAATCCAATTATCCATCAACTACTTATAGAACACAATAAACCATATTCACATAACATATTTCATCATTTAAAGATTGAAATTATTACAATATATATTACTCTTCAAGAAAGCATTTGCACAAAGAATAAGGATAACTGATAAAATAACATCCAATAACTTAAGATTACATTATTCATCAAATACATGGCTTCCAATAATATATATAAAATTACATCTTTACCAAATACAAGGTTACATAATCCACTGATACAAATGACCACGTAGGTCTCAAATACAAAGATCTCCAACATGAGATGAGACAAGAATCACGAACCATGGAAATATCTGCGAAGCCAATCCTCGCATGAAGGAATGAACATAAACATCTGATGGGAAGTGGCACTACCACCTGACCATGTGACCCCAAAATGGAATCACCCCACTGTGCTAGGAGATAGCAAAAGACCCTCAAGAAAGCACAAGCAAAACATGGTCGACAATACAAGTGTGACTCTACAATATTCCAAGTGAACTCAACATCACAAAACACTAGTGACCCTAAAGAGAGAGTGTCATCACATAGCTTATGATGGTTACCCTAGGTAGGCCTCCATAGGTCCCGACCCCCAACCTGGGTTATCCTGGTAACCTCTCTTTGAACCCCCGGTTCTATCCAAGTCTCATGTAGACCCTACCAACCCTTCGTGAAGACAAGGTGGTCGGTTTTCCATTCCAAGCCTTCAAACTACATCTTGAGTCTATACGAGCACTCAACCATGCGTGAGGTACAATATATTATTTAATGTTAAGAGCTACCCACCCCCTAATCAATTATTAGGTTATCACTTATTATCTCACTTTCGAGGGGTTATCCAACCAACCACTTTGAGCACGGCCCCCACTCAAAAGCCACTCTCCCATAAGACACTAAACAAACACGATCTCTCTATGAGAACCCTATGGCGATACTGACAGCCATAAAACCACTACAAAATACAAGTGATGAAAACATAGTCTTAGTAACCCTTGGTTAACCATAAGGAACAAACACAATATGGTTCAAAATGACGAGGTTATAAGGACAACACCTGATTAAGAGGTACAACGAACACTACAAAAAGATGACTAAACATTAACAAGAATTGCAATGAAATAAGCCCCTTGCAAGAAATGCCAAATTCACTAGGACCATACTCAAACAATCTTTTGAAATTAATAAAATCATATATATTTGCAATTCAACATTTAAATTCAATAAAACACAACCACACTGATTAAAAGAAATTCAAGTCATCATTAATCTAATAAGACTAGAAATTAAACTAATCACAAATAACCAATTTGCCTCTTTTCAATTTTGAACAAGCAAAAATCATAAGAACTTAATGTATAAAACATACCATATTAAATGAGGAAGAAACAAATTTGTACATCATTATCAACAGTAGAATCATAATATGTTGCAGCAGCAAATAACTGTAGTTACTTGTACTTAGGTAAGTCAGCCTTAGAAATACTTACCCAAAAGATGGAGAGGAGCAGAGAGGAGAAGGAGAATGGTTAGGCCCAAAATTCAATTTTTTTGGGTAGGAGAATTGGTTCAGCAGCAAGACAACATGTAGCAGGAGATGTAGGGAGCCCTTTGGAGGGGGAGAGTTTAGATGGTAAGGAACCCGATGCCCATTTGGATTCGGGGGACTCACATGGGGGTCCCAGATCACGCATGGAACAGATTGTAGCAGACAAGGTGAACGGTCGGGTTCAAAATTCAAACTTGGGAGGTGACAAACCTGAAGTAGTTTTAGGACAGAAAGCGGCAAGCGATTCAGGGGGTCCTATGAAGGGAATAGAATCTAATGGGAAGGATCTCGAGACACCTTTGAATTCGGGGGACCTAGATGGGGGTCCCAGATCGATTGGACACATTGGTAAATGGTCCTCACTATTTGGTATCAAACCCAAAGGTAAGTCGTCCTTGCCTCCGGTTAAAAATGCATCAAATGTTTATCAGGAAAAGTTCATCATTTCCATTCCAGATCAAATTATAGATCAAAATATTGCTTGGATGGAAACTACCCTGATAGGCAAATTCTTCGGGGTGAGACCTAACATTGAGGTTGTTCGTGGATTTGTCAAGAGAAAATGAAATTTGAAAGGTCAGGTTGATGTGGTCGCTATGAGTAAAGGATGTATTTCCTTTTCTTTTTCTTGTGAGGAGGATCACAGACAAAACCTTTGCAATGGTACTTGGGCAATAGGTAAATATTTAATGTATATCCAGAAATGGTACCCTAATGAGGGTATGGATGATAAGTTTGTGGTCCAAGTTCCGGTCTGGATAAAGATACCTAGGCTTCCTATGGAATATTGGGAGGAAGATGTGTTTGCTGGAATAGTCAATGCTTTTGGGGAGCTTCTCGCCATTGACCCGGTCACGACATCCAGAAGAAGACTTATTTATGATAGAATTTGTGTAGGGGTTGGGCCCGAAACGGATATGCCAGAGGAAATAGAGATAGAATCAAAACTATGCAAATGGATGTAGAATATTGTTTATGAATCAATCCCTTTTGCTTGCTTTCACTGTAAGAGGGTAGGGCATTGGGATAAAAAATGCCCAAGCAATGTGGTCAAATCTCAAACCCAAACTAAAGTTTGGAAAAAGGTGGATAATTCTTCGAAATTTTCCCCTTCTCATTGTTCCGAATAGGAGAAACTGTCCCAGGTAGGAAGGACCGAGGAGGTTTCAGTCAGGGAATCAGGAAATGAAATGAAGAAAGGAGAGCATGATAAGATCTCCCAGCAGGAAAAGGAGCAGGAGAACAGTGCAAAGGATTCTAACTATGGAGAAAGAAAGTCACAAGTCAGCAGTCAAAACAATCAAAAGGATATGAAAAAACAAAATTTAGCTCAGAGTGAGAAACAAAATAGTAGTCAGATGGATAAGGGAGATAGTCAATCAAAAGATAACAAGGAAGAGGGAGACAATTTTAACTCAGTAGGAAAATTATCTAAGTCAGAAAATGGAGCAAGCTGGATCCAAGATGCACAACCTAACAATATCTTTGAGCAAGGGCTCTCGGAGATATCATTAGCCTCCCCAACTCAGGTCAAATTGACTTTCCCGGAGGAAAGTGAACCAAGATGGGGATATGAAGAAGATATAAAAAAGGATTTGGGAAAGAGTGGGACAAAGCAGGAGGAAGAAGAAGTAATGGAGGATAAAAGAAATAACAAGAACAAAAAAAAGAATAATAATAGCAACAATAATAATACAACCACTAGAAATACTAGAAGCAGACTAGGGGTGTGGGAGTTTAGGTCGCATCACTTGGAAGATATTCAAAAGTAAAGAAGAGGACCATGGAAACAAGCAAGAATCTAGTAGATGGGACTCAAAGAACCATCTTTGAGGCAGATATTTCTAAAAATCCATGAAGATTATCTCCTAGAACATTCGAGGATTGAATAATCCTCACAAACATGATTTAATAAAAAGTATGATTAGAGACAAAAACCTGGATATTTTTTTGATTCGGGAAACCAAAATCCCTAAGGATAAGGTTGAATGTTTGAAAATGTTTAGTAATGGAGGAGTTAGTGGTGGTAGTTCAGAAGTGGCATCAGGAGGTATTGCTACTTTCTAGAATAAAAATAATGTAAGTGGAGAAGTGTTGATCCAAGACAACAATTTGGCCTGCATTAGATTTAAGCATTTGAAAGAGGGTACTTCATGGGTTTTGACTAAAGTGTATGCCCCAAACACCAAGACTGGTAGAAGTGATTTCTGGAAAAGCTTATCCTTGTTTAGAAGTAAGTTTGTTGAAGATAGTTGGATTATTATGGGGGGTTTCAACACCCCTTTGTGGGAAAATGAGAAAAAGGGAGGGAGCCAAACCAATCTGGACAATAGATTGGATTTGATGGAGTTCATCAATAATAAATCTCTCCATGATCTAGATTTGCAAGGGGTTTAATACACCTGGACCAATAGAAGGAGTGGTGAAGACTTAATTCAGGTTAGGCTCGACAGAGCTTTAATTTCTCTGGATTGGTTTATTTCTCATTTTTGTTCTTTATCATCTCATATCAGGGCAAGGTTGGATCATTATCCTATATCCTTTACGACTGATGCCAAGAAGGGAAGAAGACACTTCCCTTATAGATTTGACAGAATGTAGACAAAACACCTGGATATGGAAAGCAAAATCAAGGAATGGTGGCAGGTTAGAATTGAAGGAAATGCTATGTATAAGATGGTCAAAAAGTTGAAGTTTGTGAAAGATAATGTTAAAAGATGGAATACGGAGTCCTTTGGGAACATCTTTGCTTCCAAAGCTACCATTCTCTTAGATCTAAAAGATATCTAGGATGAGATTCATAATAATGGCTATACCAAGGTCTCTAGAGAGGTTGAAGATGAGATTCTCATGAAATATCATGAAATAATAGCAAAAGAAGAAACTTTCTGGAAACAGAGGTCAAGAAATATTTGGTTGAAGGAAGGGGATAGAAATACCAAATACTTTCATATGTCCACTTTGAAACACAAGGCCATCAATAGGATATCTCAGCTTAAATTCAATGGTAGAACTATTGAAGATGAGGAGTCTATGAGGAAGACAACCCTGGAGTTTTTCTCCAACCTCTTGACTAAGGAACAAAATTTGGACTTGCAGGCTCAAAAGGACCTTACAGATTGTATCCCCTCTATCTTGGATGTGGACAAGAATTCATATCTCACTTTTATTCCATCCAATGATGAGATTTTGAAAGTTGTCAATTCCTTTGAAGGTAACAAGGCCCCGGGCATGGATGGTTTCCCCATGTTCTTTTTTCAAATGTGTTGGCATATTGTTAGAGGTGATGTTTCCAGTGTTGTGAAGGAATTCTTTAGTGCAAGAAGATTTTTGAAAGAACTGAATGGCACTTTCATTTCCCTTATTCCCAAAAAGATGGGTGTTGATTCCATGGATCATTTTAGACCTATCAGCCTATGCAACTCTTTGTACAAGATCATCTCTAAGGTTTTGACCTCTAGAATCTTGACTCTGCTCCCCTCTATCATTTCTCCCTAGCAAAGTGGCTTTGTCCCTAGAAGATAAATTTTGGATTCAATAATATTGGTCCACAAAAATATTCACTCTCTCTCTAGTGCTAAAAAAGAAGGCTTTCTTTTGAAGCTTGACTTATCTAAAGCCTATGATAGAGTGGACTGGGGATTTATGATGGATATTCTCTCTGCTTTTGGTTTCTGCTCTAGAAGTATCTGTCTTATTTTCAATTGGCATCTTCTGCTTCTTTTTCTGTCTTAATAAATGGGTCTCCTTCCCCCTTTTTCAAATCCTCAAGGGGTCTCAAATAGGGGGACCCTCTATCCCTAGTTCTTTTCATTATCATGGCGGAATGTTTGGGAAGATTTATTGGAAATCATGTTGAGAAGGGAGAGTTTTGTGGGTTGAAACCTTATTCGGCGGACCAAGTTTTCTCCCATCTGAAATTTGTGGATGACTCTATGATTATGGGGAATGCTTCAGTGAAATACTCTAGGAGCTTAAAGAAAGCATTGGGCAGGTATGAGATAGTTATCGGTCAATTGATAAATTGGTCCAAAAGTTTTGTCTATTTCATCAACACTTTGGAAAGAAGACATATAAAAATTAGTAACATTTTGGAATGTCAATTGGGGAATCTTCTTGCTTCCTATCTTGGGCTCCCTTTATGTCAAGTCCCTCCTGATACTTTCTGGGGTGCCCTTGGGGATAAATTTCATAGGAAGTTAGATGGTTGGAAAGGCTCTTTGCTCAGCCAAGCTGGTAAGGTCCAGCTTTTGAAATCTACTCTTCAGAGTATTCCACTTTATTCCATCAAACTTTTTATAATTCCAACCAAGTTTGCAGAGGCTATTGAAAAAATTCAAAGAACTTTTCTGTGGACAGGGGTTGAGGAGAAGAAGAGAATGAATCTGATTGCGTGGGATAAGGTTTGTAAACCTATAAGAAAGGGAGGTCTTGACTTTAGAAGAATCAGAGAAATGAATGAGTTTCTTATGGCTAAGAAGATATGGAGAGGTTATAACACTCAAGGAGAATGGAAATTGAATGGGACAACAAGAATAAAAGACAATTTCCTATGCTGAAGATATCCCGACTAGCTCTAATATCTGGAAAAATGTTACAAGAACTAGAGATCTAATTGCCAAAGGTGTGAAATGGAAAGTGGGAAAAGGTAATTTCATTAAATTCTGGGAATATTCTTGGTTGCTTGACTCCCCATTGAGTGAAAATCCTGATTGGGGCAAATTTCAGAATCAGTGTAAGGAAAAATATGGCACTATGGTGGGTGACTACTGGAATGATGGACATTGGAAGGAATTATCCCTAGTTGCTCCCTCGGTAACTTGAACAAAATTATGAATTCTATGGTGGTGGTGGATGATGATAACCGGCTAATTTGGAAACTTATAGCAAATGGTAAATTTTTTGTTGCCTCTCTCTATAATCAACAGTTTTCTAATTTGGAGAGTCCTTTCTAGGCTAAGGCTTGGGTGAAAGGCCTAATTCCCAAAATTAATATTTTTTCTAGACTGTCCTTCAAAATAAAATTTTGACTATTGATAACCTCAAAATTAGAGGAATCTGTATGCCTAGTGTTTGTTTTCTTTGTATGCAGAATGAGGAAACCATTAACCACTTGTTCTTCCACTGTCCCTTCTCTGCTGATATCTAGGCTAGATGTCTGGATTACTTCAATATCAGTTGGGTCTTTCTAGAATCTGTCCAAGAGATTTTTAATTCTTGGCATCACCCCTCAAGGAATAAGACTATAATTTTGCTATGGAGATTGGCTTTACCTCATATTTACTGGGGAATATGGAAAGAGAGAAATAAAAGAGTGTTCAGAGAGAAGGCATCTAAGGCTCAAATAGTTTTTGACAAAATCAAATGAAATGTAGTTGATAATATCAACATCATGGGCAGAATAGCCAACCCCAAAGATCAGGATGATTATATTATTATCAAGAATTGGAGATTAAAGGGAAGAGTCATCTTTCAGGCTAATCCTAGAGAAGGTGTGAAATGGGAAAGCCCTCCTCATGGATGGATGAAAATCAACTTTGATGGCACTTCAAAGGGTAACCCTGGCATTGTGGGGTGTGGTGTGGTTTTAAGGGATGAATGGGGAAAATGCAAAACCATTAAATGTATCCCTATTGGTAGTCAAACTAATCATGTTGTTGAATCCATGGCAGCTTATCATGGGATGGTGCTAGCAAAGGAAGCCAATTGTACCAGAGTATGGTGTGAAGGTGACTCTTTGAATATCACAAACTGTTTGAATAAGGTGTTCCCGCCTTCTTGGTCTATAAACAATTCTATTAAAGTAGTGAAGAAAATAAATGAAACCTTTGATATGTGTGTTTTCACACATTTTTATAGGGAAGCTAACTTGTATGCTGACTGGGTAGCCAACCTAGCCTGTCGATCTGAGAAAATAATTACCATTAATGGGGAGAGTAAACTTACATGTGAGGCAAAATACTTGTTCGAACTGGACCGTATCCAGATGAGGAAACACAACATCATCAATCATAATTCCTACAGATTTTCCCCCTTTTTTCGATGAAGGTTTACAATGGCAGTGATGAGCATTTATTTAATAGTCTTATCATATTAACAGGGCACAGATTCTGGGTTGTTTTTCAGAGCAATAATAGAAACTAGAGAAGAAATATCAGAGCAAATATTAGGAATTCCAGTGATTTTGAAGGAAAAATGGGAGGGAACAAAAAGAGATTTGAACCAACCTCATGTTCAGATTGGAAGAAGAACAAAGAGGTTTGGGAGATTCTACAGGAGGGGGGCTTAAGTGTTTTCATGGAGAGGCTCTATGGTAAAGACCCAATAGTTACCAAGCATTTTATAAAGAATTGGAAGAATGGAAAAGTTCTAGTGGGCACCCAGATGATGACAGTGGATGAAGATATCATTGCAGAAGCTACGGGGATGGTGACAGATGGTATTAATTTCTATAGAGACTGTAGTGTCTCTAATTAGGTAGCAGATAGATTTCCTATCACGGATGGCAAAAAGAAGAAAATGGTGAAGGTGGATAACTACTATCACTCGCCCAAGCACATCTTGATAGTTCTGATACTTAATATAAGTACAGATCCAACAACCAACAAGATGAGAGGGGGGGGTGAATCATACAAACTTATTCATCCATAAAAACATCAGATCCAACCTCAGTAACATATATCAGTCATATAATCAAAAACTGTCAAACATGCAAACTCAAAAGCATATGAACAATATAAACCTCATAACACTAGATTTAACATGGAAACCCAAATAGGGAAAAACCATTGTGGGATTTGGACCCACTAAGAAATATACTCTTCTAGAGTATGCTCGGTTAAAAGCAAATCCTGTTAAAGTTTACAAAACACATTGCTAGATGTGACCCGGTTAAGGGATTTCCCTCAGATTTGTTAGGATCTTCACTTTGGTAGAAGTGATCTTGTCAAAGGATTTCAAACACTCAATCAGAATGTCACCTTGTTAGAGGATTTACATATAAGACTGTTAAGTCCACTCGGTTAAGATATTTCCTGTCACTTTCACAAAATAACAGTAATACAATCTATCTGCAACTTCACATCTAAAATGCTAAAGCAGATTCCTATTTGTTCAATACAATCTAGACATAGAACTAATCTTGTCTATCTACTGGGCATCAATACTATGTTATTCTAATAGGTCTTCAAGCTTCTGTGCTCGGTAATAACTATGTAGCATCCCTGTGCATACACTTGCCCGCATACATTGTTTGTCAACACTTCCTTATTTATAAACAATATTCTAACCGCTTAATCTCCTTGATCACATTTCCCATGATCAATCATAGCCATCAAATCTTCAATCTTGTCTAGGTTCATTGTATCTTTCAATCTGAAAATGTTTTACCCCACCTCAGAACTTGCACATTCATCTTGGAACTTGTGTTAGGGTAATGCGGTTCAATATGAGCTGTAGATCTTCTTGTCGACTTTCCATTGCCTTAGATTCGTTAACAAAATTTTTCTATGGCTTGCCAATCATTGATCTGCTCTAGCTCATCAACATCTTTCATTAAATATCACATGTAAACATTTAATACATTCTGTTATAGCTCGGTTACAACTCAGTGAATACTAAACTTTACTCAGTAGATATTATGTCTTCATTAACTGACTGCGATAACCTTAGGGTTTACCAACTAGGTTCCTTAGGGTTTATCGACTAGGTTCTTTGCTTGATAACATAGTATGGTATTAACCTTTACATTTTACGACATATGTATGATGTTAGAACAATCTAAAACATCAAGATCTCATCATTGTTTGACTCGGTAGAGTTGCCCATTGAATAACTTATCCCCTTATTCATCATATTCTTTTATGTGTCTTTACCGACTTCTTTATAATCTTCATATCATATTTCTTAAGATATGGCAACATCATACTGAATTAGAAAATCAATTTCTTGACATCAACGACAAAATAATAATATCAAGATAGTAAAACATCTTTAATTAGTTATGTCCATAATCATCAACAACCTTCTCAATATCCTTGTAATATTGCCAACAATCTCCCCCTTTGGCATTGATGGCAAAAGCAATTGATTTGACCTTTAAAAATTCGGATTGCTATGATTTTGAAATGCTGAAATGCTTTCCCCATACATCAGACTTCTCTTCGGTTTTCAGTCTTTATTTCAATCTCCCCCTATTTTTAGTTTTCAGTTTTCAGTTTTCTGCCCCTAGGTAGGTCTTCTCCTTGGTCTTCTCCCCCTTTGACAACAATGCCAAAAAGAATAGAACTAAAACATAATTTCTTGCTGTAAGAAGTTATTTCCTGCTATTGTGTATCAACTGAGTCTTGGTCAGAGCATTTGTTTACAATTCTGTATCATTTTTTGTATTATCCCAGCACTATTTCCAGTACACTTTTAGAAAAAAATTCTAAAGTGTATCACTCCAGCATCAGCTCCCTAAAAGATATTCAATAGAGTCATCTAAGTGATGCTTTCACCGATCTTGGTCAATGAGTAAAAGATAGGGGTAGGACCCCTAACTTACTTCTGAGATATTCAAAAGTGTCCTTTGGTAGTGGCTTGGTGAAGATATCAGCTATTTGTTCCTTTGTGTTAACATATTCCAACACCACTTTCTTCTCTTGAGCTTCTTCTCTAAGATAATGATATTTGATAGATATGTGCTTTGTCTTAGAGTGCATAACAGGGTTCTTTGAAATATTAATGGCACTAGTATTGTCACAGAATATAGTTACTAGCTCAGTAACTTTCTCATTTATACCTTCCAACAATTGTTTGATCCATGCAATGTTGGTACAATTCAGTGCTGCAGCAACATATTCAGCTTCGGCTGTTGACTGAGAAACACATCCTTGTTTCTTGCTAAGCCAACTCACTAGTCTTTCTCCTAAGAAGAAAGCTCCTCCATTTTTTCTTTTTCTATCATCAATGTTGCCTACCCAATCAACATCAGTATAAACTTTTAAATCAAAATCATTTCCTTTCTGATATATTAAGCCATAATCTTCAGTGCCTTTCAAGTATCTGAAAATTCTTTTGATTGCTGTCATGTGTATTTCTTTAGGATCTGCAGAGAATCTTGTAACAATACCTACTGCATGTACTATATCTGGTTTGTTGTGAACAACATATTGTAGTTTTCCAATCATGGATCGGTAGAGTGTCTCATCAACAGATGCAGATTCATCATTCTTTGATAGTTTGCAGTTTGTAGTCATAGGAGTACTTACATATACTTTATCTCACTGATTAATGACATCTCAAATTCTTTGCTCATTTCATTTCCAAAGTTCTTGCATAAAGAGTCATTTCCACAAAATATAATATCATCAACAAATATGGCTGAGATTAGTATTCCATTTTCATCATTCTTCATGTACATGTTTCTGTTCTCACTTGTCCTTATAAAACCAA
The DNA here is from genome assembly GCF_030272615.1 of Cryptomeria japonica. NCBI lineage: Eukaryota > Viridiplantae > Streptophyta > Pinopsida > Cupressales > Cupressaceae > Cryptomeria > Cryptomeria japonica. The sequence goes on from NC_081407.1 coordinate 229,582,504, forward strand.
TCTTAATCAAATAAGAGTGCAATCTTTCATACCATGCTCTAGGTGCTTGTTTCAAACCATATAAAGCTTTGTTCAATTTACATACATGATCTTTATTATTGTCTTCAACAAATCCTTCAGGTTGTTCAATGAAAACTTCTTCTACTAATATTCCATTCAGAAATGCAGATTTTACATCCATTTGATAGACCTTGAAGTTTTTGAAAGTAGCATATGCCAACAATGTTCTAACTCCTTCAAGTCTAGCAACAGGTGCAAAAGTCTCACCATAATCAATTCCTTCTTCTTGGGCATAACCTTTGCAAACCAATCTTGCTTTGTTCCAAATGACCTCACCTTTCTCATTTAGCTTGTTTCTGAAGATCCATTTTGTGCCGATTACATTTTTGTCCTTTGGTCTTGGGACCAGTGTCCATGTGTCATTCTTCTTGATTTGATCAATCTCTTCAGTCATAGCATTTATCCAATCTTCATTGTTGAATGCCTCTTTCACTATTCTCAGTTCAAATTTAGATATCAAACATGTGTTCTGTCTCAGTTTGTTCCTTGTCATCACTGGATCGTCCTTATCTCCTATAATCTGACTTGGTGCATGGTGTCTTCTAACATATTTGGCTAATATAGGCTCGGTAGGCTCTGTATGATACTCTTCATCACTCAGTAATTGGATATCTTCCTCATTTCCTTCAACAGTTATTTCTGTAGGACTTCTCGGTTGCACATAGACAAATTCATCATAGTCTTCTGGTTCTTTGGAATTCCTGTCATCAGTTCTTTCTGCAAATTCATCAATTTTCACATTTGCACTTTCTACTATTTTGCTAGATGATTTGATCAGACATTTAAATGCTTTTCTTCTAGAAGAATATCCTAGAAATGTTCCTTCTTCACTTTTCTGATCAAACTTGCCATTTCTATCATCTTTATGAACATAGCATTTGCTTCCAAAGATCTTAAAATAACTTACATTAGGTTTCTTGCCATACCATATTTCATAAGGTGTCTTCAAAGTACCTTTCTTCAATTGAACTCGGTTCAAGGTGTAAACAGCTGTGCTTATTCCTTCTCTCCAAAATGTTTGTGGAACCTTCTTCTCAATCATCAGTGTTCTAGCACAATCCACAATAGATCTGTTTCTTCTTTCAGCTATTCCATTCTGCTGTGGAGTTCTTGGTGCAGAGACTTGTCTTTTAATACCATGATCATTACAAAATAGGTTGAAATCATCAGATGTGAACTCTCCTCCTCTATCTGATCTAAGACATTTCAGTTGTCTTCCTATTTCATTTTCAACTCTAGCCTTGTACCACTTAAACATTTGAAAAGCTTCTGACTTTTCTTTTAAAAACATTACTAACATCATCCTTGAATAATCATCCACAAATGAAATACTTATCACCATAATAACTTTGAACTTTCATAGGACCACAAAGATCAGTGTGCACAAGATCTAAAATTCCCTTAGAAGTGTAGGACTTACTTGTAAAGCTGGATCTTGTCAACTTACCCATCTGGCATCCTTGGCACATAGCATTCTTAGGTTTTTCAAGACTCGGTAGACCTCTTACTCTGTGCTTCTTACTTATCTTGATCAGATTATCAAAATTAACATGACAAAACCTTTTATGCCATAACCAAGTATTATCAATCTTTGCATGAAAACACTTGTTGTGAGTAGAGTCAAGGTGAAATTTATTACCTTTTGTTTGTGTCCCAGTAGTAGCTAACTTTCCATTCTTGTCATGAACTTTGACAATTCCTTTCTAAAAATCTATTCAGTAACCTATGTTGTTTAGCTGTGCTACACTCAACAAATTATATTTCAAACCTTCAACCCAATAAACATCATTGCATCTTGCTTTATCAAGAAGTGTTATGGATCCTTTACCTCTTACTAGACATGGTGCATCATTACCAAATCTAACATAGCCTCCATCATAATCTTCTAACATAACAAACTTGTGTTTATCTCCTGTCATATGATGTGAGCATCCACTATCTATAATCCAAGAATCATTAGTGTTTATGTGAGATATTAGGGCTTTTTCTTCATACCTTTCTTCATCTGATCCATCCTTGATAGCCACATAAACAACTTCCTCTGTATCAGTCTCATCTGATTTATCATCTTCAGATTCCTCATCAGCAATTAGGCATGTCTTTCTATCTCTTCTTCTGAAGTCTTGATGTCCTCTGTAATGATTATCTTTTTGTTTGTTATCTCGGTAATCTCTCTTTTCAGTGAAATCTTTGTCAGGACAGTTAGAAGCCATATGTCCAATCTTATCACAATTGAAACATTTCAAAGGTAGTTTTCCTTTATACTTACCTTTGCCTCTTGGTAACCTTTTGGCCAATAGTGCTTCAAATTCTTCTTGCTTTTTGATTTCTTCATACAGTTTATGTACCTCCTCCATGTTCTTCTAAAATCTTTCACTTGCTCCACTATGATCTCCTTCAGAGTACTTATACATTCTCTCATTGTAATCATCAAATTCATTCAGATGAAAAGAACTAAATGCAAATTCAACTTTATTTACTGATGACCCACTGTTATCAAAATTACTTATCTCAAATGCATGTAGCTTACCAATAGTGGCATCCAAGGAAATTGGCATATTAGGTACAAACCTCAACTCATTGATTGCAGAGACTCGGATTGCATAGGCAGGTAGAAGGGTTCTTAACAACTTACTTGTCACATCCTTTTCTTCAATAGTTCCTCTTGCCCCTTTCATTTGATTTACAATCTCCTTTAGTCTTGTACTGTACTGGGTTATGTTCTCACCTTCATTCATCCTCATAGATTCAATTTGTCCTCTTAGACTATCAACTTTTTCTCTTTGAACATATTCATCTCCTCCATATACAGATATGAGCTTAGTCCACATTGCCTTTGCATCATTGCAGCCTTCTAGATCATTAAACTCAGAATCAGTCAATGCAGATGTTATTTCAATCATTGCTTGAATGTGTTCTTGCTTTGCTTTTATCTCTTCCATTGTCAATGGATAGGTGCTCGATGCAACAAAATCATTCTCCAAATAGTATAAAGAATATTCTCCAACTCCTGATAGATGTAGCTTCATCCTTTTCTGCCATGTAGAGAAACTTGACTTATTCAGCTTAGGTGCATCCCTCTTATACATCTTTGGATCTTTAACTCAAGTGCCTTTAAACTTTCCTTTCGGAGTCCAAAGCTCTGATACCAATTGATAGTTCTGATACTTAATATAAGTACAGATCCAACAACCAACAAGATGAGAGGGGGGGGGGGGTGAGTCATACAAACTTATTCATCCATAAAAACATCAGATCCAACCTCGGTAACATATATCAATCATATAATAAAAAACTGTCAAACATGCAAACTCAAAAGCATATGAACAATATAAACCTCATAACACTAGATTTAACGTGGAAGCCCAAATAGGGAAAAACCACTGTGGGATTTCGGACCCACTAAGAAATATACTCTTCTAGAGTATGCTCGGTTAAAAGCAAATCCTGTTAAAGATTACAAAACACATTGCTAGATGTGACCCAGTTAAGTGTTTTCCCTCAGATCTGTTAGGATCTTCACTTTGGTAGAAGTGATCTTGTCAAAGGATTTCAAACACTCAATTAGAATGTCACCTTGTTAGAGGATCTACATATAAGACTGTTAAGTCCACTCAGTTAAGAGATTTCCTGTCACTTTCACAAAATAATAGTAATACAATCTATCTGCAACTTCACATCTAAAATGCTAAAGCAGATTCCTATTTGTTCAATACAATCTAGACATAGAACTAATCTTGTCTATCTACTGGGCATCAATACTCTGTTATTCTAACAAGTCTTCGAGCTTCTATGCTCGGTAATAACTATGTAGCATCCTTGTGCATACACTTGCCCGCATACATTGTTTATCAACACTTCCTTATTTATAAACAATCTTCTAACCGCTTAATCTCCTTGATCACATTTGCCATGATCAATCATAGCCATCAGATCTTCAATCTTGTCTAGGTTCATTGTATCTTTCGATCTAAAAATGTTTTACCCCACCTCGGAACTTGCACATTCATCTTGGAACTTGTGTTAGGGTAATGCGGTTCAATCTGAGCTATAGATCTTCTTGTCGACTTTCCATTGCCTTAGATTCATTAAAAAACTTTTTCTACGGCTTGCTAATCATTGACCCACTCCAGCTCATCAGCATCTTTCATTAAATATCACATGTAAACATTTAATGCATTCTGTTATAGCTCGGTTACAACTCGGTGAATACTAAACTTTAATCGGTAGACATTCTGTCTTCATTAACCGATTGCGATAACCTTAGGGTTTATCGACTAGGTTCCTTAGGGTTTACCGACTAGGTTCCTTAGGGTTTACCGACTAGGTTCTTTGCTTGATAACATAGTATAGTATTAACCTTTACATTTCACGACATATGTATGATGTTAGAACAATCTAAAACATCAAGATCTCATCATTGTCTGACTCGGTAGAGTTGCCCATTGAATAACTTATCCCCTTATTCATCATATTCTTTTATGTGTCTTTATCAACTTCTTTATAATCTTCATATCATATTTCTTAAGATATGGCAACATCATACTGAATTAGAAAATCAATTTCTTGACATCAATGACAAAATAATAATATCAAGATAGTAAAACATCTTTAATCAATTATGTCCATAATCATCAACAACCTTCTCAATATCCTTGTAATATTGCCAACACATTTGTAGGCCATGGAGGTTTGTGTTGTTTTCTATGATAACCTACATTACGCTGGATGGAAGATTTACGAGGTCTTACGAGCACCATTTCGTGCTGCTCAACCACTTCCACCATGGTGAAAAGGTAAGTCTGCCCTATTATTTAGCTTGTTCCATGGATCACACCATTAAACAAATGCAGAAAGACCCTCAGGGGGACCGTGCTCTTCATCAGGGTCTTATGGTTTTAGTCTACAAATTACTGAAAGGAAATCCATAGTGAAACCAGTTAGAGGTAAAAATACTAGGGATGATGACACGGAAAGTGAGTATAGTGGTTTCAACTTTGTCTTGGAAACTGAAGGCGAGTCACAGGATCTTAGCAAAAAGGGGAGGAATAAGGGGAAAAGAAAGAGGATTGTGGTTGATTATGATCTCTTAGACTCCAAGGATGAGTCCTTTAAGGAAAAATTCATCAAAAGCAAGAAAGGAAAGGGAATGGGAAAACAAACCTAGAGGAACAAGAATACTACCAGGGGAGTTAACAAGGCTAAAAAACAGATTTTGATAGCTTTTGATGAGGATGCAGAGGAGGAAAAAAATGACAATGTGAAGGGTAAGGAGGAGGATGAGATTCCGGATGTGGATCATGGTGAGGATATGAATACTCAAGGATTGTAGAATGAGGGCCAAGAGAATAAAAGGGGAAATTCTAGTGATTGTCATGGGGATAACGATAGTATTAAGGGATTTTGTGATACTATCAGCAAAATTGTGAAAGATATCAACAACATAAAGAATGATATTAATGTTATAAAAAATGCTACGATAGGCGAAAAGCCTCTTTCTAAAAATGTTAAAGAATTAGTGGTGGCGATCAATGTTGAAGCTATTGAAGCCATGGTCGGTAAAATTCTTGAAACAGAAAAGAAGGTTAAGGAAATGGAAGGGAATAGAGAGGCAAATGGATTGGAAACTACCATGAATAACCTGGTCAATAGAGTCGACAAGATGGAATTAACTGTGAAGAGGATAGCTGAACATAATTTCGAGATTCTTAAAGCCTTTGTGCACAATATGAATATCCTGATTAACAGATTTGATAACATTAAAGACAAAGAGGGCGACAAGGACCAGATGGAGAAAAAAGGTCATGAGAAGAGAACTAGGGCCAACACCAAGAATCAAGGTGATATCAAGCGACGAGAGCTGGATGATTTGAAGACCTATGTGGACAACATGAAGCAGATGGTGGTTCATGCAGAAGATATTATGAAAAATATTTAGTTGTCTTGGTCTCTATCTTTGTCTTTGTGTTGTCCTTTTGCTATCCTTATGTTGTCTTTGTGCCGCTCTATGTGTTTTGAGTTCCCTTTTTGGTTTGGATGGGATCTGTTTTTTGTTTGGGTGATCAGGCATGGTTTTTTTCTGCTTTAATGCTTTATCTATATCCTGATATGTAAAAGGTTTAGGTTCCTTTCAAAAACCTGTTTTGCTTAATCAAAACATACCATATTAAATAATACATTTTCCACAAAAGCATCATTTAATTTTTATTTTATTTTTCCAAATAGTGCGATTTCTAAAAATATTAAAGATCCCATTAAATATATATGTAATTCTTTTCTAAAAGAAGCCAAGCTCATCAAGCAAACTTTGGATATCTACTCTTCTGCTTCGGGTTAGAAAATTAATGCTGGAAAGTCTAAGATTTTCATTTTCAACACATCTCCAATCATATCATTAAGAATATGCAAGACTTTGGGCTTCTCAGTGGACCAATTGCCACCCTCCTACCTTGGCATCCCCTTTTTTATGGGATCAAACAAACCATCCTATTGGTTTGCTATCATTGGTAGAATTCAGGCACGAATCTCAGCTTGGAAAGTAAGGTGGCTTTCACTATCAGGTAGAATCCTGCTTATCAAGTCGGTGCTAACAACAATATCGAACTATTACATTTTTGTCCTCAAGGCTCCCTCATATGTCATCCAACAATTGTAGAAACTCGTCAGAGATTTCTTATGGAACAACAATATGACAAATGAAAGGAAAATTCCCTTAACCTCTCTAGAAAATATGTCATGTCAAAAATCCCAAGGGGGAGTGGGACTTCACAATTTGAAGCACCACAACAAGGCCTTTGGAGGGAAATTGATCTGGAAAATGTACACTAACCCGGTTTCCAAATGGTGCCAGATTATGCAAGCTAAATATTTGGACAACACCCAACCATCAAGAGTATTAACACTTTTAGACCCTCCAAAGGGGTCTGCTATTTGGAATTTCATGATGGATTCATGGAATCTAATATCTAAGTATGTCTCATGGGAAATCAACAATGGTCTTAGTGCTAACTTCTGGATAGACTCATGGTGTGGCCATCCTCCTATTGCTAAACTGGATAACATGGAAGACATTATGAATATAGCTATAGCCCATTGGGGTACAAAATTGAGTGACTATGCGTCTGCTGTAGAAATTTTTTTAGGGAAAATAATTTGGAAAGACCCTACTCTTCTCCCAATATCCTTCCAACAATCTTCCTCATTGGCCAATACTCTATTGAATAGATCAGTTATCATGTCTAACAAAGATGATGTGCTATTTTAGGCAGCTTCAAAATCAATGCAATACTCAATCAAAGAAGGTCACAATGCCTTACAACAGGGTTGCAGCAGTAAGGTAAGTAGTCGGGCATATTATTTATGTTGGAATGACATTGTTTTACCAAAAGTAGGTTGTTTTGCATGGCTAAAATTGAATAAAAGAGTCTTAACAGTAGAGAGATTAGTAAAACTAGGCATTGCACAAGCTTTTAACTATGTATTTTGTGACTTAGAGGAAGAAACAGTTGATCATTTATTTCTACATTGTTCTTTCGCCTCCCAATGTTGGTTCTTCATCATGAATAAACTCCAAGTCATGTTGCCATTTTCAAAATCACTATGGGATATGTTTAACTCTTGGCCTCTTTTATTTTCTACATCAACCTTCTCAAGTATTTGGAAATGTGCTCCCACTAACATCATTTGGGCAATCTGGTGGGAGAGGAACAAAAGGATCTTCAGGAAAACATCCTCCTCTCTGGATCAAGTTTTGATCAAACTAGAAAATTCGATTGCAGAAATCATTAACTCTTCGCTTACTAATTCCAAGGACATCCAGTCATTTACCTGGTGGGATAAGGAAATTGCAAAATATTGGCATGGTATTATTTTACCAATAGGGATTCCCCCAAACTGGTCTTCAGTCCATGTGAAAGACCGATCATCCATCAAATAGACACCCCCAGCTCCAAATTTTTTTAAGATCAACTTTGACGGCTCTTCTCATGGAAATCCAGGGAAATCAGGAATTGGAGTTTGCATTCAAGACCACTTTGGAAAAATGTGTGCTTTCCAAGCTTCACCAATCCCTCTGGGCACGAATAACTTGGCAGAAGCAAATGCCTTACTAGTTGGTCTGGTGTTAGCAAGGAAGTGTGGCCTCCCCAATATACACATAGAAGGGGATTCTTTAGTAATTATCAACTCAATTACTTCAAAAAGATCTAAGACATGGAAACTATCTTATGTTCTGAAGCACACCTTGGTTCTTCTCAACACTTTCTCGTACTACTCTGTCAGTCACACACTAAGATAGGGCAACTCTGTTGCTGACATGTTAGCAAATATGGACTGCAGTGGCATCTCCGTGGAGTCAGTCGCAATTCCTACTGAATTGTCTTCTTTTCCTAAATTGCTCAAATTAGTACAAAAGGAAAGTACAACACTCTTATCACAAGCTTCCTATTAAATACTTGCATATAAGCACATAACTGGTGCCGGTGATCAAGAAGGTTGACAGGACACTCGCATTTATGCTCTTAAATGCATTTTGCAAATGGTATGTATGGAAATTTAGTGTGAAGTACTCGGGGATTCTCAATATGTTACTTCACATGAGGCAAAATAGACTTAGGCCTCTCACACATCCCCTCGACTATAATACGGGCATAAAATTAATGCAAGAATCGCAAACATGATCCTAAAATCTGATCATTTATTGCACTTTGAGATGGTAATTTTTGTTTATAAATGGAACTAGCTTGCTCTTACACACACAGTTCTCAGCCGAAATTTTCAAAAATTTAAATTTTTGAAGTATTACAGTGCTCTGCAATATGGAAAATGGTTCTTGCGGAGGATGCAGACAAATTCATTGGGAGTATATGCCATGGAATGACCGGGTCCCAGTGCAAATTCCAGAATCCTTGGCGGCTTTTCACATACACATCACTGACAGGGACCTCGACCATCTTTTTTTGTTACACAATCCACAATTGAGAAGGGTTGTCAAAGACATTATCTAAAAGGATTCTGTATCCCCATCAACTTCTTAGTTCCTTTCTGTCAAATGCTCTGGATCTCCTACAATCTATTCCTCTGCTGGAATAAGTATTCTTCAAGCTTGTAAGACAAGATGTGCTCCCCTCGGCCTCATTCCATGAAGCTCTGGAAAAATATAATCTATGGCAGAGGTTGACTCTCCTTGGGGGCCTCTTTCTGCGTCACTTCATTCAATATAGCCATGCTTACATGGTACTCTATGACCGAATTAAGCATGGCCTTGAACGAAATTTTTTTGTCATGTGAAGAATGGCCTGCATCAATTTGGCAAACAATTGGACGACCACATTGTACATAGGGTCAAAATTAAAGTTGGGGCTCTAATGGAAATCCTGGAAATAGAAAATATTGACCCCTATCTGTAAATATCGCAACCTGTGGAAAGGGGTCAGACCACAGATAGGGTTCCTGACCTCAATGTACCGGTGCAGGATGGACTTCCTCCTCCATGCCCATTGTCGATGCCCCCGCAAATCAAACCCAGGATGATGCCACCATGGAAGAGTAAAATCATTCTGACTTCGGCTTTGTTTTTGCTATCTAGAAATTGCTTTTTTTTTATGGATGGAAAATCTAATGATAACCGGTATGACACTATGTTTTGTTTGCCCCTAGCCTTCCGGTGATTGGCTCTTGCTTTTATTTCCACTAGTATTTCAGAACCAGTAGAGGAACCTTTTTTGCTTGACGATTAACACCGGTATTGGAGGCTTTTCTTTTTATGAACCGGTCATCAGGACTTCATACTGGTATCAAAGCACTGGTATAGAAAAATCGACAACCGGTTGTCACAACTCTTCAGTGCTCCGACATTCAGAGCCACGCTTCCCAGTCGCCATGGTAACCAGTTAAGGGGGTCGGTTATTTATGATTTCCTCCAGTCTCGCCCTGACTGCTTATTCTAATTTTGGCCCCTAAGTGACTCACTCTATGAGTAGTCCCTATCCATCTCTCCGGATTGGGTGGTTTCTCCTCTTTGCCTCCTTTCCTCTTTATCATTGTATCTAAGCAAGGATATAGGGTTTTCTTCCTAGTTCTTTCCCTATTGAGCTCTTGAATCAGTTTTCTTTTTATTAATATATATCAGTGGCTTGCCACTTTTGTCAAATTTTTAAAAAAAGAATATACATATATATATATTTGTCAAATATATAAATACTTATATACACATATTATACTATGTATATATATCACATCAAAAAAATTAATTTAAATAATAGATAAAGCTAATTTACTGACAATAATCATAAAGGAAAATTTACATTTAAAATTGTATATATATAATTAAAATATTAAAAATCTGAATAAAATAAAGTTTGGGCGAAAACACATATATTTACCCCACACTGGCAAAAACAATGAAACATATTATTAAGCAAGTGGTTTCTTTTTTCTACCACGGCTGTTGTTTATTTTGCAAGAGGGTAGAGCGGCTACCATGTGGTAGCAGTAGCTACCAAGGGTAGCGCTGCTACCAATGGCAGTAGTGTCTACCATCCCACGTGGTGGGGGAAGGTGGGTCCCTTGCCACGTGGGTCCATAAATATAATTGTTTTTTTGTTTTGTTTTTTTGTTAATTTAATAAAATCACTGGTAAAATTTCTGCATAAAATGCACTCTGTGAAAATAGAGTAAATAGAAATTTCTTTTTTTAAGAAAAATTCTTAATAAAAATTTATGTTTACTATTAAATGTATAAAAGACCCAATTTAATTTATTTTGGGCAAAATCCATGACAATTTAAACCAAAATAGGGAGGATTTAATCCAAATTTCCATTGTTCTTGTACAAATGAAAAACAATCAAGAACACACACAGGGAGGCCAATTTGTAAATTTTTTGCCAACATAACCTTTTGTTTTTGAACAATTTGAAAATCTCCAAACAACAAAAACAAATCTATTATTTCCAAACTAAAAATGAAGAGATTTAATCACAAATTAAACAACTTGAAAGAACACACAGAAAACTAATTTTTCTAGTTCTAAAAACCAATTTCTTCAAAATTAACAAATTAAGTTGGGAAAAGATAAACTTAAACACAAAACACTCTATTCCCACAACTCAAACTAAATTTAACACTTCCAAATGAATTCCATGAATTCCCAAGCACACACACAGGAAGATTTTAAAAAAATTCAATTTTTTTTGCAACAAAAAGAAAGAATAAAATCTACCCAACCTTAAATGCACTCCTGGAAGAAAGTTGGAGATGAGCTTCAACCTGCACCAAATCCTCAACCAAAAAATCCAATTTCCAATTTTGTTCTCAAAACTTGGCTTCCAAAATTTTTCATTCTCCTCTTCCCGTGAACTCTCAAGCAATATTTGAAAATATTTTAACCTAAACTTTTAGGTTAAAAGTTTTGTTCAACCAATAGAAAATTTCCCCAAAAAGGTAAAATCAAATCTCCTTCGAAAGATAAATGGAGATGTTTTCCTCTTCCTCATTTCTTTTTCCATAAAATGAAAATAACTTCAACATATAAATTAAGAATTCTAAAATAACACTTTTAACTTTATTTCCTTTCTCAAATTAATACAATTACTTTTCTTAAATATAACATGCACTATAGCCACTTAAATTTAATAATTCAATTTATTTAACTAAATCATTAATCCCAAACGCATATTAATTTAATTAAATACACCAACATGAAATAACAAAAGAATACTAAGGTATTTGCTCTGCAACTCTCCCGCCCGTTTTGAGATTCTGTGTGCCTAGATGTCTGCCCCCCCTGGGGAGGCCCCCCCTCCCCTGCTGGACCCAACGCCCGATTCCATGGTCGATGCACATGCCTCTGGGATGGTTGCGGGGTCCCCATGTTTTGTGGACCATATGGAAGAAAATGACAATCTGACTGATTCTGGATCGAAAGAGGAGGAAAGGAATATACCCCATCCCAGATTGGAAACTTCTACCGGTCAGAAGGATAAGGATACTGGGGAGGTGAATCCCAAGTCTAGTTGGAAGAATTCCCTCCTTGGGTCAACAAATTCACTCCCTCTTGATGTTGTGGCCTCCTTCTCCCAAACGGAAGACGAAATGGAAATCAAACTCCTGGACAACCTAATGGACAGAATCGCCACCTCCCTTCACCTGGCAATAGTTGGTCGCTTCTTCTCCTTTCGACCTTCTATCGACATGGTTAGGCGTTTGGCAAAATCTCACTGGAAGCTTAAAGGAAGCCTGGAGGTTTCAGCCATGCCGGGGGGACTCTTTCTATTCAAATTTATCACTAAGGAGGATCTGATTTATGTCTTGTCGGGGTCCTGGGCTTATGGAAAGCACTTCTTAACCATGGCTAAATGGAAACTTGGTTTTGACCCCTCTACAGAACTAAACCACATGGCCCCAGTGTGGGTTAGGCTACCCGGACTCCCTCTGGAGTTCTGGGATGAACAAATCTTTCGATGGATAGGAAACTCGTTTGGTTGCTTTGTTGCAGTGGACTTGGTCACTCTCAACAAGTCCAGGTTGGTGTATGCTCACTTCTATGTCAATGTTACGATCAACAAAGCCCTACCAAATTTTATCTCCCTAAAGTCCAAATGGGGAAAATGGACCTAGGCCATTGTATACGAAAATGCTACTCTATACTACCAGAAGTGTAACACTCAGGGGCATTCCTATACGGACTGTAAAGCCCCTGTGGTAGCAGAACCCAAGATTAAGAATAAAGCCATCTGGGCTGAACCCATCAACCCTGGTGACCGGTCATCCTCAGCCCCTCATGAGCAGACTACTGAGAATGTTATTCCTGAAGTTTTCCAGCACACTGACAAGAGCCTTGAGATCTTAAAAGCCCCAGTGGACCCAGTCAAAAACCCTAACTACACCTTGGAAGAGGGGGAGATCCCCCAGGCAGTCTCCCTCACCATGTCCCCCATCCCTCTCCCTTCTGCCTCCCCCCTACCCCATGCCCTCCCTGACCCCTCCCCAGTTGTGGTTAAACCTCTCAAGATTGGAAGTTCCTTACCCACCACTCCAACCCCTTCCTCCTCTACAACTAGGAATGGAGAGGAGTTATCTGGAAACTCGCTGACAACTCCATTGAAAGTATCCCCCTTGTGTTCTCCATGGATAGATAGCAAAGAATGGATAACCCAAAAGAAGAAAGTCAAAGCCAAGAAAGATGATATGGGGGGAAACGAAAGAAAAGTTGGGAGACCTACAGTAAGAGTCTTGAGACACAAGGTGATGGCAAGGGACATTGCAAAGAGCAAACAACTGACCCTGGACGGGTTTAGCAAAAGTAAGAAATGAAGTTCCTCTCTTCGAACATAAGGGGTCTAAATAGTCCCCAGAAGCAGTTCGCCATAAAACAACTCATTCTTGAGATGAAAATCGACATCTGTCTAATTCAAGAAGTTAAGATACCTTCCCAAACCTTCGCTGCAATTGCTGGTAAACTTTGGCCTACGGACTACCTGTATGTTGACGCCTTGGGTGCGTCTGGAGGTATTGTTACCCTGTGGAATCCCATGAAAATAAAAGGCAAGCTATTTGCTAGCTCCCAATATTTCCTAGTGGTTTCTCTCCACTATGGTGATCTCTGCTGGCAGATGTTCAACATCTATGCCCCCAACTCTAGGGCGGGAAGACGGAACCTGTGGGAGGAAATTTCTAAGATCACTATGACTAATCAGAAGGACAGGATGATGCTTGCTGGGGATTTCAATGCCCCCCTCTACCCCTTCGAGAAGTGTGGTGGCCTAGAGGATTTCTCTGACAGCATGAGCGACCTTGCCACCTTCATCAATGCTTCAAACCTAGTGGATATTGACCTTTAGGGTGCCCCTTTCACTTGGTCGAATAACAGGAAAGGCAAAAACCTCATCCAAGTTAGACTGGATAGATTCCTGATCTCCACCAATTGGGATTTGGGAACGAGTTCCTTCCTGAAATCCCTCCCAAGGACGGTGTTTGACCACAACCCCCTTCTTCTCCACTGGAAAGACAGACCCTACTAGGGTCCACCCCCCTTCCGCTATGAAATCATGTGGGCCTCCCATCCTGACTTCAAGGATTTGGTTAGAAGCTGGTGGTCCAACCCAATCCAAGGGACTACCATGTTCAGAATAATGGAGAAACTAAAAATAATTAGCAGGGAAGTCAAAGGGTGGAATAGGAACACCTTTGGTGACATCTTTAAAAGAAAAAAGGACCTGGGATCCAGACTGGAACAACTTCAAATTCTAATGGCTACTGGTAACCCCCCGGACCCCATTTTGAAGGAGGAGGAAGATTGTCGCAAAAGCTAGAAAAATATCCTTGCCAAGGAGGAAGTGTATTGGAAACAAAGATCTAGGATCCAGTGGTTGAAAGAAGGGGACAGAAACACTACCTTCTTCCATAGATCGGCTTCTAACCACAAGAGGAGGAACTACATCAAAAGTATTAAGGATGAAACTGGCCAGGAGATTTCTGATGACTCTCTGATTGGATAGAACACGGTGGACTTTTTCACCAGTCTACATGCAGACGGTGGAATGGCCTCGCCACTCCAGGACTGCCTCATTAGTAAATTACCGATGGCCTTTGAGGAAGATGACAACTGGCAACTCTTGTCCCCCATCTCTTCTGAGGAAGTTCATAGGGCGGTCTTTGCAATGGGAGCTTATAAAACATTGGACCCGGATGGTTTCCCCCTGACCTTCTTCTAGGACTATTGGGATATCGTTAGCTATGATTTTACTAAAGCTGTCTAAGATTTCTTCAAAATGGGAAGATTGCTTAAAAAGATCAACTACACTTTCATTGTCCTCATCCCCAAGACCACCACTCCCAGCTGCCTAAAGGAGTATCGACCCATAAGCCTTTGCAACACCATTTACAAGATCCTCTCTAAGGTTCTTATAAACAGAATCAAACCTTTCCTGGAAAAAATTATCAGTCCGTCTCAGAAAGGCTTCATCCCAGGATGACAAATTCTGGATGCCACCATTACTACTCATGAGATAATCCATTCCATGGATAGGAGCAGACTTCCAGGTATGGCCTTTAAACTTGATATATCAAAAGCTTATGACAAGGTTAATTGGGAATTTCTTTTCAAAGTGCTCCTAAAACTGGGATTCAACAAAAAAATGGTGAGTATGATTCGTGAATGTGTTACCATAGTCCAATTCTCAGTCCTGATAAATGAGACTCCTAGGGTAGGCTTCAAAGCTGAGAAGGGTATCCGGCAGGGCGACCCCTTATCCCCTTATCTTTTTATCATGATAGCTGAAGTCCTAAATAGAAATGTGACTCATCTAGTCACCAATGGTAGGTTCCAAGGATTCAAAGTGGCCTCCATGCTCCCCCCTACTAATATCCAGTAGTTTGTGGATGACACTTTCCTTTTTGGTAGAACTTCTATCATGGAGGCTAAAGGTTGGAAGACCCTTCTGGAGGACTATGCCAAGGTGTCGGGACAATGCATCAACTATGAGAAGAGTAATATCTACTTCTTCAACACTCCAAATGAACTCCAACTCAGAATCCTCTCCATCCTCGGATGCAAAATGGCTACTCTCCCGGGGACCTACCTGGGACTCCCTCTCATTGTCAAGGAAGTCACCCCCACCTTTTGGAACTCTATCTTGGAAAGAATGCAGAAAAAGCTTGTGGGATGGAAAGGGAAATTTCTCAGTAGCGCAGGGAAGCTCCAGCTCCTCGCAGCCTCCTGACATGGAATTCCGGTCTACTTCCTCTTCATGTTCAAAATATCAGGGACCATGGGTGAGAAACTTGAAAAAATTCAATTTTTTTTTTAATGGACTGGCTTAGAGGAAAAGAAATGCCTGGCTCTGGTCAACTGGGATACTATGTGTCTACCCAAATCTCTGGGAGGTTTGGGTATACGAAAGATTAATGCCCTCAATAAGGCGCTAATTGCCAAGGTGGGATGGACCTTGGCTAAAGGGGAGACGGACTAGTGCAACATCATCAAAGCTAAGTATTTGGACTGGGAGCATTTCTTTTATAATCTCAACTCTTCTAACCTCCCCCAAGGTTCCAAATTATGGAACAACATCCTAAAAAATAGAATGATGGTCAAAGATGGTCTGAAGTGGCAGCTTGGAGATGGCAAAAAGGTGAGATTCTGGGAGGACTTTTGGATTGAGGACAGACCATTAATCAACACTCGCTTCCATCAAATTAGGAACCATTTCAAGGCTATCCTGGGGGATTATGTTGTGGATTATTTGATCCTAGGAAGTGGTTGGAAGGACTTAGTCCCCATCTGCAGCAATCAACTAAACCTAGTCCCCCTGGCTCAAGAATTGCAACTCTTATTGCTGAAAACTAGAATTCCCATGACCACGAACGAAGATAGCTTCATCTAGAAAGAGACTCAATCGGGCCAGTTCTCGGTCAAATTTGCATACTCTCAGCTCCTAAAACCCACTGCGGATGCGGAAGGTTGGAAGAAAGTCTGGAACCCTCAGTTAATTCCCAAAATTAATTTCTTTCGGTGGTCCCTCATGCATGGTGAAACCCTCACGCTTGATAATTTGAAAAAGAGGGGATTCCATCTCCCCAATAGATGTAGCTTATGTAAAAAGGATGAGGAATCTATTGAGCACCTTTTTATTCTTTGTCCCTTTGCAGCTTACATTTGGTTTGTCACTCTTCAGAAATATGGTCTGTGTTGGGTCATCCACAAGAATATAAAAAACTTTGTGTTTGATTGGACCCCCCCTTCCCATCATCCCCTCATCATTCAACTTTGGAAACAAATTCCTCCTCACGTCTACTAGGCTTTGTGGAAGGAGAGAAACAACAAAATTTTCAGAGACACTGAGACTCCTCTAGATTCTGTTGCGCTCACCTACTTCAAGTTGATATCGGAGAATCTAGAAGCTACAAAATGGAAAATCCCGCCTTATCCTCCTGTTGAGATGGATAAGAAGATCACTTGAGGCTGGAAGCTCCCCCCTGGATTCGACCATTTCAACAACAACACCAAGAAAAAGAGACAGATGACTAGGTGGTCTCCCCCCAGAATTCACTGGTTTAAATTGAATTTTGATGGCTCTGCTCAATGCAACAGTCAGGTTGGTGGTGGAGTCATCAGGGATCATCTAGGGGACATGATTGCAGCCTATGCTAGCAACCTCAGTGAAAGCTCGGTCACCCATACGAAGGGAATGGCCCTCCTCTAGGGGCTGAAAATGGCTAATGACATAGGAATAAAGCATCTAGAAATTGAAGGAGACTCTAAATTTATTATCGACTCTATCAAAGGGAAGGCTTCATTTGGGTGGAAAGTGGAACCCATTCTGAGGGATATCAGGCAGTTGTTGGCCAAAATGGAGGACTTCACCATAGACCACATCTTCAGAGAAGGAAATAGAGTGGTGGATTCCATGGTGGCTGAAGGAAGGCTGCAGATGGGCTTACGATGCTAGAGGAACCCCAATATGCTGCCAATCACAGTTAAGGAAATCCTAGATAAGGAAAAAGCCTTATGCCAGGAAAGGACTAACCCTTCCGCCCAATGATGAAGGAAAATATGTTAATTTTTTCAAATTGGCGTGGAGATCCCGCCAATTTCTACCAAAAAAGGACACGTAGCAGAGATATGCAGAGTCATCACTACCACAGGGGACAAATTTATAAAGAAAGGACTGACATTGGGAATGATTACCATTCATTTATGACTCAGATGGTGCCAACTGGCAATGGCAAAGGCGACGTTGAGGAGCTGTCAACTCATATTGGCCAGAGCAATGAGCTGTCAACTCACATTGGCCCGAGTGATAGCTCGCATGCTCCGAGTAGTTTTCAAGCCAGTGATATCTACAAGACCTTAAAGGTTAATAATCACTATGATTATTACAACCATTTAACCCAAGTTTGGCACATTTTTCCCAACCATTTCGTCTTGAGTTTTCTTCGGCTTTGCATTCTGGTTTTCTATTATTTTCAAACTATGAAGCTAGAGGATTCTAAAATGGGGGGGGACAGGCTCAAGCTGGAACCCAACAAAGTTGAGGAATTCAAAGCCAAACCTGCGGCCTAGTTTGTGTGCACCGAAGGAGGCATTGAAAAATTTATGGAGAACATGAAGGGCAATGATGAGAGACTCTCTAAACAATAAAAGGGTGACTGTGGGAGGAATCTCCTTCAAAATCAATGAAGAGGTCATAGCCCAGGCTACGGGCCTCTCTATGGAGGGCAGAAAATGGAAAAAACAGAGCCACATTGCAGACTCTACCAGCCTTAACCATTTTTTCTGCCATGGTGAGAATCCTGTCAAGAGGGCCGGAAGCTTTAACAGAGAGGAACTCCCGCATCCTTGGGACAAAGTCTGCTACATTGTGATGAAGTACTTTACGCTCGAAGGCAGGTATGGCATTTTTTACTACTACCACCTCCCCTTCCTAAACCATTTGAGGAACAAAGACCTCATTTCCATTTCGTTCTTTTTGTTGCACTCGATGGATGCTAACGTTAAAGATATAGCTGAAGCCAAAAAGAAAGGAAAAGACTTTCCTATCTTGCACCAGTGCCTTATGCTCTGCCTATTCAACTTCCACCTTGCCCTCTACCCGCCCCATTCCATTTCTGTGTAGAATGTCGGCCCCTCAACCCAACCTCTGGCCATTAATGATTCAAGCCCCCATGGCATGGAACTTGGCTCCTCCAGTAAGAAAACCAAGAATCACTCCCGAGAGGAGATCAGAACCCCTAAAAAAGTTAAAATCCAAGAAATTGATTCAGACCCGGACTTTACCGAAGATGCCAACACGCCCCGCCACTCCACCAAATTGGCCTCTAAACCCTTTGATAAATCCCTAAGAGACCCCTCCTCCTCACATGACACGGGCAACTCCATTCTGACTGATAAAACCTCCCAGGCCCAACTCAAACACTCCCCCATTTCTGTGAGCTCAACCCATGTTTCCGATAGTCTGACCGCCTCTTTGAGCCCGGAGCCTACCAATTACCTGTCCCCGACCTTTAGGATTGAGAAAGTGATGGTTGTTGAAGAGGCCAGTAGTGTGAAGGAAGAAGATCCCAACCTGGTGGAGCTCGGGAAAAAGATAGAAGCCCTCTTTGACACCATGCAGGTGATTACCAGCAGATTGGAGGTGACGGAGTCCAAGATGCATGATGTGTCTAAATTCACTCTGAATGTCATGAGATTCTCGACCACTACTCTATACCTTTTGCAGGATAGCGTGGACAAAGGAAAAGCCAAGGAGGATGAGGAGTTTAAAGGCCTGTTCAAGTTTCTCACTAAGGAATGGGCGAAGAAGCTGCTCCCTAAGAAGAGCCATGGGAAAAAGAATTAACTATCTACATGTGGAGGAATTTTTTGTCTATGCGTTGTAGTAAGCTTGATAGGTCTAGTCTCAGCTTATGTTTTTATTTTAATGCTTATAGCCCTGCGTGGCACTGGAAGTATATGCTGACTGGTAATATTTTATTGTCGATAAACTCTCATATGATGGTTTTTGTTTTTGATAGAGGTAAAAGGCTGCTTCTGTGCTAATTGTTTGCGGACAATGGTCCTTCCATTGTTCTCCTAATTGTACCCATGGGTCAGCCCCCTCGTTTTTAGCTGCTTTTATTATCAAAAACAAAAGAATACTAATTTAATTTAAATATACCAAAGAAGAAATAATATTGTTCACTCAAATTAACTTTTCTAACTAGCAGGAGGCACACAAAACGAGATAAAATCCACCAGCTGACTCACAAAATGAAAATGCCAAAGGGCCAAGACTCGCATAATCATCAAACAGGAAATGACGACCGACTGACAACACTCACATGAGTGTAACTACGGTCAATTTAGGGTCTAACAACTATCTCCTCCACTCCCATCAGACAAATAAGGTATGCTCAGACCTGTGAAACCAGGTGGAGTCGATACCCCGTACCTACCCAATACTTGTACCTACAATGTCCTACATCAAAGATCCACACATGCACACACACACACACATATATATATATATATATATATATATATATATAAGACATGACACACACACCGATGAAGGAGAATCGTGGCATTCCCTGTCTCACCGGAATGACTGAAGGAAAATCATCCCCTCGCACCCCATACACTTACAAACACGAAACATGAATATAACACATTGCATGTATAAAGTAAATAAAAATCACATTTAACATCCATAATGAAATATTGCATGAAACATATACTGCAAATCAAAATAAAGCATATCACCATACTATATAATGTCTAAGAAAAATACCACAATAATGTATCCACTAAAAAATTCAACAGAAGTCAACATGATTCTAAAAGTATGATCGAAAGAGGGGTACTACAAGGTATCATCAAAAAGGTGGATTTATATACTCTTTTGTGGTGTTAGTTTTCTTATCACTTTTTATTGTTGGTGTATTTTGTGGCTTGTCCAAGTTAGGTGTCCATTTTGGGCTCTTGAGCACATATCTTTTGACCAATTTATCCATTTTTAGCGATTCTTGTAGTGTTGGAAAAGTCTTTCAGAGCACTTTCATTATATCCATGCACATTTTCTAGATTTTTCCCTAGGTACAATTAATTCATGATTTTGTGTTTTGATACTTTGGTTAATTGTTTGGCTGTTTTGGCATTTGGAAACATTTTGGTTTTATGGTTTGGCTTCATTTTGTTTGCATTATATGTATATACAATATTTTTGTCCTTTTGGATCAGTTGAGCATCTTTTGTAAGCACTTTCTTTCGTAGATGCATTGAGATAAGTGCTACATCATGCATTTTGAAGATTTTGCACCATTGTTGTGCCATATTATTGTACTTGCATTGTATTACAAAGTACCATGATGGGTTTTGTAGTGTCTTTGTTATTTTTCAATCATATCTTTTCCAAGTGAGCATTCCTCCATGACAACAGAAGGATCTTCAGTATTCTTGCCTCATGCTTGTATGTAGTTTGGTGCACATGCTTTGTTTAGTTGCAGGTACTCTATCTTGGTCACTTCAAATCTTGTATCATATCCTTCATGTATTGCTTGGTGACACACAATTTTAGTGAACCTATCATGCTTCTCCCTAGTCAGCATTATGGAGGGTATTATATTGTTCATGTTAATGCTTCCTTGGTTTTGCTTAGAGTGAGTCATGAGACACTCTTGCATTCCTATTTTGTGGAGGCAACCTTCTTGTGTTGATTGTGGTTCTTTAAACTATCACACTTGTATTTTCAACATGAATTGGGGTCACTCATGAAACTTCATTGGTTGACTAGTGTTGTTGGGGTTGCTCATGCAAATGTATGTGCCATCTCTATTTTTTATTGATATATTTTATTTCCATTGTTGTTAATCTGATCATTGTTTGAGTAGTATCATTTGGGGCACTCATGAAGATTGTTGTCTTCTTGATCTTGATCATCATGTTATTTTAGAGGAGGTTCTTAGTTATAGCACCATATCAGTCTTGGTTTTACAACTATCTACACCTTCTTTGTTCATCAATGATGTTCTTCATGTTCATGTTTTTAGGATATTGTTTTGGAGGCTTATTAGTCCTTTATGTTCTCTCTTTTGGAGAGGAGTTTTCTCCCTCAAGGATTTTCTCCTTTTCTTTGATTGTGAGAGATTTGCATTTCATTACATTGTAGTTGTACATGGGTACCTAACATGGTGTTTTCGCTAGGACCTATAATGGATCTCATATTGCATAGTTTTACTCCCTAAGTTGCACTTAAGGTGGGGTGTTGGAGTAAATACTTTTGACTATTTACATTTACTTAAGAATAACATAGATAACCAACTACATTGATAGTTTCCTAAGTGCATTGGTATTTGGTATTGGATAGTCGAGAGTGGTTAAACCTACTCTCCTTCATGATGGGGACACATGTCCTTATCACATGTTCTCCTACCTACTTTGTTTACCTTTATAAGAAAGGCTCTTGCAAATTTATACTCACCTCAATGTATTTTATATTGGTGAAATATCTTCTCTTGTGTTGATTCTCTCTTCATTGTGAAGATGGTTTGCAGATTGGTTCCTGGGTGACATCTATTAGCATTACATTATCGGTTGTCATTGATGTCAAATCCTTCGGTCTAGATTAGGTCCAAATGTGGTATGATGAGCAGAAGTATTTGATTAAGATATGTTGTACCCATGGAGGTTTCCCAGTTTTACCGAATGAGTTTGGTATCTTAGAAGATGTTTCTTAGTATTATCTTTGGGTTCGGATTGGTTTAGAGCTCGAGGTCTTAGACCAGATATTAGAGTTGTATAATGTGCAGATGCATTTTGGGTCTTACTTTGATGATGTATGTAGCGTGTTGATGTGTTTGATGAGGAATGGTGCAATATGGTCCACTTCTCATTCCTTCTCACCACCAAAATGTTAAGTGGAGACCTATTTTTTATCTTTGTCTTAGCCGACATTGAGAATTATGATTTCCAGAGACAGTATATATAGGAGTATGATTTGATGAGTTGAATCATGGCTTTTGGTGTTGAAGACATGCAAGATTGAAATAATCTAGTAGTTGTGTGAGTATATTGTAGCAGATTGTTATCGGAAGCAGTTCCAACAGTGCATCTTGTGTTTCTTGTGGTAGATTCTCTTTATATTTCTTTCTTCTTTGGCAGTGAGCCTTTCAGGGCAGTGAGCCGTAGTGAGCCTTTCAGGACAATGATCCCACAAGCAGTGAGCCATCATTTGTAAAAAGCACCTTAACTGTTATTTATATATTGAGAATTAGCATTCTCCGTGGTTTTTCCCTTCTTAGGTTTTCCACGTAAGTTCTAGTGTTTCTTGTGTCTGATCTATTTCTTGCATGCGCTTTCACATTTTTTTAATTTTGTTAATTATTCTAGATCTGTGTTTAAGGTTAAAATTAAATTTTATTGTCAATTGATTCACCCCCCCCTCTCAGTTTCCTGAGTATTCAACAATTAGTATCAGAGTTGTGGTTTATTAATATAGAGCTTAACCGCTTGAGGTAGATCTTGATTTGATGGCACACGAGTTATCTATTCCTATCTTTGAAGGATTTGATTATTGCTTCTAGAAAGTGAAGATGAGAGGTTATTTGGTTACAAAATTTGGAAGGCTATGGAGACTAAGTATGTTCTATCAGCGAATGGTCTTAACACTTTGGATGAGATTCAAGCTTATGAAGAAAATGAAAAAGCAAGGTATGCTATCTCCAATGCATTATCAAAAACTGACTTAACTAAGGTTATCTCTTTGGATACTACTCATGAGGTTTGGTAGAAGCTAAAAGACATCTATGAAGGGAATGAGAGAGTCAAGTTGACAAAGAGGTTAACAACTAAGAGAAGATACAAAAACTCGAGGATGGAAGAAGAAGAAGACATTGTAAGCTATTTTGAGAAGGTTGATACCATGATAAATGAGATCAGAGAACTTGGAGGCACCTTGAGTGATGAAGATGTGATTGAAATTTTTTTGATGGCATTACCAGTAAGCTACAATGATAAGACCTCAGCAATTGAAGAAACTTATGATCCAAAGAAATTCACCAAAGAGCGGCTTTTTGGTACCCTGACTGTATTCGAAGTAAGGAAATTTAGAAAGGACAAAAACAAGTCAGAGACCACATTCAAGGAAGCTAAAGACAGTCCAAATGATGAAGAGATCTCGGATGAGGTGGAAGAAAACTTTGTGAGAAAAATGAATAAAGGCACTAGCAAGTACAAAGGTATGTTACCCTTTAAATATTTTAGAAGTGGTAAGATTGGTCATATTGCAACTAGATGTCCAAAAAAGTGAACCAGACATAGATTCAAGGAAAACAAGGGAAAATTCAATAAGAAGACATATTATGTTAAGGATGATGCTAGTATCTCAGATGATGAATCAGACTATGAGGATGGTGATTGATTGTTTTTAGTAGAAAAGGATGTTCCTAAGTTTGATATCTCTAAGAATTTTTCTAATGCATTTCATTCTAGAAGAGATAATAATGAATGGTTGATTGATAGTGGATGTTCAAATCATATGACCGGTGATAAAAGTAAATTCATAAAACTTAAAAGATATGATGGAGGTTTAGTTATGTTTGGAGATGATCGGACAACAAAAATTATTGGTATTGGTTCAATTACTTTTGATGGAAAATATAAAATTAACATTGTTTATTATGTGAAGGGTTTGCATCATAATCTCTTGAGTGTTGGGAAGATGTACAAAAATGGATACAATGTTGTTTTTTAAGACAATGGATGTGAGATCCAAAAGGAGTCCAGAACAGTCATTGCAGCTGGAAGAAGGACAAATGGAAATATGTACCAGTTGGAAGGAGCTACAAAACATTTCTTAATATCACAACTTGATGATAGTTGCTTATGGCACCAGAGGATGTGTAATATCTATTTTGACAACTTGATACAAATTAGTTCAAGGAGTGCAGTTAGAGACTTGCCCAGATTGACTAAACCAGAGAACAACATTTGTAGGGAATGTCAAATAGGAAAGCAAACTAGAAGAACATTCAGAGGAAAGGAGAACTCATCCACCAAATTATTGGATTTGGTTCACACATATCTTTGTGGTCCAACTTGGACAAGGAGCTTGCAAAGTGAGAGGTATTTCGTGTTACTGATTGATGATTATTCTAGAATGACTTGGGTTGCATTTCTGAGAGAGAAATTTGAAGCATTATAAAAGTTCAATATATTCAAGGAAAAAGTTGAAAATGAGGTTGACAGGAAGATCAAGTGTTTCAGGTCTGACAGAGGAGGATAATTCATCTCAGATGAGTTCAATGACTTCTGTGAGAAAGTGGTATCAAAAGATAGTTATCTACTCCCCAGACACCTCAGTTGAATGGTGTAGTTAAAAGAATGAACCAAACTATACAAGAAGCAACTAGAACCATAATAAAAGGAGCAAAGTTACCGAAAGTCTATTGGAAAGAAGCAATTCATACAACAACATACACACTTAATGTAATTTTGTATCAGAGGAAGTATGGTAAAACATCTTATGAACTATGGTATGACAGAACTTCGACAGTGAAATATTTTAAAGTTTTTGGAAACAAGTGCTATATCTGGAGAGATGATGATAATCCTTAAAATTTTGATAGCAGGGCATATGAAGGCATATTCTTGGGTTATTCAACAAAGATCAAAGCATATCGATCCTACAACAAAAGATCAAATAAGATTGTTGAAAGTGCAAGTGTAAAATTTGATGAGAATATTTCAAAGGATTCAGAGATAATAACAGGATATGAATCAAATGAGTTTGGAGAAAAGGAAGAGAAAGAAGAAAGAAGGAGTGAAGAAAAGAATGATCAAGATATTCCAACATCTGCATCCAAGACTCCAAGGTATGTCAGATGAAAGAAACTTTTTGAAGAACAGATCATCGAAGACAAGAGTAAGTGGGTTATCACAAGAAGAAAAGAAGCACAAGAACAAGGCTTGTTATGTTTGCTATCTGAAATTGAGCCAAAGATAGTAGAAGAAGCTTGTAATGATCAAAACTAGATCAAGGCAATGAAAGAGGAACTAGATCAGATTGAGAAAAACTAGAGATGGGAATTAGTCATTAGATCGGAAGACAAGAATGTGATTGGAACTAAATGAGTATTCTGGAACAAGTTGGATGAAGATGTAAAGGTTGTAAGAAATAAGGCAAGGTTGGTTTGCAAATGATACACTCATATTGAAGGAATTGACTTTGATGAAACTTATACCCCGATTGCAAGAATAGAGGCAATTCGGATGTTCGTGGAGATTGCAACATTCAAGGACTTCAAGTTTTATCAGATGGAGGTGAAATTGGCATCTTTGAATGGAGAATTGAAAGAAGAAGTTTACATTGAACAACCCAAAGAATTCAAGTTGAGAGATGATCTGAACATTGTTTGTAGATTGAAAAAGGCTTGGGTAAAAGCACTAAATTGTGTCACATTTCAGGGTCTATAGAGATTCATTATAGCTATCTTATATATGGTCCACAACTTTTCCAATTGGAATTGTCTACTAAATGTATTTATTATACCACTTTGGGTCTAATTAACATTTTTTTTTTTTAAACTTGATGTTTCAACAACTCCTACTCTTATAAATAATATATATTTTTTAAATGTAAAAGTACACTTTTATAGATCTATAAGTGAATTTTCAAAAATATATATCTTTTAATATTTTAATTAGTTTTTATTTTATTTTATTTTTATTGAAAGTAGGTCATCAACACTAAAATATAAGGTTGATTATTTCGTAAAGGAAAAATACTAAAGTTTATTCAAAAAATTTGAAAAAAATAAATGCACTAGAGAAAAGAGTCTATGTCAAGATGATATAATTATTATCTAATTTGGATAAATAATTAAGAAAAATGGTGACGTCAATTGGAAAGAGTTATATTTCACTACACAGAACTTTTCAAATTTATTAAAATATATATATACATAAAAAATAGTTAAAAATATTTTTTTGCATGAAAGTTTCAAGTTATCAATATACACAAAAAAATTGAAGAAAAAAAGGTAAAATTTACTATATAAGATGTGGTGCCTCGTGTAACTTCAATTCCAACATTTTATCAGCAACTAAATTATAGTGTTTACTTTATAAGAAAGTATATTCGAATAATTTTTTAAATTTAAAAAAAAATTACAAACATAAAATACAAAAAAATATACATTTTATTAGTTTACATATTTTCAAAATTCAAAACATATATTTCAATTTCTATTGATTAAATTTTAAAAGTTGAATCAACATTGGCCATTTCCTTTATAATTGTGAGACACACCTTTGTGTTGTTACCCGCTTTGTATGGACTAAACCAAGCTCCTAGAGCTTGGTATGGGAGATTAGACAAGTATCTAACTGATCAAGGTTTTCATAAGGTTTTAGCTGACAATGACTTGTACTTCAAGACAAATTTAGGTAAAATTCTAATTGTGATAGTATATGTTGATGATATAATCTTTGGAGGAAACAAAGACATGTGTAGAAGATTTGCTAACGAGACGCATAAAGCATTTGAAATGTCCATGATTGGTGAGTTAAATTTTTTCCTCGAAATGTAAGTTAATCGAAATGATAAAGGAATTTTCATTTCTCAGTCTAAGTATGTCAAAGAACTATTAAAGATGTTTGGGCTAGATAATTCCAAACTGGTATGTACACTATGACTACTAGATGCAAGTTAACTAGAGATGTCAAATAACCTAAGGCAAATGCAAGGCGGTACAAATTAATGATTGGAGGACTATTATATCTAACTGCTACCAAACTAGATATCATGTATGTAGTATGTTTGGCAACAAGGTTTTAGCAAGAACTGAAAGAATCACATGTTGTGGCAGTGAAAAGGATTTTTTAGATATCTTAAAGGCATAAAAGAATTTGGATTCTGGTATCCCAGGATCTCATATTTTAGCCTCACAGCTTACACAAATGCAGACTGGGTTGTAAGTGTTGATGATATAAAAAGTACAAGTGGAGGAGCATTCTTTCTTGGCTCTCGATTAGTTGCTTGGTTGAGTAAGAAGCAAGATTTTGTGTCTCTATCGACGACACAAGTATAATACATTGTAGTTGTTGGATGTATGGGGATATTTTTGGATATTGTTGGATATTGTTGGATGAGTGCTGCAAATATGTGCTTGCGAGATATTTGTGGATGTTTGTGAGATTTGTTGTCATTGATGTCAACATATTTTCTCTGTTTAGTGCAGCGATGCAGTTGTGTTCAGTTAGTCATTTTCTTATGTATATTGATGATCAATGTTTGCAAATTAAATAGTTTGTAGAGTGGTATCTCTAGTTGATTCAGTGCAATATTCAGAGGTCCGCATGAAGATTTGAGTGAGTTATGAGTATCTATGTTGTGACCATTTTTTCTATTGTTTAGTGATGCCAGTGCTCAATATTTTGATTTGCATTGCTCCACATTGTAATATCTTGATCTGCAGATTTGGAATTACGTTTGGGACATTGGTGTGTGTCCTTAATTCAAGTGGTTCATGATTTGGAGGTCCACAAGTGAATCTTTTAGGTTAACAGTTAGTTTTGTTAGTGTTCTTGAGGTCCGGTATAGAAATAATGTTGATTCTAGTAACTTGAGTTGTTACAAATGTTGTTGT
The DNA here is from genome assembly GCF_030272615.1 of Cryptomeria japonica. Taxonomy (NCBI): domain Eukaryota; kingdom Viridiplantae; phylum Streptophyta; class Pinopsida; order Cupressales; family Cupressaceae; genus Cryptomeria; species Cryptomeria japonica. Next base: position 229,610,684 of record NC_081407.1, read on the forward strand.
GGTAATTCATGATGCTTGTAGATGTTTCTAGATTGTGTGGCATTTGTGTGTTGGCAATTGACACTCATTCGATAGTCACCTTCTGAGGTAAATTGCATTTTGGGTTGTCATTGATGGAAACTCATCTTCAGGTGTTGGTATTTCTCATCCGGAAATATTGTCTTATATTTTTGTCTTCATTGGGCCAATCGGTATACTCATTTTTCTTTACTCTTGTTAACTGGTAAGACTTGGTACCGATAATTCATACTTGGGATCTAGTTAAGATATTTTGGGACCCGATAAAATAATTTGTGGAATTGGAGGTAGCGTGTGGGCCGACATCATATATGATCATCGGGATAATTCATAACATACTTTATGATCTGGAGGTTGACAGATTCATTTTCATCTTGAGGCCGACATGTTGAACAAGTTAAAAGGGTATTTAAGGGAGATCACTTAGCGATGGATTTCATGATGATGGTGATGTGATTTGTGATGTGAATCAGTCAGAGATTGATGGTATGCGAATTGGTCAGTGAGTGTTAGCATTTGTGTGCAGTTACACATGCACAATCCTAACCGGTAGCATAACAAAGTAGAACAGAGTATCAGAACACCAGTTAAGTGAAGGTTGATAGAGCTTAAACTAGAACTTATCCAACATGGTCAGATACACTATTTAAGTTCATTTTTGTTTGAAATCATTGTGTAATGTTGCGTAAGTCAGTGAGACTTATGTTTGAGCAATGAGCTCTAGGTGGTGAGCATGTATGCATGTGCATAACCCCTTTATGTAATATTTGTATACCTTGATCAAGTATATAGATATTGTGGGTATCATCCCCACCGTGGTTTTTCCCTTTGCAAGGTTTTCCACATAAAAATATTGGTGTTATGGTATTGCTTTGTGTGTTGATTCGTTTATGCACTTTAATTTTATATTCTATCATTCGGTTGATCAGTAATAAGTTCAGAAATTCATTTATCGATAGAACACTTATTCACCCCCCCTCTCAGTGTTCTTGGATTCCAACAATTGGTATCAAACCTTAGTTCCTTGAAAGAAGTTTAACAACTTGAGGAAGATCCGAGACTTGGAATCAATGGAAACCGGTTTGCAGCAACAACTTGAACTTGCTCTTGAGGATCTTGATAATGAGCAAGCAGAAAACAATAAATTGAAGAATGAACCAAGGCAAGCTAGAGAACACATTATTTCATTAAAAGGAAAGCTATCAGTTGTTCAAGCTAAGAGGAAGGAACTCTGTGGTCAACTGCAAAACTAGAGTAGTGATGAGGAAGATGCATTGAAAGATCAATGTCAGAAGCTCAATCAGGAGAATACTACCTTGAAGAATGAAATGCAAACCCTAACTATGAGAATGTGCAAGGAGATTGAGGATAGGAAGAAGAATGAAGAAAAACTAGCTCAAGCATTGAAGGACAGATCAAATGAATGCAATAGACTGATACATGAGAATGATATGTTGAAACTTGAACTAATTCAGTCCCAGAATAATGAATAGGAACTTGAAAGATAGATCATAATCATGAGAGATGATTTGGCCATTTCAAATGAGTACAAAGACAAGTTCAAATCCAACTCTACAAGACTTGATGAATTGTTGAAGAGCCAGAGAGATGTTAATGACAATCTAGAGGTCTTGGATATGAAGTAGGAGAAAGCTCTAGTATTGCACAACAAGATCAATCATCCGGTCAGAAGAAAAATCACACCAATCGGAACTAGAAATCACCGGTAAGACAACCTAATGCTCACAAATTTCATGGTACATACTTTGTTTGCAATAAATATGGTCATATAGAAAGTCAGTGCAGAAATAGGAATAATTAGAATAATGCATCATTTACCGGTCTTGGAAATGTTAGATGTCATGCATGTAGTAGATTTGGACATATGGATAACCAATGTAGATCAAAAGGAAATCAAGGAAATCAAGGGTATAACAAAGCAATTCAAAAGAAAAATGTTGTCTGTTACGCATGCGACAAGATTGGACATATTGCTAAGTATAGTAGGAGTAACAATCCATTGGTAGCTGATGGAAATTTAGATGAGAAAGGGAAGGTAAAGGTTGAAGATATCATAAAACAACATGAAAGAAGATGGATTTAAAAATTAGATATACAACTGGTAGAGCCATTAGGTCCTGCACTGGAAGAAGGAACTTCAACCGGTAACTAAGGCATTCTGCCTTAGTGGTAGGAAAATCATTGAAGATCATGAAAATACCCTGGATTAGGTTTGTAATCAGGGAATTTTGATTGCAAATGGATACTCAAGTGGATTCAAGCGCTTACCGGAACCTATATGCAGATTATGTGACCCAGTTAGATTCTTCGATAGTATTTATGACAATTGAAAATTAGGGTTAATGGTGATAAAAAGGGGAAAAGTTAAATCATTTCTTCACACATCGATCGAGTATTCTGAAGAGCGATTTCTAAGGCATTCAAGAGTTGAAGGCAATTTGTGTGAGAATTTCATCATCTAGAAAGTTATCAAGGTATTTACTATTTGCAGAAACCCTCGAAGTTTATCATGGCTTCATCATCGAATGTTGATACTCCTTTGGTAGTGGAAATAAAAAACTGCCCTCGTCCGGAATTCAAGAAACATTCTTATAAATCACTTTTGGATGATCCTTTGGGAGCATTTTCAAGTGTTTGCCATGGTTTTCTTCATACTGAAGACATTAGGGCATACAATCACTGCGATATCAAGGAGATCGGGAATTATGAGATGTATTGTGTGTTCACTGATCACCTGATCATTGGAAATCAACTGAAACTAGAATATGCACATCTGCAAAGGAAGGGTTTTACCCAATTCATGGATTTTTTGACTTTTGACAAAGATGAATGGGTACGGTATATTCTCAACCGCATTCATGGGGAATTCTTGTGATTGGACTGGTCATATAAAATTATAGAAGAAGTGATCAAGAATAGTACATACCTTCACAAGGTTGGAGGTTTGCCAAGGCTTCGGTCAATATCAAACATAAAACTCTCCAAACTCACTGGTGCCACATATGATGATAAATCTATGAGAGTGGATGATATTAGGGATATTGATGTGAAATTTGCAACAATGGTGATTGGCTATAAGGTTTATCAGTCTAACTGGCTGAACTCAGTCTTTGGAATTGTCATTCACATTGCATACCAGATGGTCAAAGAAGATGCACATTATGACCTATGCAGTGTTATTTTGAAGGAATTAATGACCAATCTCTGGAAGATTAAGAAAGGAAAGAATAATACTTTCTGGTATGGTTCTTTCATTATATGCTTGACATTTTACTTTCTGAATATGGTATCAGGTTATGGGAAGATTCAATGGGCTTTTGATAGACCGGTTGCAACACAAATTGCTCAAATATTAGAACGACAAGATGATAAGCAATAAAAGGCTAATCTATGGGCCTTTTTCAAAAAAATTCAAGAAGAAATGAAAAGTAGAGTAAGAATCCCAAAATAAATTGTTGAGAAATATAAGGATACAACTTGTTTTATGGTCAACAAAGATGAATGCATGATGGAAGCAGTCTAGCCTAGAACAGTCTGGATCATGTCGATGGGTTATGAAGTAGATGAGGTCGCACTGGATGCATATGCACAACATTTACTAATAGCTCCAATTGATGAGAAGGAAGAGAAATTTGGCACAACTCAAGAGAAGGGTCTTAAAGTTCATCAAGAACAAGTTGCACCCACCATCAAAAGGAAAATGACAAGGGTTGCAGCAAAACAATTAATAAGTGAAGGGCATGACAGGGTTGAAGTAGAACAAAAATTTAAAATCCTTGAAGCTCGGACAAAGGAAGAACATAAGCAGAAGAGGAAGGAGGAGAGAGAGGCTAAGAAGGTAGCTCAGGCCACTCCTAATGTGGTCCCGATTACTACTGAATCACCTAAGCAACTAGAAGGACCATCTGGCAAGCGAGCAAGTCCTAAGCTGAAGGAATCAGTGAAGAGAAAGAAAAAATTGACTAGGCAGTATATGACTGTTTCTTCAGAGGAGAAGTAATCATAAGAGGAAATCAAACAAGCTTCAAAGAAGAAAGGTGTATTTGCAAGAGTTGTGAGAGAAAAGAAGGAAGATCAAAAGAAGGAACTAATGAAGGATCCACCTTGGAGGACTCCTAAGATCACAATTGTACATAAGAGAAAGCCAAAAGGTGATGAGCAGTCTAAACCGGAAGCTAAAAGGAGAATCGGTAAGCAGAAAAAGTTAGATCCTCAGAAAATCATTGATTAAATTATTAATGATGAAAATTTAGACAACATTTCTACATTTTATGATGATTTTGATGATAAGGACAAGAAGCAATTAGAGGAGGCAATTTTTTTATATCTTGATTCTTTTAGTAGGACTTTGATTGAATTGGAGAAAATTTTGCCTAGGGAGTTGTATGATAGATTAGAGGTCAAAAAATTACATGCACATAATTTGGACCGACAGATGAGAGAATTATAATTAGTTAATCTTTGTCTATCAATAACTCCAAAAGAGGTTGCTGATTTGATTAATAAGAAAGGTGTGGTAGAATTCAATCCCAAACACCAGATTAATAATTTAATGCTTGAAAAGTATGAAGAGATCTAGAAGGAGACTATAGACATATGGGTCATAATTCTTTTGAGTCATGGTTATGAGATTAGTCTGAGTTTTGTTCAATCACATAATATTCAATTACCTAAGGACAAGGAATCAAAAAAGAAGGATGAGCATGATGTGGATACTAATCCACCAGTTAGTACTCCACCAGCTAATGAGTCAAATTTTGATGCTGAGGATACACAAAATCCTCTAGAATTCTATGTACAGGATGTAGAGGCAGAGGTTGTAAAGGCTAAAGGTTCAGAAGATAAGGTTTCTGAGGATGCACCTAAACAGAGTGAAGCACCAAGTGGCAAAGCCACCAGTGCACATGAGGTAAAGACTTCAAAAGATAAGTCACTAGTAGACACGGGCAAGAAGACAGATTCAGATTTCCCTTCCAGTTTGGCAATTAACACTTCACTATCAAAAGCACAAGGGAAATTATTGGAATTCTCTATTAGTTTTGACAAACCTTATCATTTAATGTCATCGGCAGAAAAGGTTTTGGCCACTACAACACTTCAAGCTTAGGCAACTCAGGAACTGGTATAGAAGGAATCTAAAGATAGAGAATTAATTTAGAATACTTTTGATGTTTTGAACCGGCTTGTACTGGAATTCTAGGCTAAGGAGAGTTCAAGCTCATCTGGTAAACTGCAGGAGATAATTGAATACATTCCTAAGCAATATGATTCTTTGGTAAAGCTTTCAGCACTTGAGGCTAAAGATAAATTCATTGAGGCTAGGAAGAAGATATTTTTGTAGATGATTGCATCAGAAAAGGATAAACTTCAAAATTGTTTACAGTCTATTGATGATGCATTAGCGAAAGGAGGTAAAGTGTATAAGACTTGTCTAGATTTTTCAAAGCTTACTACCCCCATAGACAAGAAAATTTTGGATTGTAAGGACCACTTGCTCCAAATCTCAACTTCTTATAATCCGGTAACAAATCTAACAAGTCCTTTAGAAGGTCCAGTTTTGGCAGTTATGGGTCAGATTTTGAGGTTGGAAAAGGAAAGGGACAGTGTAATAAGGAGAGCTACAGAGCTTCAGAATTTTATTGGTCCTCGGTTAGATAACCTGTTATGTCATAGATAATAATGTATAGCTAATATGAAGCAGGAGGATCCCACATAATCCCAAGCCATTGAGTACTATGATAGTCTCTTGAATGGATTCAACTCCATTCTTGATTCTCTTAAGCAGGGATGGGATACTTATTTTTCAATTTTGAAGAGTTTCTATGCAAACATTTTGAAACATGATTAGGAACCAGTATGTATATATCTGTACAACATTTTTGGTGGGCACCCCTCTTTGGCATTGATGTCAAAGGGGGAGGAGTACAGTGAAAAATGAATGCATATCACATGGGGAGTGTACATATGTAAATAGCTACATGGAGAAGACTCAGAGGTTATATCATTTTTCACATGAGTGTTGTCATCAATGCCAAAGCGGGAGATTGTTGGTAATTGACACTCATTCGGTAGTTACCTTCTGAGGTAAATTGCATTTTGGGTTGTCATTGATGGCAACTCATCTTCAGGTGTTGGTATTTCTCATCCAGAATCATTGTCTTATCTTTTTGTCTTCATCGAGCCAACCGATATACTCATTTTTCTTTACTCTTGTTAATCGGTAAGACTTGGTATTGATAATTCATATTTGGGACCCGGTTAAGATATTTTGGGACCCGATAAAATAATTTGTGGAATTGGAGGTAGTGTATGGGTCAACATCAGACATGATCATCAAGATAATTCATAACATACTTTAGGACCCGGAAGATGATAAATTTATTTTCATCTTGAGGCCGACATGTTGAACAAGTTAAAAGGGTATTTAAGGGAGATCACTTAGTGATGGATTTCATGATGTTGGTGATGCAATTTGTGATGTGAATCAATCAGAGATTGATGGTATACGAATTGGTCAGCAAGTGTTAGCATTTGTACACAGTTACACATGCACAATCCTGACCTGTAGCAGAACAGAGTATCAGAATGTCGGTTCAGTGAAGGTTGACAGAGCTTAAACTGGAACTTATCCAGCATGGTCAAATGCACTATTTAATTTCATTTCTGTTTGAAATCATTTTGTAAGGTTGTGTAAGTTAGTGAGACTTTTCTTTGAGTAGTGATCTCTAGGAGGTGAGCCTATATGCATGTGCATACCCCCTTTATATGATATTTATATACCTTGATCAAGTATATAGATATTGTGGGTATCATCCCCATCGTGGTTTTTCCCTTTGCTGGGTTTTTCATGTAAAAATATTGGTGTTATGGTATTGCTTTATGTTTTGATTTGTTTATGCACTTTAATTTTATATTTTATCATCTGGTTTATCAGTAATAAGTTCATAAATTCATTTACTGGTAGAACACTGATTCACCCCCCCTCTTAGTGTTCTTGGATTCCAACATTATGTTGGTGGTCCACATTGATCAATGAGCGTGTAATTGATGATTTATTTGGTTTGGTGGTATTCTTCATCTTCTTGGCTGACATGATGATTGTAGTGTGTTGCAAATGTTCGAGGCATAATTCTTGGAGGTGTTTCATGTTTGAGGTTCTGATTTAGGTCCATGCTATGTCTTAGTCAACATTGCTTTGGTTCACATATGATATGTTGTATCTGATCAATAGCTATATCATTGTAACTATTTTATGAGTGTTGAGCCGACCTTGGATAGGTCAATTAGTTGATCTCATGTATAAATGAATGTAATAATCATTATATGAGGTATGATGTAGAGTGTGCGAATAATGTATTAATCCTTCAGAAGCAAAGAAAAAATGTAAGAAGAAGATGAAAGCTATGTGCTTAACTAGAATTGTAACCAGGAATTGAAGATGCTATTTCTTAGTTCATGATTTTTCGGAAGTGATCCGAATTTGTTTGTATAAGGCAGTGAGCCTTCCTAGGGTTGTATCCCTTCATGTTATTTGTTTTGAGAAGTGAGCTCTAAACAGTGTACCTAAATGCATGTGCATTCCCCATTGTAATATTTCATATACTTCTAACAAAGTATCATCATATTGTGGGTAAGTTCCCACCGTGGGTTTTCCCTTGACCGAGTTTCCCATGTCAAAAATCTTGGTGTTATTTGTGTTCATGATTGTGTTGATGTTTCATTCTTTCATTGTTAATTATCAGATCTAAGATCCAGGTAAGCTTTTGTAAGTTTTGGTGACAACTGATTCACCCCCACCCCCCTCTTGGTTGTCTACCCTATTTTTATTAAATGGTATCAGAGAAGGTTCCTCACGAGAAGTTTAATAGCTTGAGGTGATCTGGGATGGAGACTTACAAGAAGGATAGTTTGAGATTTGGTGGAACTAATTACTCTCTTTGGAAGAGTTGTATGGAGTGTCACTTGAGATGCATTGGCGAATCTTACTCGAAAATTACCAAAGACAAATATAATGTTCCTACAACTGTGAATGAGATAAAGGAAGTTGAATACAATATTAGAGCTAAGGAAGCTTTGTTGAGTGCTCTGACGGATTCTGAGATGAAAAATTTTATGGATCTGAAGAATGCTCATGAGATTTGGACAAAGTTGGAAACTTTGTATGAAGGTGATAGCTATGTGAAGATTGCCAAGTTGCAGAGTCTTAAGGGTAAATATGAGATGTTGAAGATGAGCGAGGATGAGAATATCACTTCTTTTATGCAGAAGGTGAATGAACTTGTGTGTAATATCAGATGCATTGATGGAACATTGGAAGAATCTAAGATTGTTGCTAAAGTGTTGAGATCCTTGCTTGCATCATACAAACACAAAGTTGCTGCTATTAAGGAGATCCAGACTCTTACTAATGTGACTAGAGACATGTTGATTGGTAAGCTTTCAACCTTTGAATTTATTGAGTTTGGTGATTCTCTTCCTAAGGTAGAATCTGCATTCAAAGCCACTATTTTCAGTAAGGATAAGAAAAGATATGATCTGGGAGAAAGTTATTCAAGGAGGCCATTTAGATATGAGAAAGAGATGAAATAAATTGAAGAAGAAGAGCAGAGCTTAAGAATCTTGAAGTGCTTATTGCCAGGAGATTACCCAAAGGAGTTGGTAAGTATGAAGGAAAATTGTCTCTCAAATATTTTTCATATAATAAGATAGGGCATTTTTCTTCAAGGTGTCTGGAAAGAGGTCCTAAGAAAACCTACAAGCCTAAATTTCAAAAGAGATGTTATATCATGCTGATGAAGGTGTGACAGATGATGAATCTGATAAAGGAAATTCAAGTGATAATGAATGGGTGTTTATTTCTATCAAGAAGATGATCCAATACCTATTGATTCTGCTAGTTGCATGAATGAGGAAAGAGATTTGGCTACACAAGTTGAGGAGAAATATGAATGGGTGATTGACAGTGGATGCTCTCATCATATGACAAGTGATAAGAGTAAGTTTGGAAAAGTATGAAGGTGGTGTTGTTAGATTTGGTGATGATAAAGTTGGTATAATTTGGGGTAAAGGTTCTATTTCTCTTGATGGTAAGCATGATACTAATGATGTCTTGTATGTAGAAGATTTAAAGCATAATCTGCTAAGTGTTGGATAGATGGTTGACAAGGGATATGATCTTCAATTCAAAAACGACAAGTGTGAAATTTTGGGAAGTATTGGTGTTGAAGGGTAAAAGCACAAACCCGTGTCACACTTTTATAAAGGCATCGACCAACAAAACTAAAACTGTTTAACTTCGACCGCATAAAAGTGACATTTCTAAATTGAATTTTGAAATGATGTAAATTGATCAAATGTAGAATTATTAATGAAATTTATGTCTTTTTTAAAAAAAATTAGGAAAAAAACTGATATTTTTTTTATAAATTCAAAGACAAATTTTTCATTGCTGAAAAATGCTGAAAATCGGGGGTTCTAATCAGTGCCACCAAAAAAAATGAAAATGGGCTTTTTTCAGATTTTTTTTTTTCCAAATAGAGAACATATATATGCAGTGTTAAAAAAAACAATTTGAATTTTGATGTATATTTTTCTCGTTATAATATTTTGAAGTCCAACTTAGTTAAATTTGACAGTTTTCGTTCGACGCCACCTTTTGACAACTAAATTTATCATTATCCAAAAAAAAAACCTTTTCGAGAAGATTTCTCATCTAGTGTAAAATAATTTTTTTTTTTTTATTTTAATTTCCTTTAATATTTATTTTTTAATTTCTAATCAACCTCTTTTTTAACATTAAAAAGATACTCACAGTGTTTAATTAATAATTTTTTTTTTAAATTACCAAAATAGTAAAAAACATTATATGATCAAACTTGTGACTTCGAGCTCTAAAAAAGGGTATTTTTAAATTTTTGTAAAAAAATATTCTGCTTGAAGAAAAATTGAGCAAAGTGAAAAGTTTCATAAATACAGATTTTTTGACCTTTTTTGTGCCACATCACATGACACATAGGATAGTCCGGTTAGACTCGGTCCGATCGGACTACCCTTAGTTCTAACATTAAAAAAAAATTGATTTTTTTTTGGATGGCACCATTTGAACTAAGGGAGTCTGGCCAAACTGAGTCTGACCGGACTCGCGGTGTCATTTTTGCGCCACATAGGTGCCACACAGCCCGAGGGTAGTCCGGTCAGACTCAGTTCAACCAGACTACCCTTCGTTGGCCCAAAGTGTGAAATGGCTCCATGCTTTGGCCTTGAAATTACATCAGGTACAAAGATAAAAGGTAATATCTTTCATTTGAATGTTGCTGGTAAAAGTTGTTTGATTGCTCAAATTGATAAAAGTTGGTTATGGCATAGAAGGATGTGTCATGTAAATTTTGATAGCATGATCAAGAGAAGCTCTACTCAAGCAATGAGAGCTCTTCCTAAGTTGATGAAACCTACTAACCATATATGCAAGGAATGTCAATTAGGGAAGCAAACTAGAGTTTCTTTCAAAAGTAAAAATAATTTTTCTAATGGATTGTTGGAACTTGTGCATACTGATTTATGTGGTCCATCTAGAGTCATAAGCCTTTAAGGAGATATATATTCCATGTTATTGATTGATGATTATTCTAGGATGATGTGGGTTACCTTCTTAAGGGATAAGTTTGAAGCTTTAGAGAAACTCAATATTTTCAAAGCTATGGATTAAACAGAGACAGGATTGAAGTTGAAGTGTTTGAGATCTGACAGAGGTGGTGAATTCACTTCCAGTGAGTTCAATTCATTTTGTGAAGAGCATGGGGTAAAGAGACAATTATCTGCTCCTAAAATCCCTCAGCAAAATGGAGTTATGGAAAGGAAGAACATAACCATTCAAGAAGTTGCTAGGACAATGATGATAGAAGGAAATGCCATATGTGTATTGGAGAGAAGTTGTGAGTACTGTTGTTTATACTCTGAACCAAGTCCATATTAAAGGTGATACTGGTAAGACTCCTTATGAATTATGGTTTGGTCATACTCCTATTGTTAGATATTTCAGAATTTTTGAAATTCGATGCTATATCAAAAGGCATGAAGATCTAGGAAAGTTTGATGCTAGATGTGATGAAGGAATATTTCTTGGTTATTTTACTAAAAGCAAAGCCTACCGGTGTTACAATAAAAGATTGAGAAAGATAGTTGAGAGTGTGAATGTCAAGGTTGATGAAGGGATGGAGAGACAACCCAGATCCTTCGGATATGATTCAGATGATCAAAATGATAGCTTTGATAAAGGGAAACAAGGTCAAACCTAGAACCAAGTTCAGATTGTTCCAATGAATACAGTGCCTCAAGGTGAAGGAATTAGTGCCAGTGCAGAAGAAAAGACACAAGAATATGAAAATCAAGAAAAACCTAAGAATCCGAGGTATGTAAGATTGAATCATTCAAAAAATCAGATTATAGGAAATAGAAATAAAGGTGTGCAAACTAGGAGAAGAATTGCAGAAGATTAGGTTGTGTATTGTTTGATTTCTAAGATTGAACCTAAGGATGTAAATGAAGCATGCAAAGATGAACATTGGATAAAATCTATGGAAGAAGATTTGAATCAGATTGAGAAGAACAATACATGGGATCTTGTTCCCAGACCTAAGGACAAAAATGTAATTGGAACAAAATGGGTCTTTTGAAATAAGTTGAATGAGGAAGGTGAAGTTGTTAGAAATATAGAAAGACTTATTTGTAAAGGATATTCGTAGATGGAAGGAATTGATTTTGAGGAGACTTTTTCTCTGATGGCAAGAATTGAAGCTATAAGATTATTTCTTGCTTATGCTGCTTACAGGGATTTCAGAGTCTATCAGATGAATGTCAAGTCAACATTCCTAAATGGTGAATTGGAAGAAGAGGTGTACATTAAGAAACCAGATGGATTTCAATTGACTGATCAAGATAAAGATTGGATAAGTATTTGTTGAAGCTAGGATTCAACAAAGGTACTATTGATAGTAATATATATTTCAACATTGATAATGATAATATTCTGATTGTTAAAGTTTTTGTTGATGACATTATTTTTGGATGGAATGATAGTTTGTGCAAGAAGTTTGCTGATGAGATGTAGAATAAATTTGAGATGTCTATGATTGGAGAAATGAAATTCTATCTAGGATTGCAAATGACACAATTAGATAAAGGTATATTCATATCTTAGTCCAAGTATGTGAAAGACTTGTTGAAGAAGTTTGGATTAGATGATTCAAAGCCAGTTGGTACTCCTATGGTGATTGGATGTAAGCGAACTAAGGACAATGATTCTTCGAAAGCAAATCAGACTAGATACAAATCAATGATTGGTGGATTACTTTATTTGACTCAGAGTAGACCTGATATAATGAATGTTATTTGTTTTGTTGCTAGATTTCAAGTTGATCCTAAGGAATCTCATGTTGTTGTTGTGAAAAGAATATTCAGACATTTGAAGGGCACAACTGATTTTGGTTTATGGTATCCTAAAGATGATGTTTTTACTTTGAGATCTTTTATTGATGTTGATTGGGTAGGTGATGTTGATGACTGGAAGAGTACTAGTGGTGGTGCATTTTTATTGGGTAAGAGATTGGTTTCATGGTTGAGAAAGAAGTAGAATTCCATTTCCTTATCTACTATAGAGACAAAGTGCATTGTTGATGCTAACAATTGTACTCAGGCGATATGGATGAAGCAGATGTTGAGGGATATTAGAGTCAAATATGATGAGCCTATTGCTATCTACTGTGATAATTCAATTTCTATTAAAATTTCTAAGAATCTGGTGCTGCATTCAAAGACTAAGCATATATCTATCAAGTTTCATTTTTTTCTGAGAGAGAAGGTAAATGAGAAGAAAATTAGGTTGGAGTATGTGTCTACAAAGGAACAGATTGCATATATTTTCACAAAGCCTATGCCTAAGGATAATTTTGAGTATCTCAGAGGGAAGTTAGAGGTGATTGCCCCTCCCGATCATAACTAAGATGCATTGGTATGCATCAGTCCGATGCATTTCACAGTCATATCTTGTGATCCGGATTGGTAGTCAAATTGTCATAACCCTCTTTTTGGACCTTGATATGACTTATTATTATTATTATTATTATTATTATTATTATTATTATTATTATAACAATATTAATTTTATGAGTAATGTTAGAAAGAAAAAATAAATTGAAATGAGGTTGAGGTTTTTAAATAAAAAGGAATTTAAGTGGTGACACACACATGAAGTCATAATTTATTTGAAAATTGCTTATTTTCTCAATATCCTAATTGAGCACATGGTGCAGGAGAAATAAGAAGATTCTAGAAAAGAAATTTAAAATTCAAAATATTAAAGAATAAATATTATATTTAGCAAACATACGACATGGGAGTTACAAAATTATTCTATGACAAGTTGTAAGGAATATGTCTTGCATGAAAATATTTTTGGGAAAGAATCTCAAATTCAAATTTCAAATGCACGGTCAAGTGTAACCCCCACTATGACAACAATCATTTTGCATGAATTTAATTTTCAAAATTCTTATTTTCTGAATATGTTAATTTAGCACACATCGTAGGAGAAATTGGAAGCTTCTAGAAGGAATCTTCATTCTCCATTTTCTTGAATGTAACTCCTCCATTTAGTGATCAATCAATTTTTCATGAAGATAATTTAGGAAAAAGAATCATTTCTTTCAATTAATTCTCTTGATAGTGGAATTGAGGGATCTTTTCTATTTAATGTATACAAGTTTTCGAAAAAAGGGAGTTGATTTATTTTTTGAAGAAAATTTTTCTCAAGTTCTTGTAGAAAGTAGTAGGATTTCTTTTGTAGTCACATTTCATTTGTAGAATTGTTAAGTAGTTGTTTTGAAGAATTTTTACCAAGTTGCAAGGAAGGATCAAGGAAGACTAGCTTGGAGATTTGGAGAGGTTTCAACATCAAACTTCGTCGATCCAGGTTCTCTTCTATTCCTTTCCTTAATTTTTCATGTGAAAAAAATAAATAAATAAGTAAAATATTATGAAGAATATAGCTTCTATCCTTCTTTTAGATCTTCATTTATATTAAAGTTTTTAGAATTTGTTTTAAAACAAAGCTAAACTCTTTTTTTATTTAATTTGGGATAAATATTTTTTTTTTTGATCAATAAAAGGCCGAAGCCAAATTTTATTTCTTTTGTAAATTTTTTACATCTCCATTCAGTGTGGGCACCGGTAGGAAAGAATGGAGATAAGAAAACCTCCGGTCTAGCCCAGATCCCTTAAGGGATCAGATAACAAAAACAACTGAAATTTTTTTACAATTCCTCATCTGAGGGAGATGACTGTCTTAATAAGACATTTTAGTTTCTTTTTGTACATAAAATCTTGCACCAATTTCTGGATGGACCCATCTTCACAAAAATGGAGAAACCACTAATACTCCGAGCTTTAACTTTAAGACCTGTATCCCACATCTGCAAAAACCTTATTGCAACTTACTTTGCCAAACTGTTAGTAGCATAGTAAACATGATAATTAGTAAAAATCATTCAATGAATAATAACATCTTTTCTATTTTATGTAAGAGGATTGTAGCCTGGATATCCCTTAGCTTGAAACCATTTTAACCTTTTAGGATTCAATTTAAGAGATTATCCAGGCTACAATTCTGCCTACACTAATGGAAAGGGTCAATTTCTAACAGTTCCTTAATCACTTTTAACACAACAGACATCTGATACTCCATAGCATAAATAAATTCATATGCCTATGTATGCACATTTAAATGTCAATATGCGAGATTATCATGGAGTCTGCCAGAATCATGATTATAAACAAAAGTCCACAGTAAAATATATGTCTGGATATAGGAGTAAAACAACCAAAAGAGCAAAGGACCTGTACAGAGGCTAATTCAATAGGACCTACTACAGATCTGAAACAATGATTAAGTCTGGACTGATCTCAACTTCCCTCCACAAAACCACTAAAAAAAACATTCCATTATTTCGCAGAAGATAGTAATAACCCGAATGAAC
Organism: Cryptomeria japonica; assembly: GCF_030272615.1. Lineage (NCBI taxonomy): Eukaryota > Viridiplantae > Streptophyta > Pinopsida > Cupressales > Cupressaceae > Cryptomeria > Cryptomeria japonica. Next base: position 229,625,752 of record NC_081407.1, read on the forward strand.
CCCACCCGATAGAGAAAAGTCCAATACCACAGCTTATACCACTATAACTGCAACAGAAACCAGTGCAAACTGTCCCCTATATAAAACAGGGCAAATATCAATCACAACCGATGCAATGAATCAAGAATATCAGAAAACAAAGCCAGAAACCTTAGCATGAATACACATAGCTTGGCAGACACCAATTGTCATAAGAAGACATCATATCTGCCATATTGAAGACTACACCCGTGCTGCCCAGGGCATTCTAAACACAGATACCATGCAATGGAGTGGAAACCTGCATGTGCCAGAACATGAATAACCGACATCAACCAAACTCCTTGCAACACTCCTGAAACACCCCTTTACCCACAAACAGGGTCAGGAGAGGAGAGGATGATACAAGCATATGTGAAGGTTTGAATAAGGATATCTATGAGTTAATTTTTGAACATATATACACATACTCATATATATATAGTATCTGTATTTATATATATGTATATTTGTGTGTGTGTAATAGTATGAATATCTATTTTCATCCACACACATACACACACACATATATATATATATGAATATATATATATATATATGTATATTTGTTAGATTGTATATATATTCATATATATGCAACACCACTGTTAACTAAAACCAAGAAAAGTCCAATACCACTGCTTTACCACTATAGATGCAACAGAAACTAGTTCTAACTGTCCCCAATATAACACAGGGCTATCAATCGATGCAATGAATCAAGAATGTCAGACAATAAAAAACCAGAAAACCTTAGCTTGAATACACATAGCACGGCAGACTCAAATTTGTCATAAAAGACATCAAATCTGCCATTGAAGACTATACCCACGCTGCCCAGGGCATTCTAAACACAGATAACCTGCATTGGAGGGGAGACCAGCATGTGCCAGAACATGAATAACCGACAACAACCAAACACCTTGCAGCACTCCCGAAACACCCCTTTTCAGGTGAGGAGAGAATGATACAAGCTTATATGAGTTAGTTTTTGTACATGTATACACAAACTCATATATATATAATATCTGTATTTATATATATGTATATATGTGAGAGTGTAAGTGTATGAGTATCTATTTACACCCACACACATACACATATATATATATATATATATGAGTATATATATATATATGTCTATTAATAAGATTGTATATATATACATATGTCTATATATATGAATATATATATATGTATATATTTGTATTTATATGAGTACACCATCTAACGAATCCATATGGGGTAATCTACAAATATATACATATATATATATATATATATGTGATCATATATATATATTTGTATATATATCTATAAATATTTATCTAAAACTTAGACTACCAAAATGCTGTAATAAGGAAACCATGACCGCATATCCTAGAATATATACAGGAGGGCCAAGGAGAGGACTTGGAGAGGAGTGAAGTGAGATGTTGACATGGTCAACGCCAAAGTTTTAATCCGAGGGAGTATCCTTCCTAAAGACAGATGAATTACCATCTGCCCCTAGATTTGCTAACTTGTCAGCTATAGAGTTACCTTCCCGATAGATATGCTTAACCGAAGTTTCCTCAAAGTATTTGATCAAGTCCAGAATTCTTTTTAATTCCGTTTTCAATCTCCAGTTAGACACTTCCCTAGTCCTGACTGCATTTATAGTTAATGACAAATCACCTTCAATTTCCAGATATTTAATCTTGAGTGATTTAGCTATAATCAGTCCCTCCCACAATGCTAAAAACTCAGCCATGTTATTTGAAGCCACACCTATGGGCTTATTTATGCTAGCTATTAGATCTCCATTGTCTTGATGGATAGCACACCCAATACCTGCTACACCAGGGTTCCCACGAGACGCGCCATCAAAGTTTAGCTTAGCCCAGCCCTTTCGGGGAGGTGCCCATTTTGTTAGCTTCCTATCCATCTCAGCCTGTTTCCCACCTTTCCCAATAAATGGGGGAATTATCAAACCCAACCATTTAGATCGAAGAACCTCATCCCATCTAGATAAGTTAATGGACTTTTCCTGTGTATGTCTAAGTTTATTATTGATTTTTTCCACAATTGTTGCTTCGATCTTATTTAGAAGGGATTCTACCCTCAATTTTGATTCTTTGAAGATCCGCCTGTTTCTCTCCTTCCATATTTCCCAAATGAGGATTGCCGGGGAAATTAACCACACTGAGTGATATATATCCTTTGTGTGAGGAGGTTGCCAGCTAAGCAGCCATTCTGAAATGTCCCTAGGTCTCGGCGTCAGCCATCCAAGGCTTGAGCAAAGCCAATCCCAACATCTCTGACTGAAACTGCAATTGAGAAGCAGGTGATCCGCATTTTCTTCCTCAGATTCGCATAGAGGACATCTCGATGGACCCAGGAAACCTAATTTTGAGAACCAGTCTGAGGTAAGAATTCTTTTTTGGAAAGCTGCCCATGAGAAGATACCAGCTTTAGGGAGACCAATGTTATTCTAGCATAGGCTAATCGGTATATTAGGATAGGTTGCAGCTCGACTGAGTTTTAAAAGTGAATATCCTTCTTTGGCTTTGTAAATGCCTGAAGAGCTACCCGCCCATATTATCCTGTCTTTCCCAGAATGTAATGATAATTGCCTATGCCTCAAATTATTCCAGAGGATCTCCTTATCAAAATTTGACAAATTCATCTCATCAAGGGGTTTCCACTCCCAACCCAAAGCGGGATCATTGGAGATAAGCTTGATATAATCCTTAACAAACCTACCCCTGATAGATTTGCAATGTTCTATACCTTCTAGGCTTATACCAGTTTTGTCTAAAGCTGGATAGCCCCCCCAAGAGTCTTCCTAGAACAGAGCCTCAGATCCTTCCGCAATATCCCAAGTAAGATAATCCCTGATCACCTTTCTACATTCCATCATAAAATTCCAAACTTTGGATCCTTTGGGTACTATTTCCGTCCTCAATATGCTATCAGGGTTGGATTTAGTAAGATATTTAGCTTTGAGGATCCTTACCCATTTAAGATTTGGATCCGAGTACATTTTCCAGACTAATTTCGCCCCAGAGCCATGTTTTGTACCCCCAAATCTTTGATGCCAACTCCCCCTAAACTGATAGGTTGGCTAATTTTGTCCCAAGAAATTAATGCGAATTTCTTTTTGTCTGAATCCATATTCCAAAAGAACTTCCTCATCTTTTTTATCATTTCGAGCCGAGCTCCTTTAGGTAGTTGCTGGCAGGACATTTGATATATCGGAATAGCCGCCAAAACAGCTTTAAGTAAAGTAATCCTCCCAGCCGAAGAGAGGCATTTATTCTTCCAAGAATTCAACCTGAGATCCATCTTGTCAAGGATACCTTTCCATAATGAAATTAAATTGTTTCCCTTATCCATCGGTATCCCTAAATATTTACAAGGCAGTTTCCCTCGATCAAACCCAAAAATATTACATATATCTGTTTCTAAGTTCTGCGAAGTATTGAAGAAGAAGATTTCCGATTTATTCTTGTTTACTTCCTGACCCGAGGCTAAAGCATAAATGTCAAGAATCCTTTTGAAAGCCATGGCTTCCGTCCTATTCGCACATCCCATCAGCATTGTGTCATCAGCAAACTGCTGGTGAGTAATGGCCTCCATTCCATTAGTGATTTTAATACCTTTAATAATCTGATTCATGCGAGCACATGAAATGATTCTCCCAAGGCCCTCTACCATTATGATGAATAAGAAAGGGGATAAAGGATCCCCTTGTCTAATCCCTCTAGATATCTGGAAGAAGCCTGCAGGGGAACCATTAATGAGTAATGATATCCTGGGAGATGAGATGCATTCGAATATTAAATTGATCCATTGTTTAGAAAACCCAAAGGATTCTAAACATTTACACAAAAATCTCCAATCGACTTTATCATATGCCTTTTTGATGTCTAATTTGATCATCATAGCCGCTGAATGATTTAGTTGTAACGAGTGCATGACTTCTTGAGCCACAATAATACCATCAAAGATGGATCTGCCTGGAACGAATCCTGTCTGTTCCTCTGAAATTATGCAAGGGAGAATGCCCTTCAATCTATTCGCTAAAATTTTTGTAAAAAGCTTATAGATTGTGTTGCATAAGGAAATAGGTCGGAATTCATCAAAGTTTCTTGATTCCTCCTTCTTAGGAATCAAAGTTATGAAAGTATTGTTGATCTCCCTTAAAATACTTCCAGAGTTTCTTACAGCTTCCAAAGCATCCACCACCTCCTTACCAATAATGTGCCAGCATTTTTGGAAAAAGCAAGCTGGAAAACCATCGGGGCCGGGAGCTTTATCCGGGTTAAGTTGCCCCAATGCTAATTTTACTTCAGATTCTGAAAGTTTGTTGCAAAGTGCTTTGTTTTGGTTTTCAGTTACGATCTTAGGAATATTCCTAAGCAAAGCTAAATTGGTGTCTTTAGGAGAAGATTCCGAATTGAATAAGGTTTTGAAATGGTTCACCGCTTCTGTAGCAATGTCCTTTTGATCATCTAGAAGGATGCCATTATTGCTCATGATCTTGTGAATACTATTGGTGATCCTCCTATTTTTTGTACTGTTGTGGAAGAACTTAGTATTCCTATCCCCATTTTGAAGCCAATTCTCTCTAGATTTCTGTTTCCAAAAAAATTCTTCTTTTGTTAACGTATCCTCATATTTCCCGAGGAGCTCCTTTTCTTTGAGGAAGCTTTCCTGATCCATTCCAAGTCTAAACACTTTTTCATTAAGGTCTGCAATTTCTTTTATCAGGCGAAAATGCGAATTAGACATCTAGCGCATTTGTTAGGTTTTTCGGCGGGGGGGAGTAGACAGGTTTTCGCCTCTTGTCCGAAGAGCATCTCGGTCTTCAGTCCGCCATGTAAGAGAATCCCTGCAAGAAACACAACGGTGTCAAATGCAAGGAGGGATTCGGTCTTCAGAGAGGGCGACTTTGGGATAAATAATGAAATTAGGGCAAAAAATGCCAAAACCCTGTCGCTTCCCTCCGACGGAAGATGGCAAGTGTATCATTCGAAAAAAACCATGAAAAAGATGGGCATTAATAAAGATACAGCTTCAAATATGGATAAGCGCAAACACACAGCTTCAAAGCTTTCTCCGGCAACAGGGGCTAATTTGGTGCCGCTCGGGAAAGTTCGAATTTTTGAGCCAAAACCTAATATTAGGCAGAGGCGTATATGCATGATCCCGGATTATCTGATGGAACCCCAAATCAATTTATATAGCAACTATGGGGTTTTTGTAAAATGGACTGGATTCGGTGATGATATAGAAAGGATTGTCGATTGGTGGCTGGCCCTATATCCGGGACAGGTAAGTATTACTATCCTGGAAAATAATTTTCTTGCAATTTTGTGTGATAATCAAAATACAAAGGATGACATTTTGCATGGTAAGGCTAAATTGTATAGAGGCTTTGGTTTCTTTCGATGTGAATGGATGCCGAATTTTGACCCACATTCACAGAATATAAACAAATACCCAAGATGGATTAATCTGGGCTCTTTACCTATCGAATATTTGGATTTTAAAATTTTGGAATTCTTAGGGGAACAGTTCGGGTCCTTTTTGGGCTGCGAAGGGTTAGAAAGAATGGTTTTAAACAAGAACACCAAAATCTTAGTTGAATTTGACTGTAATTCCCGGGTCTTGGAACCCACCAAGCTAGTAACAAAAAGGGGGGAATGGAACATTCATCCCACCTTCTATGATGGGGTCATAAATGAATCTGATATTTGGCTGAAATCAAGCCCGGCACTGGTTAAAAGTATCGATCAAAAGGAAAACCCTATTTCAGATCAGAATGGAAAAATCACATTAAATTCTATCCATGAAAATGCTAACTGCCCTCCTGTGACTAATACAGATGAAAATAATCACAATAATCTTAGTAATATTAATGACCTTGATAAGATAATAGATGAGGCAAATTCCATAAAAGAAGAAGCCTTAATGGAGATGTCAAAAAGAATCTCCGATTCGGTGGATTCATTGAAATCTCCTTCTAAAACAAAATCAATCGTAAACTTGGGGCAAGAAAATGAGGCAGAACAAGAAGAAATGTCTTCTAGAATGGCTGCTGTTCTAGAGGTATTCAATAATAATGAAGTTGAAAATCTTTCCCCGGAAGAGGAAGCTGAGAAGAGGTTTCTAATTCAGGAACTTCTGGCCTCTATGGATGTGGGAGATAATAATGAGAATAGGGAAGGAGATATCACCCCGCTCCTTGTCAATGACTACACAGTAGCTCAGTCCCAGCTGGGAGAGGATGACGGAGAAGGAGTGACAATTCCCCAACTATCCTTAGGAATAACAAACATATATGACGGGAAAAACATCCCTGACTGCGCTAGAGAAGCTAAAAGTAGAGGCAGAAAATCTTTAAGCGAATTAAGGTTGCAGGATGGAAATGCAAAAGACCAAGGCAAATTAACTGCCTTCTTTGATGCTGGGAAGGGGAAGGGCCTTCCCACGGTCCAATGAAAATCTCTTCGTGGAATGTTAGGGGCATGAATGCCCCTAACAAACAACATCTAATTAGACGCAACATCATAAAATGGAAACATGACATCGTTCTCCTTCAAGAAACTAAATTAGCCCAGGTAGAAGCTGAGGTTTTTAAAAGGAAATTAGGTCTTCTAAGCTGGGAATTTGTGGAAGCCAGGGGTGCCTCTGGTGGATTAGGTATCATTTGGAATCCGCGTAGTATATTATTTTGTCCAATAGCAGGAAACAGAAACTGGCTATTGGGAAAGGTTACAAGCAAACACAGTAAGCTCTCATTTACCCTTATAAACATCTATGGCCCGATTCCAGATGTTGGGAAACGCAAAGTTTGGTCAGAAATCTCGTTTATGATGGGACTAGATCCCTCTTCCCCTGTTATTCTAGGAGGGGACTTCAATGCTATCCTAAATTTATCAGAGAAAAAGGGTGGTATTCGCAGGGAACCGCAATCTTTAAAAGACTTTAGAGAGTGGGTAGCTCTTAACAATCTGATTGATATAGAAACTAGTAATGGAATGTATACCTGGTACAATAGAAGATCAGGCTTTTCTCAAATCACTGAGAGATTAGATAGATTCCTTTTTAGAGGGAATCTGAGCGATCTAGCAATTAACCTCTCAGCTTCGTTACTCCCTTCGTCAGGATCTGATCACTATCCTGTCATCCTCAATATTGAGGGAGTGGCTACACTGAGGTGCTGCCCCTTTAAGTTTGAAAAAATGTGGATGCAAAATCCGGATTTCTATGATCTCGTAGCCAAGTGGTGGTCTGAGGTTAATTTTCAGGGTTCAAAAATGTTTTGCCTTGTAAATAAACTAAAACATCTTAAAAGCAAGTTACTGAAATGGAATAATGAAGTCTTCGGTAATATTTTTAATTTGGGATAAATATTGTAATACATATCTTTATTATATATTTAATTTTCTTAGAAAAGAAAAAAAGAAGATAAAAATCGGATTCTTGTTGTCTTTTTGCTTTAAAAAAAAAAGAAATATATTTTTATTTATTAAGAGTGCAAAAAAAATATTTTGGGGAATAAACTCTTTTTTCTTCTGTGATTGTATGATGTTCTTTATTTGACTATTTTCTGTGAATTAAACTTAACTCTCTGGAATGTGAGTTTGATCATTTGAGTGAAATTTTTAAATCAATCTTAGTACTCTATGAAAATCTCATCTCTCTGTTTTTCACCTGTGGATTGAAGTTATTTTTCCTTAATTATTTTACCTATAAATAAATTCATTTCTCCTCTTTGAATGTATATTTGATTAAATATTAAATCCCTCTCATTCCCCTCTATGATCAGTCTTACCTTCTTGTGAATGTATACTGCTCTTTTGAGAAAGCATTTCATTTGTATTCATTATTCCTTGTGATTTGAATAAAACAAATTTTCTCCCCCTCTATATATTTAGTTGATTTCTTCTTGAGAAAACCTTCTTTGCCTTCATCCCAAGCATATTGTGAAGATTTAATCTTTCAAAAACTTTCTCAAACAAAAAAAAATATATATTTATATATATAATATACTATAGACTTCCTCTCTGTCTCTGTGAAATCTCTCTCTGTCAAATATATAACTTGCAATAAGCTTCATCTTTGTCTTTGTGAAATCTTTGTGAAATCTCTCTCTGTGAAATATATAACTTGCAATAGGCTTCCTCTTTGTCTCTACAAAATCTTTTATCTCGCATCTCCTTCTGCATAGTATCTATGACTGCAAATCTTTTATTTGACATCTCCCTCTTTCTGTGGCTGCAAAATGTACAATAGATTCATTAGTTGGTAAATGCAGATATCTTTTATCTTAAGAATCCTTTATATATATATATATATAAAGGATTTCTGCTATTTTATAAGGTAAATAATCAATAATAATAGAATTATTTCTATGTTAAATTTGTAATTTTGGTTTCACAAAATAGAATGTAAATATAATATTATTTTATAAAACGATTGGTGAATGATAATAGAGTTATTTTAAAATGTTATTTGGCTTCACAAAATTGGAAATGAGATTGATTTTTTCTTTTGTTTTTCCTATAAAATAGTTAATAAGTTATGACAGAATCATTTCTATTTTTCAATTGATTTTGTTATGGAAATCTTCTTGCTTTATTCATTATATATATATATATATATATATATATTAAAAAAAAAGTGGTTGTGTTTTATGAAGTGGATTCATATTAAGCTGTTCTCCTTCTAAATTTTATTAAACATAAAAAAATTGAATACCATTAACTTATTAGCCTAATATTTAAATTTACTTGTTCCAAAATTAATTTATATTTAAGTTCACACAATATTGAAATTTGTTTATTTGTATTATTAAAATCAATTTGAACATTGGGTAACTTTCTCTTAAGAAAAAACAAACAAACTTATTATTGGAAATAATTTATAACTTGGGGGATTATAAATGTTTTTTTTAATAGTTGAAACTTATATTATTAGAATGCATTTATTAATTAAAAGGGGTTTTGCTTTAAAATGTTTTCCTTAGAGGATAAGAAAATTGATTATTAATTATATTAGGTGGTAATTAATCTTTTAAGAGAAGTTTAATGAACCTGACTCATGCCAAAGGGTCACCGATTAGGGTTCTATTGATGAGAATTTAAGTTGCAAATTTTGACCTTCCCTTCATGATGGAAAAGAAAACCCCTCTGGGGTTTTGAAAGGATAAATATTGTATAAGGCAAAGAGTCAATTAAAACATTTGGCATTTCATTAGATAATCAAACATTAAGAAACCTACTATCTAAAATTAATCCTTCTTAGGATGTAGATATAACAGTTAAATCTTCTTATTAAATAGTTTAGTTTGTCTTAGGAAAACAAAAGATAAGAAAATGATACTTCATCAATGATACACTTATTCTATAGTACTAGTTCTTTTTCATCAAGTATCACTATTTAGTCTTAATTAATAATAAATGGAAATACCCTTTTGTATACCTAAAAAATTAGTGCAGGTGTTAAGGGTTAAAAGAATTTACCTCCCAATTAAATTTGTGTTTAGTTACACACTTTTTGTATTTCAAGAAATATGAAGTAATGTTTAGCTAAATTTTCCTCAATTCAAGAAGTTGTATATATTTGTTTTTGCAAGGTTAAAACTCATGACATAGAGTATACAAGACATTTGAGAATAATCAATCTATGAATAGTTAAAGATATATAAGAATTGTAAAGGTGAAGTTACATTTATGTCGCAAAGTATTTAGTATAGATGAATTTAATTAACATTTAAATTTGGAGATAAGTCACAAGATATAATCTATTTTGTAAGAACATTAGTATTAATTAGTGTTAACAATCTCCTTAGTCTTGTTGAGTCTAGGGAATTAAATTTGTACATCAGACTCATCTAAATAGTTAAGATTTAATGGGTTATTAGCATTTTTGTTTTATTATAGATTATTAATTTCTATTGCAATCATCGTCAAATTTAAGTTAAATATTGATCAAAATTGTCTAATTCCTTGGCTCCCTTAATCAATTGTTTATTCAAATAAACAAATCAATATTTGATTTTAATTTGTCCTCATTTTAGAAATTGAACATTTGTTAATCTTTCATGTAAGTTACATTTTTGCAAGTTACACAAGTTACGCATTTATTGTGTTTTGCAAGTTACTTATTTATTATTATCATGCAAGTTATTTTCAAGAAGTTAGATATAATGGTCCTCACAATTTGAATATTAATCTTCTAGTAGGAAATGGGTTGGTATTTTCAATAGGTTCCTCATTTCATAGAATTTGTTTGTTTTCAAGTCTTTGCAATAATGATCTCAATTTCTGGTTGCACTCAGATAATGTTTATTTAAGTTTTTAGTAGTATAATAGTTTGATTTCATAGTGTGGCTTAAGCTTAATAAGTACTTAGATAGATAACTAAACAAGAGGTGATGGAAACAAAAATCCTAGCAGCGTTCGGTATTTATGGTGCCTTTGGGTCATGCTTACGGGTAATGATGTCGTATTGAACTACCGTACTTAACGCCTAATAAAGCTGCACCATCGACGTCTGTGGCATGGTCCCTATAAATCCTCGGGGAGTAATAAGGGTCATATGGAAGTTAAAATCCAAGGGGCGGGTAATCCACCTTAGATAGATAATCTAAAAAGATTAAATTTTAAATGAATTTACATCTGATCAGTTGAACTTTAGATAACCCCATTAGGGTTTGGATGTGTGTGAAGATCTTTAATATTTATTTTATCTTGATGATTTCAATGGATGATAACGAATTAAGGGTGACGTATTTAATAGGAAATAAGACCTAGTTGTTTTAGGCCACAAGAAAAAGGCCATCTTGAGTCTTTTTGCTATAGAGCTACCATCGTGGGTAGCAACCGCAAAGAAACTGTTTGGGACATTGACCCTAGAAAGGGTTGCGTATCCACCATATAGTTTACATTAAACCATAATTTAGAAAATAGAACTACATACTTTACGCCTTGATCCTGTGTCGAAACGGGTATGTAGGCAATCTAGGGACGGAGTTGTCCCTTGTACTCAGGCATTCGGGGATGGTGATTAGGATTTGGTTATGGGTGAGTAGTTGGTTCTTGAAGCTCCTTGGTCTTTTAATCAATGGTGTAAATAATAATTGAAAGGTTAAAATTAATTAAATGCATACTCAGAAGGAATCCCGTATGGATTCACTTGACTTCTCGAGGCTTTAGGTTGAATTCTGAGGTGGAACTCAAGCTTGTTTATGTAATTATTTTTATACTCCTAAGGATGGTGACCTCAGTGCACTCCTAGTAGGGGAGTGTAGTCTTTAGAGAGTGGCTCAGGACCGGGATGGTCCTGATGAGCCTAAAGTCTCTGGCTAGAGCATATCCTATTCTTATGAATAGATGCCTACCCTGTTTGGGTAGATGCCTATCTCAGATTGGATAGATGAAACCTCTTGTCCCGTATGGACAAATGCCTAACTCGTATGGTTAGATGCCTAATCCATATGGTTAGATGCCTAGTCCCATATGGATAGATGCCTCACCTGTATGGTTAGATGCCTAAACCGTATGGTTAGATGCCCATCCCGGTTGGATGGATTCCTATCTCATTTGGATAGATGTACCTGAGTATGCGATTGAATCAAACATAATTAAGAATAGGTAAGAATAAGTAATCATCATCTAAAAAAAAAAAATTAGTTGAGTTTTTGGATAAAGTTAAGTGGGTTATTACATGTGGTATCAGAGCAAAGGTTCAAGTCTAGGCCTTGAGCTCACCTCAACTTATGTAATATCAAAGAGTAACTTGGAAGTAGTTGGAAGTAGTAGAGATAAATTGATTGAATAATAAATTTGAATTTTAAGAAAGACCTAGATGGTAAGGAAAGTGGAATAGAAAAGCATACCACCACAAGGAGTCAAAGAGAAGTTAGCAATGATGGAAATCAACAAGAATAAGGAGTGAATCAACAACGAGAGTTGAAGTTATAATCAATGTATTAAATGAGTAAAGGGATGAGATCGGTAATGACATTGAAAAATAGAAGTGGGACTTAAAATGAGGATCTCAACAATGATAAGGAAATGAGATGGATGATAAGAGGGAAAAATAATATGGTGGAGCTAACTAAAGATTTGAAGAAAATTACCCCACCTATGTTAGATGGAAAGAAAATTGGTGAAGGAGTAGAAGATTAGTTCAATGAAATGGAAAAATTATTGATTAAAAAGGACATTAGTGAAACTACCAAGGCATTATGGGGTCCCTATCAACTTATCAAGGTACCAACTAGTTGGTGGATTAACACGAAGGAACAAAATGGGTATAACAAAGATATAACCACATGAGATCATTTTTTTCACCATTTATATAAAAGATGGCTATCACAAGTATTGTTCGATGAGAAGGTGACATAATTTCATAATCTTCGACAAGGGACCTTAAATATTCAACAATATTGGAATAAGATCACTGAATTGCTAAAAAAACATACCTATGTATCAAAAAGTTCATTTTGGGTTAAATAACAACATAAGGGTAAAAGTTGACGAAGGAAGTACTTGAGAAATCTTTAAATCAAGAAAGGAATATTCAAACCCTATTAGTAGCAAGATAGAAATTTAACAAGAATCGTTCATTCAAAAGGAAGCATGAATTCAAGGGAAACTCAAACTTCAACAAGTATCAAGAGTTTAATAAATCTAGAAGGAGGCCACCTCCTAATAAAATCAAAGGGATGGATACAATAATAATAGGAGAAATTATGATGGAAATGATCAAAAAATAGGATAACTTATTTACCAAGGTTTGATGAAGCAAGGAAGGATCCTCCTACGAATTGGGGAAATAATGATAGAGCTATTTAGAGTTTTGGAAAGACGCCAATACCAATTGTGCAACAAAGAGGTTTATCAATGCAAAGTATAATGGAATCAATATGATGCTACATGGAAAGACATGAATGAGATGCAACAGATGTTTTCAATAAACTCCTTAAAAGGTTATATTAAATAGGTGCATTGGGACGATGCACAATTCAAGGGGGGAAGGATGCCATAACCCTCTTTTTGGACCTTGATATGACTTATTATTATTATTATTATTATTACTACTACTATTACAATATTAATTTTATGAGTAATGTTAGAAAGAAAAGATAAATTGAAATGAGGTTGAAGTTTTTAAATAAAAAGGAATTTAAGTGGTGACACACACATGAAGTCATAATTTATTTGAAAATTGCTTATTTTCTCAATATCCTAATTGAGCACATGGTGTAGGAGAAATAAGAAGATTCTAGAAAAGAAATTTTAAATTCAAAATATTAAGGAATAAATATTATATTTAGAAAACATATGACATGGGAGTTACAAAATTATTCTATGACAAGTTGTAAGGAATATGTCTTGCATGAAAATATTTTTGGGAAAGAATCTCAAATTCAAATTTCAAATGCACGGTCAAGTGTAACCCCCACTATGACAACAATCATTTTGCATGAAATTAATTTTCAAAATTCTTATTTTCTGAATATGTTAATTTAGCACATGTCGTAGGAGAAATTGGAAGCTTCTAGAGGGAATCTTCATTCTCCATTTTTTTGAATGTAACTCCTCCATTTAGTGATCAATCAATTTTTCATGAAGATAATTTAGGAAAAAGAATCATTTATTTCAATTAATTCTCTTGATAGTGGAATTGAGGGATCTTTTCTATATAATGTATACAAGTTTTCGAAAAAAGGGAGTTGATTTATTTTTTGAAGAAAATTTTTCTCAAGTTCTTGTAGAAAGTAGTAGGATTTCTTTTGTAGTCACATTTCATTTGTAGAATTGTTAAGTAGTTGTTTTGAAGAATTTTCACCAAGCTGCAAGGAAGGATCAAGGAAGACTAGCTTGGAGATTTGGAGCAGTTTCAACATCAAACTTCGTCGATCCAGGTTCTCTTCTAATCCTTTCCTTAATTTTTCATGTGAAAAAAATAAATAAATAAATAAAATATTATGAAGAATATAGCTTCTATCCTTCTTTTAGATCTTCATTTATATTAAAGTTTTTAGAATTTGTTTTAAAACAAAGTTAAACTATTTTTTTATTTAATTTGGGATAAATATTGTAATACATATCTTTATTATATATTTAATTTTCTTAGAAAAGAAAAAAAGAAGATAAAAATCGGATTCTTGTTGTCTTTTTGCTTTAAAAAAAAAAGAAATATATTTTTATTTATTAAGAGTGCAAAAACAATATTTTGGGGAATAAACACTTTTTTCTTCTGTGATTGTATGATGTTCTTTATTTGACTATTTTCTGTGAATTAAACTTAACTCTCTGGAATGTGAGTTTGATCATTTGAGTGAAATTTTTAAATCAATCTTAGTACTCTATGAAAATCTCATCTCTCTGTTTTTCACCTATGGATCGAAATTATTTTTCTTTAATTATTTTACCTATAAATAAATTCATTTCTCCTCTCCGAATGTAGATTTGATTAACTATTAAATCCCTCTCATTCCCCTCTATGATCGGTCTTACCTTCCTGTGAATGTATACTGCTCTTTTGAGAAAGCATTTCATTTGTATTCATTGTTCCCTGTGATTTGAATAAAACAAATTTTCTCCCCTTCTATATATTTAGTTGATTTCTTCCTGAGAAAACCTTCTTTGCCTTCATCCCAAGCATATTGTGAAGATTTAATCTTTCAAAAACTTTCTGAAACAAAAAATATATATATAATATACTATAGACTTCCTCTCTGTCTCTGTGACTCTATCAAATATATAACTTGCAATAAGCTTCATCTCTATCTCTGTGAAATCTTTGTGAAATCTCTCTCTATGAAATATATAACTTGCAATAAGCTTCCTCTTTGTCTCTGCAAAATCTTTTATCTCACATCTCCTTCTGTGACTGCAAAATGTACAATAGATTCATTAATTGGTAAATGCAAATATCTTTTATCTTAAGAATCCTTTATATATATATATATATATGTTAAAGTGTATCTTTTGGCCATTTAGTTAAAAAAAAGGATTTATGCTATTTTATAACGTAAATAATCAATAATAATGGAATTATTTCTATGTTAAATTTGTAATTTTGGTTTCACAAAATAGAATGTAGATATAATATTATTTTATAAAACGATTGGTGAATGATAATAGAGTTATTTTAAAATGTTATTTAGCTTCACAAAATTAGAAATGAGATTGATTTTTGTTTTTGTATTTCCTATAAAATAGTCAATAAGTTATGATAGAATCATTTCTATTTTTCAATTGATTTTGTTATGGAAATCTTCTTGCTTTATTCATTATACCATAAAAGAGATAATAATATATATTAAAAAAAAAGGGGTTGTGTTTTATGAAGTGGATTCATATTAAACTGTTGTCCTTCTAAATTTTATTAAACATAAAAAAGTTGAAAACCAATAACTTATTAGCCTAATATTTAAATTTACTTGTTCTAAAGTTAATTTATATTTAAGTTCACCCAATATTGAAATTTGTTTATTTGTATTATTAAAATCAATTTGAACATTGGGTAATTTTCTCTTAAGAAAAAAACAAACAAACTTATTATTGGAATTAATTTATAACTTGGGGGATTATAAATGTTCTTTTTAATAGTTGAAACTTATATTATTAGAATGCATTTATTAATTAAA
This sequence comes from Cryptomeria japonica, assembly GCF_030272615.1. Taxonomy (NCBI): domain Eukaryota; kingdom Viridiplantae; phylum Streptophyta; class Pinopsida; order Cupressales; family Cupressaceae; genus Cryptomeria; species Cryptomeria japonica. The sequence goes on from NC_081407.1 coordinate 229,641,428, forward strand.
AGGGGTTTTGCTTTAAAATGTTTTCCTTAGTGGATAAGAAAATTGATTATTAATTATATTAGGCGGTAATTAATCTTTTAAGAGAAGTTTAATGAACCTGACTCATGCTAAAGGGTCACCGATTAGGGTTCTATTGATGAGAATTTAAGTTGCAAATTTTGACCTTCCCTTCACGATGGAAAAGAAAACCCCTCTGGGGTTTTGAAAGGATAAATATCATATAAGGCAAAGAGTCAATTAACACATTTGGCATTTCATTAGATAATCAAACATTAAGAAACCTACTATCTAAAATTAATCCTCCTTAGGATGTAGATATAACAGTTAAATCTTCTTATTAAATAGATTAGTTTGTCTCAGGAAAACAAAAGATAGGAAAATGATACTTCATCAATGATACACTTATTCTATAGTGTAGACACCCAAAATTGTCATGTCTAATTAAATAAATATTTTATTTATTTAATTATCTAAGCCTAATTCTTCTATTAATTAAATAAATCTTTATTTATTTAATTAATTCATTTATCCTCTTCTAGCCTTATTTCTCATTTAAATAAATACATTTATTTATTTAAATTATCCTTTTCCTAAATTAAATAAATATTTTATTTATTTAATTGTCCTACTTCTTCTATTAATTAAATAAATCTTTATTTATTTAATTAATTCATTAGCTTTTTGTACGCATGACACATGTCATTCATCTCTTAATTCATACACTACCTACCTCTTTCATTATTTTGGTATTTCTTTTACCTACCCTCTAATCCTAGCCGACCTCTCTTTTTACACCTCTCAATCTTAACCCTCCATTTCTTATTGTGTCTTCTATTTAAGGAGATGCCTTCTTCATTGTCAAACCCTAATGACTGATTTTGGAGTACTTGGCTACACTACGATCCTACTTGCAACCACATTCCATTCTTTGTTGAGCTCTTGTGCATATAAAAATCTGAGAGCAAATATATCAAGCAAGATCAATGGAGATAGGAAGAATGGAGATCAAAACCCTATTGGACATGTGATGGTATAATCTTTGTGATTTTGAGTTATTTGCATTGTCTTAGGTAATCTTCATATGTTACGGTGGATCTTTGTTCATTGTTAGGCTAGGGTTTTGTGGTTGGATTCATTTAGCCTTTCAATATTGTTATTATTGTTATCCATTTTCACCATACACATTTTGGCATGCCCGGTGGGACCCTTGTCCCTTTGCATTTAACATTTTTGTTGAAGATTTCACAGTTTTGAAGTTGCAGATCAAACAATTTTCGACGACATTTTAGGTTTTTTCGCGTCTGCGAGCTTTCGGATCGTGTTTTTGTGTTTCAGAAGCGTTTGCAATATCGTGAATAGCGCCTGTGTCTTTGCCAGATTTTATTTTTGCAGGTTTCTGAAACCGCGTCTGTGAATTTAAATCGCGTCTATGCTTGATCTTATCGCGTCTGTGTTCGGGAAAAGCGTCTGCGGTATCCAAGCGCGTCTGTGCATTACAGAATCGTGTTTGTGTCGTACAGACGCGTCTGTGTCTGGTATAACTGCGTCTGTGTTTTCTGTTTTGCAAATTTTTCAATTTTCTTTAATTCAGGTTTTCGGATTTTGTACTTAGGGTTTCAGATCTGGTTTATTTTCGGCTAACCCTTGCAGATCTAGCTAACCAAGTTTGTGCAGCTTGCTTTGGAGGCAAAAACGTTTTTGTTGAAGGCCCCTTTTCACAAAGTCTTTTGGGTTTTCTAAAATTTACCTAACTTGTGTGCTTGCAGGAAGGGGTTATCATTTGAAACAACCCAAACTACTAACAATTTTGTCGTAGGTCCTTGGCAAGGGTTTTTGGATTTTTATTGTGTGCCTTGTTTTCATAGGTTAGCAAACACTTCCTTTGGTGCACTAAAATTGAATCATTGTCTTTTGTGTTTTGAGCAATAGGCTCTTTTTGTTTAATCTTTAGAGGGCCTGTCTTCCTGTGTGGTCATTAGGACTACTAGTGAGAAGAGAACGACCCAAGTGGTAGCAAGGAAAACCCACCTCTTCCGAACCACTATAATCAAATGTATTCATGGTGAAAACTATGGATAACGTGTGCTGATTAGTTCATACCGACACTATGTCTCCCCATAAACCCGTTTGATCAAATTTATTTGATCATTTGTAGGGCGTAACCCCTACCGGCTGGGAGCCTTCTGTATTTACAGAGCTGAAAGTGCCGCATGTATGGCCACACGAGCGGATGCCCTTACTAGCACCTTTTTGTTTTAGAAGCCCAAATCCTTCTAGTTGTTGAGGCAGGAGGTCGGACCTCTGGTAGCGGCCCACACACATACGGTTCTTAGTAGAGATACAAAGTTCGCCATGGGGAGTTTTCATGGGGACTGATGCTTGGCTGACCCGAGAAGTGAGTGCCGAGGGTGGAGCCAGTGAGGTCAAGCATCTAAGTATCCGCTCTGAATAGCGTAGCCTCGGGGGTAAAACCCTATGTGGGATCAACAACTATTGTCTTGGCCAGCCATAAGAATTGTGCTTGACTTATTTTAAACATTCAAAACAATCAAGACCAAACAACAAAACATTGTGTCTTTTGTGTTTTCAAGTGTATGCAAAACAATTTTACATCAAACAACACACTTTTCTTGGAGTCATTTTGGAGTCTAAACACTTGCAAACATTGAGTCCTCATCAACATTGCGTCCTCTTGTCACGAAAAACAATCAAACAGTCGGATTTGGTCACAACAAAACAACTTCACAGATTGGAAAAATTGCACGAAATTTACAGAAACGCGTCTGTGTCTGTTCTAACCGCATCTGATTCATCTAATCGCGTCTGTGTCCGGGAATAGCGTCTGTGTTTTCAACATCGTCTCTGTCAAACATAGAAGCGTCTGTGTCTGGGAATCGCGTCTGTGAAGTATACAGAGGCGTCTGTGTCAGGAATTGAAAACTTTAACAGTCCAGCAAGCAAAAGAAAATCAGTTTCGGCATACTTGAGCTTCCTAGGTTGTCTCTTCAGGTTTCATCTAGCATTCAGCTTGTTCTAAGGTTTCATACAGTCCATCATTGCTTTACATCTCTCATTACATTCACAATTGTCTAAACTTGAGTCAAAAGGTCACTTGCTTGTCCTCATCATACTTTGTCAACACACTACATACAACAACACTTTGCTAAGTGGTCCCTCATCAAGGTTTCTTACCTTTGGGTCTCATTTGGTCTTACTTAGAGTCAAGGTCAGCTTACCTCATCAAGAGAAACAATCATCTCTTTGGAAGTCACACCTACTCTACTACTTACATACTTGGTCTTACACTTTGGACATTGCAAGTACACCTCAAGATTCATTTACACTCCATACAATTCTTGGTCTTCCATACTCTTTTCACTTTTCATCTAGTCTCTCACATCTTGGTCAAACACCTAGTTCATGGTTGAAACCCGCCTTCAAAAATCTAGGAGAATAGCTAAAGAAGCTCAAGAGTCCGCAAACATGAGTTCTTATGAGTATGATAATGATTTATTCTACAATCCTGAGCACACTACATTACCAGACATGAATGTTTATAGAAACAATCCAAATGTGGAAAGCGCAAATACTATAAACAATAATGCTACACACAATGACAATGTGGACAACTCTTCAATACTATCAGCAGACATAGAAGAATCCATAATGAATCCTCATTTCAATAGATTGGTTGAAGAGATAATGAGGAGAGATCGTCAATACTTTTTACACATGATGGCACAAAGTGGAGCTAAAATACCGCATGATTTTGACTTATCTCAACTTATAGAAAGTCGACCCTCACAACAAATTCAACCCAACATGGATCGAAGGAGACCAAATAGTGGAGGAAATAGAGGACCGAATATGATGCCTGATTCACCATCAGTTTTGCTTCAAAATCCAGCAATCCCACATACACAAGCTCAAACATATGATACTTACACTCAAAGACCATCATGGAGGCCTTATGCTCAAACACATGCTCAAGGTATGGATCAATCAAAACAAGTGGATACTCAAGGACATCCTCAAAATTTTAACACAAGGAGACCTCATGTCAAAATTGGGGGCAACACAATGGAAAATGAAAGGCCTATTGAATATGGTATATATGCACAAAATAGATATGGGGTCCCTCAACATGAAGTTATGCCAAGTGCTCCATATATGCCACATCAATATAGACCTCCATATGGACATGTCTACGATCAATATCATCCATACATGCAACAAGCTCCTCCTCAAATGGGTGTTTCAAACATGGGGTATGCTACAAGAAATCAATCTCCTCCCAAAAATAATTTGGAGCAACAAATAAGAGATTTACAAAAGAAAATGGAGGACATGAGTACATCAAAACCAACATACACTATGAGAGATATATGTCCTTATCCCTTTGATAAGAGCATTCCAATGCCTCCATTTCCTGCACACTTTGTGATGCCAAAATTTGATAAATATAGAGGGAGAGGAGACCCCAAGGCACACATAAGACAATTCTTCACAGCTTGCATTGAGGTAGCGGCAGAAGAAACATACTTGATGAGGTTGTTCCCACAGAGCTTAGGCGATCAAGCTATGGAATGGTTTTCTCAATTACCTCCTGGTATTAAGTCATGGGGCGACTTGGCAGAGGCATTCATTCAGCATTTCTCTTACAACATTGAAACAGATGTCTCAGTTACTACTTTGTGCAATACGAAACAAAAGGAAGGAGAATCTTTCGCAACATTTTTACAAAGATGGAGAAACCTAGCTAGCAGATGCTCTTGCGAAATCCCGCAAAAACAAATGATAGAAATGTTCACACAAAATGTTAACAAGGCTATTGGCTATGATCTCAGGAAAGCTTGTTTGTCTACATTCAAGGATGTTATTGAAAAGGGCCTAGCAACAGAAAAAGTCTTAATTGAACAAGGAGTTATCAAACTATTCAAAGAAAACAAAGAGGACTTTAAAGGAAAGGACAAACCAAAATTTTGGAACAAGAATAAGAACACAGTTAATGATGGTGTTGTTGATGCCAACACAGTGAGACCCAAGTTTGTTTTTTCTGGATCAAGTTCTACCAACAATCAAGTGAACAATCAAACAACTTCTAAACCACGAAGGAAGTACACTCCATTGGGAGAACCACTTGAATTAGTATTCAAAAAGCTTGTGGCAAACAAAGTGATCACAGTTCCAGATTTTCCTCCATATGAACGAAAGGTCAAACCAAATTGGTGGAATGATGATGAGTATTGTGAGTTTCATAAGAGCAAGGGTCATAAGACAAGTAATTGCCATCGATTGAAAAACATTGTGCAAGATCTCATTGATAGAGGTGATATTGAGATTGAGGGACATTCATCTAATCAAGAACATGAGGTGTTTAAGGAACCATTCCCAAAACATGACAAAGGAAAAGGCAAAGTCACAGATGATCAAGCCAATTACACTAGAGCACCTTACAATTATGATTCCACTATCAATCACATCTCAATGGACAATCATATTTCTACTATTACTATCAAGAACAAAAATCCTGAGAATCCTTCTCAGAGACCCAAGATTGTCCTAAAGGGTGTTGGATCTTCGTTTGAATCTACCTCTGAATGTCATGTTACAACCCGTCGAGGTAAGATCACATTGCCAGGTGCCTCCACTAAGAATACCAATCCTTTATCAATCAAGCCTGAGTACGACCTTGTAGAACAGTTAGGGAAGACACCCGCGCTCATCTCCATTCTTGAGCTCTTACGTATATCCCCTGCACATAAAGCCATCCTTGACAAAATCTTGAGAGACACTGTTGTTCCTACTGATCTGAACGTGGACCAGTTTCAAGCCATGGTGGGATACCTTTCCATTCCACATTCCCTTACGTTCACAGAAGCCGATGACGCCTCCATAAGTCAGCCACATAATGCACCTTTACACGTTGAAGCTTTCATACATAAACATCGAATAAAGCGAGTCCTGATAGATGGAGGAGCAGGTCTAAACATTTGTACATTGAGCACTATTAAACAATTGGGATATTCTGATAAAGCTGTGAATTCTACAAACCAAATCACCATCAAGGCTTATGATGATGAAGAGCGTTCATCCAAGGGCACAGTTACCTTACCGCTAAGAATAGGGCCAGTCACAAACGATGTGGTTTGTCAAGTCCTAGACCTGGATCTCACATATACCATACTACTAGGACGTCCTTGGATTCATGAAATGAGGGCAGTCCCATCAACCTACCATCAATGCATTAAGTTTCCTCATAATGGAGTCGAGGTAACAGTCAACGGTGATCCAAATCCGTTCATATATTGCAATAACTTGAGATCACATACTGAGACTATCATTCCCAGTAATCGTGAGGCTACTCCTTCTTCGGCTTACATTGATCCTGAGTCATTAAAACCCTCGACATCCAAACAAGGTGAACTTAGAGGCAGGTTTCAAGACAAAGGCATGGGAGAATACACTTTGAATCAGACAATGTTTTTACGACAAGTCATGAGCTCTCCAAAAGAATATGGGAGGCCACATCCTAACAAGCAAATCTCCATCATGATACTCAAATGGGATCCTACCATCTTTCAAAGATGGGGCGAACTAGAAGAAGAAAATTTATATAAAATGCTCTATAGAGACATTGAAGAGGACACGCAAGATCAAATTATTATACCCTGTGAGAACTATGGCAAAGGCTTCAAAATTCTGCAAAGATTTGGGTATGATGGAAAAAGCCCTCTCGGGTTACGCAAAGAAGGTGTCATGGAGCCCTTACAACCTGAGCTAACTGCAAGAAGGGAACGCTCCAAGGGACTTGGTTTTCTGAATTCCAAGATTCACAATAAAAGAACAAAAGAGGCATGGCGAATCAAAGTGGCCGAAGTTCAACAAGAGGATTATTATTCCACAGATTCTAATGAGTGGGAATGGGGTTCAGACAAATCCTCTAGTGACTATGAGCTCACCGAGACATTCAGAGAGCCAGATGAACCTACAGAGGAGGAGGAATTTTACAAAAAGTTTAGAGTTGGTCAAGAACCAACCCATAAGGATCCCGCATAGTCTTCGTTTCAAGGTCCTAGGTTGAAATCACATAGGATGAGGACACCTGTCCCAGAAGGCGCTACTAGTGATGACAATTTGGATTCACTCACGATCGAAACTGATGAGGAGAGTGCCATCGATACCTCGACGATTGCCTTGACATACCTGAATATAACCACATCTTCACTCTTTGTCCAGCAAATTCTGAAAACACTAATGACCTTCCCCTTGTTCACCCCCAACTCATTGACTGGGATCATGAAGGACCAGCACAATTTGATACATTTCAAAATGACGAAGCTATTGTCGACTATCTTGGCATTCGAGATGATCTTCCCCTTGGAGACCATAAGGTAGGATACACCATAGAACTCAACAACATGGCATACTTCGGTGAGGGTGTCGGGCCTTCTAGTCGCAAAAAAGTGAAAATAAGAACAAAACAAGGGTCTTATGGCGAAAACCACACTGTGGCGCTATCTGACTCCAAAAAAGTAAAAAGAAAGGACGTATCTGAGGGTGAAAACCTCTCTGAGGCACCCGAAGATGGAAGGCTCGACATTCTCCCAGCGTCATATGAGGAAAAGTCATCCATGCTGATAGAGGAAACTATAAAGACAAACATTGGTACGGAAGAAGTTCCATACAACATATTCTTAGCTCAATCTTTGACAGAGTCCGAAAAGGCAAAATTCATAAGCTTCTTTAAGGAACGACAAATCAACTTTGCATGGTCATACGCTGATATGCCTGGATTGGATCCGGATTTAGTAATGCATCATTTGACAGTCAAACCGGGGGCAAAGCCAATAAAGCAGAAATTAAGGAAAATGCACCCACAAGTGGCATTACTAGTCAAAGCAGAGCTGGAGAAATTATTGGATGTCGGATTCATACGCCCAATTGATTATCCCGAATGGATTTCCAATTTAGTACCTGTCAGCAAACCAGATCGTAGTATCCGAATATGTACAGACTTCAGAGATATCAACAAAGCTTGTCCAAAGGACGATTTCCCATTACCAAACATTGACTTGATCGTTGATCTCACAGCAGGTCATGAAATGTTATCTTTAATGGACGGATTTTCTGGATATAATCAAATCAGGATTGCCCCTAAAGATCAACATAAAACATCATTCACTTGTCCATGGGGAACCTTCTGTTGGAATGTCATGCCCTTTGGGCTGAAAAATGCAGGCGCTACTTATCAAAGAGCGATGACTACTATCTTTCATGATCTCATGCACATAACCGTGGAAGATTATGTTGACGATCTTTTGGGAAAATCAATAGACAGAGATACACACTTGGACATACTTGCAGTTGTCTTTGATCGGCTGGAAAAATACAAGGTAAGACTAAATCCAAAGAAATGTGTCTTTGGAGTAACCTCTGGGAAGCTCCTAGGATTCATTGTGTCTAAAAGAGGAATCGAGGCCGATCCAGCGAAAGTCAAGGCTATCTTGGACATGCCGCCACCCAAGAATATCAGTCAACTTCGATCTTTACAAGGGAGACTCCAGTCCATACGAAGATTCATAGCACAACTTGCAGATAAGTGTAACCCTTTCCAGCACCTGCTACACAAAAACATCAAGTTCAAATGGGATGAGAACTGTCAACAGGCTTTTCAGGCGCTCAAAGACTATCTTTTGAACCCACCAGTCTTAATGCCACCAATTCCAGATCAACCGCTGCTACTTTACATATCAGCTACTCCAACAGCACTGGGGGCACTCCTAGCACAACAAGTTGATGATGGCAAGGAAAAGGCAATATACTATATCAGTCGCACATTGGTGGGATATGAGCTAAACTACACACCAATCGAACGTGCATGTCTCACTGTGGTCTTTGCTTCACAAAAATTACGACATTATATGCTCACTCACAAGACTAAGTTGATTGCCAGAATTGATCCACTAAAATATCTTCTCAACAAAGCTACGCTTACTGGGTGGCTGGCCAAGTGGGTAATGATCCTGAGTGAATTTGACATCGAATATATAGACAGAAAAGCTATAAAAGGACAAGCAATTGCAGATCAATTGGCAGATGCTCCCATGATAGATGATGTTCCTCTACAGTCAGAATTTTCAGATGAGTCCATTCTAACAATATCACCTGCAAAGCCATGGCAATTATATTTTGACGGCTCATATACACAGCACGGGGCAGGAGCGGGTATACTCTTTATAACTCCTCAAGGCGATTCTATACCAAAGTCATACCGCTTATCATTTCCTTGCACCAACAATATAGCGGAATATGAGGCATTAACAACTGGATTAAGAATTGCAGTTCAATGGAAGATCCAGGAACTTCGTGTTTTTGGGGACTCTCAACTGGTCATCCGGCAAGCAACTGATGATTACCAAACAAAAGATGAAAAACTAATGCCTTACAAACAACTGGTCGATGATTTAAAACAGCACTTCACAAAGATAGAGTTTGAGCAGATACCAAGAGAACAGAATCGCGCTGCAGATGCCATGGCTACAATTGCTTCGCTGATTGATCTGCCGCAAAATGAGACCTGCTATGAGTTCCTGGGAGATAACTTGCTGATTCCTTCATATGAGATCACTCCTATAGAAATGATATGTGTTGTTGGTCCTGAATCCCAGTTATATGGTTCCATATTCACATACCTTCGCGACAATAACTTACCTCCCGATCTATCGAACAATCAACGCCGCACTTTCATTCGCCAATCCTCTTGATATGTCATTCTAGCTGATATCCTATACCGACGAGGTCTAGATGGTACCCTTCTTAGATGTTTAGAGAGTGACGAAGCTCAGATTGCGTTACGAGAAGTGCATGAAGGGATATGCGGTCCGCATACTAGTGGTCCTACCTTGGCCAAGAAACTCATCAGGATTGGATACTACTGGCCTACTATGGAAAAAGACTCATATCAGTTTGTCAAGAAGTGTAAGCAGTGTCAAATTCATGGAGACCTCATACATGCACCAGCACAAGAACTACAACCACTTGCATCTCCTTGGCCCTTTTGTCAGTGGGGACTCGATCTCATAGGCAAGATTCACCCTCCTTCTTCCAATGGTCATAAATTCATTATCACAGCCACAGAGTATTTCACAAAGTGGATTGAAGCCGTGCCTCTCACACAAGTTACTGGGAAACAAATCGCTACCTTCATTTTGAACTACATCATTTGCCGATACGGGATTCCTACTTCCATTATTACTGATAACGGGCATCCCTTCAAAAATCAGGATGTTCGTGAACTTTGTGACCGCTTCCATATCTCTCATCGTTTCTCCACACCATATTACCCCCAAGGTAATGGCCAAGCTGAGACGTCTAACAAAACAATTCTTAAAATCCTTAAAAAGACAGTCGATGACGCTGGCCGTAACTGGCATATCCAACTTAATCCTGCACTTTGGGCCTACCGCACAAGTGTCCGCACACCTACAGGAGCTACACCCTACTCACTTGTCTACGGCGCTGAAGCCATCTTGCCTATTGAGGTCGAGTTACCTTCTCTACGGGTCTCCTTGAGAAACATAATCAACGATGAAGACTATAGGGTCTCTCGCTTACAAGAACTAGAACTATTGGAGGAACGAAGACACACTGCTTTTAATCATCTCAAGGCTTACCAACAAAGAATGAGTCGCAGTTACAATCATAAAGTCAAGCCTCGCACATTTGAAGTAGGTGACTTAGTCCTCAGAGAGAACCCCAAGAATCAGCAAGACAGAGATAAGAAGGGCAAGTTCGAACCAAACTGGCTTGGTCCTTACATCATCACAGCGGTATATGGATCTGGGGCATATCAACTCTCAACTACAGAAGGTGAACCTTTGGAGGATCCTATCAACAACATGCACCTTCGCCGGTTCTACACATAGCTCTTCAGAGTATCCTAATTCGAAAACACAAAAAAATCAAAAATTTCAAAAATACAAAAAAATAAAAAAAATAAAAAAAAATCGTTACTTGGTGAAAACCTGGCAAACAGGCGCCTTGTGACACAAAAAACATTGAAAAATCGAAAAAAGTAAAGAGAAATAATTTCGTCCAACGGTGAAAACCACTTCGGTGGTGCCCTGGGCAAGTACCATGGTGAAAACTGGGTCACCAGCGCCATGTGTAGAGACATTGCTCCTCCCTCCTTCAGGATTCACTTTCATCCTTTCACTTCACACACACTCACAACCTATTCGTTCACAATAAACTTACCCATTCCCATCATGGCTTGTTATTGATCTACCCAAGATTGGTTAGCCATTCATAATAAACCCTCCCTTTTCGCCTCCCTTTCCATCCATAATAAATCAGATCCTATCTGTGACTACGGTCAAATCCTACGTCTAGTAATGGGTGTGGAACTGAGAACATCACATGTTTCGAGGAGTAAAGTTTCTTCCAGCTTTCTTCAGTCTATTCGCGCACAATCCGCAATAAAGCAAAATCTGCATCACAGATCTGCAATAAAGTTTCATCTTCTCCGTAATAAAGTATCAGTTTTATGGATTCAGTCAGTTTCAGATGAGACACAACAGCAACAATGGGCTTCAACAAATCAAATATTTCAACAGACTCAGACAACATATGGTTCAGTGCTATCTATCCTTTTTGTGAAAGTGAACATTGTGACCACAATCGAATAAGACTTAAACAAGTGACAAGAGACACTAAACTTGAGAACTACAGTGGATGTTGGTGTCGAGTCTTGGTTTTCTTTTGATTTTATCTTTTGGTGACATGTCTTTTAGCTTTTCTAGGATGTCTTTGACTAGAGATTCTATCTCCAGGATGTCTTTGACTAGAAAGGCGAGGATGGGGTATCGTCACCTATTTGTATTTTCTGTCTGTGGATTGTCTCTTAGTAATGCTATGACTTGTCCAAGGATATGAGGACACTGTGAGTCTAGTATGAACTGGGGCATTCCTTGTTTGCAACTGTCTTATCTCCATGCAAACGGGTACAATGACTTTCTGGGCCGAACAAATGCCTCGATTGTCATAACCTACTTGCCATAATAAAGCTCAATGATGATAACGCACAAGAAGCTCTTTCACTTTCGTATCTTCTATCTTCCATCCCCCTTTCTTGATTGACTTCCATTGTCCTTCTCGAGTCTGCGTAGCCTGCTATCACATGACTGAGTATAATGACACACCAAAAACATTTGCATTTCATGTAGCTGCACCTACATTAGCACATATAAGCATTTCATACATACATATAGATATCACAACTGCATCACATCCTGCACACAACACCTGTTAGCACAATTTACATCTGCATTATCATATTTATTTGCATTACATACATTCACGTTTGCATCATGCATCACATATACAACATAAAAAGAACAAAAATATATTGCATTGCATCATATTTGTATCCATATCATAAGCATCACATAAGAACATCTCATCACATAGGTACACATGCATATAGCTGCCGCAAAGATGAATCATCTCATATATATATATAAAGTGTCATGATACAATGATGTCAAAATCATATGGCTACAATCACCCGCAGGTGTCTACATCATTATATAAAATGGTACAAAACTGATACAGAGGAACTCACTGATCACTCCTGCCAACACTATTGGTAGTGCTAATCCTATCCATGTCATGGTATCCCATGCCACGTGTCCCACCCTCATCTCCAATGCTGGATCCTAAAACACTTGTCTAAGGGCATCCCTGTCTCCGTCTTGATTGTACGGAATCAGCTCCCCATCAATCGGTATCTGCATAATCCTGTATACATCCTCCAGGGTGACTGTCATCTCACCCATCGGTAAATGGAACATGCACGTCTCAGAGTGCCATCTCTCAGCAAGTGCAGTCAGCAAACCCATGTTTGCCCGAAACTCAGGCACATATAGTACATGTCTCAAGCCCATCTCCTCGATGGCAGCTCGGTCCTCGAATGACAACTCAGGTCGCAATCTCTGTGTCGACGATAATCTCTCCCCTGACTCTAGCATCGGCAAATACTCCTGCAGTCAAGCAACTCAATCATGTCAGTTATAGTGGCATTCACTGTTTATCACAAAATGCTACTCGCTATCTAAATGCATATGGCTATCTACCCTAGTGACACTCACTGTTCATCACAAAGTGTTGCTGATTATCCTAGTGGTACTCCCTGTTCATCACAAAGTACTACGTGTGTGACACTCCCTGTTCATCACAAAGTGTTACTCACATTTGCACTCCCTATTCATCACAAAGTGCTGTTCATATTTTAGTACTCCCTGTTAATCACAAAGTACTTTATCTTGGTACTCACTGTTCATCACAAAGTGCCTTGATCTATCCTAGTCTTCCTAGAGGACCTGCTTGAGTGTATCCCCTCAGCAGCTTATCCAATCGACAGCGTATGTTCATCACAGAATTGCTGATTTGACCTAGAAGACACAAATTCACATTTTTGGACACAAACGTGCTTTCCTGACATAAACGTGCATTTATTACATTATCTAGTATGCATTAATGACAACAATAAATGCATCAAAGTATGAGGAGGTTTTGTGGTACTCATTGACTCTCCTACCTCTACTGGCCTCTGGAATCGGCGAACGCGGTCAAATCTATGAACCAAAGCCATCGCTGCTGACTGCTGCTGCTCTTTTCTCGCTCTGCACTGTGATCTTGTAAGGGTGTGGATGACAATGAGGATGTCTTTTGCCCGTGGTCTATCTTATAGACTACCCCTAGCCTTCATTTCCCGAGTCAGTCTTCTTTATCCCGTGACTTTGTCACTTTATCCGGCCATTCCATTCTAGCCTTTCTTTCTTATCGAGAGATTGTCTGCAATCTTTTCAGACATTTTCATCCAATCTCTCGAGGGGGCATATCATTCCCATTCTGGGGCAACTCTGTATCAGTTCATCTTATCTTCTTTGAAACAACGCGACAAGCTGCATTGTCTCAAAGAGGGGCAAAATGTAGACACCCAAAATTGTCATGTCTAATTAAATAAATATTTTATTTATTTAATTATCTAAGCCTAATTCTTCTATTAATTAAATAAATCTTTATTTATTTAATTAATTCATTTATCCTCCTCTAGCCTTATTTCTCATTTAAATAAATACATTTATTTATTTAAATTATCCTTTTCCTAAATTAAATAAATATTTTATTTATTTAATTGTCCTACTTCTTCTATTAATTAAATAAATCTTTATTTATTTAATTAATTCATTAGCTTTTTGTACGCATGACACATGTCATTCATCTCTTAATTCATACACTACCTACCTCTTTCATTATTTTGGTATTTCTTTTACCTACCCTCTAATCCTAGCCGACCTCTCTTTTTACACCTCTCAATCTTAACCCTCCATTTCTTATTGTGTCTTCTATTTAAGGAGATGCCTTCTTCATTGTCAAACCCTAATGACTGATTTTGGAGTACTTGGCTACACTACGATCCTACTTGCAACCACATTCCGTTCTTTGTTGAGCTCTTGTGCATATAAAAATCTGAGAGCAAATATATCAAGCAAGATCAATGGAGATAGGAAGAATGGAGATCAAAACCCTATTGGACATGTGATGGTATAATCTTTGTGATTTTGAGTTATTTGCATTGTCTTAGGTAATCTTCATATGTTATGGTGGATCTTTGTTCATTGTTAGGCTAGGGTTTTGTGGTTGGATTCATTTAGCCTTTCAATATTGTTATTATTGTTATCCATTTTCACCATACACATATAGTACTAGTTCTTTTTCATCAAGTATCACTATTTAGTCTTAATTAATAATAAATGGAAATACCATTTTGTATACCTCAAAAATTAGTGTAGGTGTTAAGGGTTAAAAGAATTTACCTCCCAAGTAAATTTGTGTTTAGTTACACACTTTTTGTATTTCAAGAAATATGAAGTAATGTTTAGCTAAATTTTCCTCAATTCAAGAAGTTGTATATATTTGTTTTTGCAAGGTTAAAACTCATGACATAGAGTATACGAGACATTTGAGAATAATCAATCTATGAACAGTTAAAGATATATAAGAATAGTAAAGGCGAAGTTACATTTATGTTGCAAAGTATTTAGTATAGATGAATTTATTTAACATTTAAATTTGGAGATAAGTCGCAAGATATAATCTATTTTGTAAGAACATTAGTATTAATTAGTGTTAATACTCTCCTTAGTCTTGTTGAGTCAAGGGAATTAAATTTGTACATCAGACTTATCTAAATAGTTAAGATTTAATGGGTTATTAGCATTTTTATTTTATTATAAATTATTAATTTCTATTGCAATCATCATCAAATTTAAGTTAAATATTGATCAAAATTGTCTAATTCCTTGGCTCCCTTAATCAATTGTTTATTCAAATAAAAAAATCAATATTTGATTTTAATTTGTCCTCTTTTTAGAAATTGAACATTTGTTAATCTTTCATGTAAGTTAAATTTTTGCAAGTTACACAAGTTACGCATTTATTGTATTTTGCAAGTTACTTATTTATTATTATCATGCAAGTTATTTTCAAGAAGTTAGATATAATGGTCCTCACAATTTGAATATTAATCTTCTTGTAGGAAATGGGTTGGCATTTTCAATAGGTTCCTCATTTCATAGAATTTGTTTGTTTTCAAGTCTTTGCAATAATGATCTCAATTTCAGTTTGCACTCGGATAATGTTTATTTAAGTTTTCAGTAGTATAATAGTTTGATTTCATAGTGTTGCTTAAGCTTAATAAGTACTTAGATAGATAACTAAACAAGAGGTGATGGAAACAAAAATCCTAGCAGCGTTTGGTATCTATGGTGCCTCTGGGTCATGCTTATGAGTAATGATGTCGTATTGAACTACTGCACTTAACGCCTATTAAAGCTGCAACAACAACGTCTGTGACATCATCCCTATAAATCATCGGGGAGTAATAAGGGTCATATGGAAGTTAAAATCCAAGGGGCGGGTAATCCCCCTTCGATCGATAATCTAAAAAGATTAATTTTTAAATGAATTTACATCCGATCAGTTGAACTTTAGATAACCCCATTAGGGTTTGGATGTGTGTGAAGATCTTTAATATTTATTTTATCTTGATGATTTCAATGGATGATAACAGATTAAGGGTGATGTATTTAATAGGAAATAAGACTTAGTTGTTTTAGGCCACAAGAAAAAGGCCATCTTGAGTCTTTTTGCTATAGAGCTACCATCGTGGGTATCAACCACAGAGAAACTGTCTGGGATATTGACCCTAGAAAGGGTTGCGTACCCACCATACAGTTAACATTAAACCATAATTTAGAAAATAGAACTACATACTTTACACCTTGATCCCGTGTCGAAATGAGTATGTAGGCAGTCTAGGGACGGAGTTGTCCCTTGTACTCAAGCATTCAAGGATGGGGATTAGGATTTGGTTATGGGTGAGTAGTTTGTTCTTGAAGCTCCTTAGTCTTTTAATCAAATGGTACAATTAATAATTGAAAGGTTAAAATTAATTCAATGCATACTCAGAAGGAATCCCGTATGGATTTGCTTGACTTCTCGAGGCTTTAGGCTAGATTCTGAGGTGGAACTCAAGCTTGTTTATGTAATTATTTTTATACTGCTAAGGATGGTGACCTTGGTGCACTCCTAGTAGGGGAGTGTAGTCTTTAGAGAGTGGCTCAGGACCCGGATGGTCCTGATGAGCCTCAAGTTTATGGCCAAAGCATATCCTATTCTTATGAATAGATGCCTACCCCGTTTGGGTAGATGCCTATCTTGGATTGGATAGATGAAACCTCCTGTCTCATATGGATAGATGCCTAACCCATATGGTTAGATGCCTAACTCATATGGTTAGATGCCTAGTCCCGTATGGATAGATGCCTAACCTGTATGGTTAGATGCCTAAACTGTATGGTTATATGCCCATCCCAGTTGGATGGATGCCTATCTCATTTGGATAGATGTACCTGAGTATGTGATTGAATCAAACATAATTAAGAATAGGTAACAATAAGTAATCATCTAAAAAAAAAAAATCAGTTGAGTTTTTGGATTAATTTAAGTGGGTTATTACACAAATGTTTAGATTTGTGAGTTTTGTGGTTTATTTACAAATATGTGCATTTTCCATTGATGTCAAAGGGGGAGAGATTCATGTGAAAAATTGTTATGTTATTTGCTAATTCAAAGGGAGAGCTATTTCTTTCTTTGAGATGTGGGGGAGAGAGAACCTTTCTTTGTCATTGATTGTTTTTTGTTGGTTGAAAATTTTGTACACTTCGGGAAATATACAAAATTATGGTTTCAACCACAGCACACGAGTAAAAACTCTCCTAATTAAGGGAAGGCTCCCCCTATCTAACTACAACTTTGAAAATAAAATAGGATGGGACAACAATCTTTCTTCTTTTTTCAAGAAAGACAATATCCTTTTCTCTTCACAAAAAAGGATATCAATTGAATATGAACAATAGTAACTACTTTCAAGTGAAATGAGAGAAAGGAGATGAAGTTTCCTGAAAGCTCAAAGACTCCCGTCACTTCCTTCAGGATGGGAGAGCAATATCAAGTTCAAAGACTTGACTATTGGAAGTCCTATCTACCCTTTGCTATACTAAATTTTACAACGAATAAAAGACATCAGCTCAAAGACTGGAATAATCTATTCTTTCAACACAAAGACAAGAACTAATGCAAGGTCAAAGACTTGTTGCTATTTCTTATCAAACAATAATTTTTCCTCAAGAATATATGCAAGCTCAAAGACTTGCTACTCCTTCTAGAGATTTTCCTATTTTAATTAATCTTCTCTACTTGCAGCTCAAAGACTTCAAATCAGATTGGACTAAGCTCCTTTAGAAACACTTTGCATAGAAGAAATAAAAAGATTCAAACTCAAACATGTAGCTCAAAGACTCAAAACTTGAGTAATCCTTCTTTATTATTCTTCAAAACCTTCAATTCACATACATAAGCTCAAAGACTTCTTGTTGTAAATTTGGCAGAGTTTTTGCTTGCTTTCCAAAAGATATCTATTACAATAGACCCCTCAAGTATTTATAGAAGAGGAGCCTTGAGAAAAAGGTAGGAGGATCCTAACTAACTTGAGAGATTATCTCAACCATCAAGACTCATTCAATAACTAACTGAGACTTCATTAACTAACTAAGAGTTATTCCAACTAACTAAGACTTATTCCAACTACAGTCCTAATCGGACACAACTTGTAGTTGCCTTACATGTAATTACAAAAGTGCAAGTAATGTGTAACTTGCTTTTTACAAAAAATACTTTTACATGTAACTTGTCAAAACAAAATTACAACTAAATATTACAAAAGAGGAAAATTCAACTAAGTGTTGAAAAACACTTAAGTTGCATTTTGTGAAGAGACAAATCCTTGAAATTTCTGGATGCTTGTTTGTAGTTCCTCAGGATTCGGTTCATGGGTGTTCTTGGCAACAACCATGGCTTTCACAATAGTGTCGTGATAGTGAAGGAGCGTAGAATTGTTTTTATCTAGGATAGACTAGATTTCATGTAGAAAGGTTGGGTGTTTCATCAATGTCTGAATTGAAGTAGTCGTGAATTGTTCGCTCTTCCATTCATTATGAATCCTCATTTGTAAATCAACAAGAACTTCTTCTTCTGGAATCAGCTCTCCATCCTAACTTACTATGTTACAAGAGGCCCTTCCACAATGTGAGATAATATCTCAGAAAACTTCACCTCGGAATCTATTTGCATCACCGATCTCTTCAATGAGGGATTTAAGAACAAGGGTCTTGTTTTCCAGGAGTTCTTCAAATTCCAATTACATGACCCTGGAAGAGATGATGGTGTGCTCCTATAGAACACTCAGATGTTGTTGGGGCATGGTATGCCAGATTGTCAAACTTTCTTCAACACTTTCCAAATTCTTTTTGAAAGTATTAGAAGTCTGATCCAATTTCTCTTAAATGGTCTCCAACTTAGGCATTATTTGAAAAATGTCTTTCATTACCTGTGCACATAGATCATGAAGTTGATCAACCCAGGAATCCAGTGCTTGTACCTTCTGAGCAGCCCTTTCCACTCCACGAATTGATTCTTGGGAACCAGAAGAACCTATGGAGTTACACCCTTCAGCAACAAGTTTTGTAATTTTATGAATGGCTGCCATAAGCTGTCGGTTTTCCTCTTCTAGCTTGTCTTTCTTTGCTAGAAGATCATCACTCCTTTGCATCAATGAAGCAATAGAAAACTGAACATCATGTTTAATGACCTCATGCGTTTGTTTTCCCAACTCTATCCTTGTAACCTTATAATCAGCAGCTGACATTTCTTCAAGTAGCTTATCTGCAATAGGTTCCACAATTTCAGCCACCTTCATCTTGTTATTGTCAACAATTACTCTGGAGATAGTCTTGGCTTTCTTAGCAACTTTGGATCTGGACTGTTTGAGTTGCTGGTAATCAAAGGCATCGGGTGAGATTTCATGCTTCTTCCTTTTTGGGGTAAAATAACTAAGCCATGGAGGCAAAGTCGTCAACTCCCCTCCAGTAGCAATCGTAGGCAAAGGAGAAGCAATTTCTGTTTGAATCATCATGTCATCCTAGGAGGAATATCTGTTTGGACAATGACCATGGTTTTCTCAGTTACCAATGGGCATGAAGATTTCCTCATGAATTCTTCAAAACCAGAAGTGGAAGTATCAATTTCTGATAACTAGATGCAAGTAGGAATATTCTTAGGAACTTTCAACACACTCTCTTGCTGATGATCAGGAGATGGCTTGTATGCTGAAATGAGAATTACATTATGAGGAGATTCATCCACAAGTAAATCAGGAGGAGAAAGAGGCATCTCAATGGAAACTGGTGGAATGATCTCATGAGGCAAGTCTAAAACTGGAGATTTGAGAGCATCATCAGATTGCTGCCCCTCTTCTGGATTATCTAGATCAATTACCTGAACATGGAATCATGATTTTTCCTTCCCATGAATTGTCATCTGCTCAGGAGGAAGCACTATTGCACGACTGACTCGTAACTTGATCCTTGTGCCCGAAGATGATGCACCCTCCTTGTTGTCAACCTGAATCTCAGACTTATGTCCAAGAGGCCCCGTAGAATCATCTTCTTTACCAACCTTGATTTTTATAAGTCTAACAACATTACTTTTCAGCCATGCGTTGGTGTTGGCCAAGATAGGCTGAAATCTGTCAAGGATGGATATGCACTCTTTGTGCGACTATTGGATCAAAGGAAGTGGAGCTTCCTCAACCCACCGTGAAATGTATTCAGGATCAAGTATATGCCCATCATCAATCATCCCTTGTGGGATATCCACCAAGTTCAAATCAACAATTTGCTCAACAGTGAGCTTGCAGTGATCCATCTTTAGAACTTTGGCTTCCGTGCAAAGATCTACCCAGATGTCTTCAATGTGATGTACATGCACAAAGGATTTCTTGATCTTCTCTTTCATACCCCTATAATCAAAATTAGCTCTAGGTTTAAACCTTTTGAGCTTGATTTCCTGCAATTCAGTCTCCATGGCTTTAGCCTTCATAGATGTGACAAGGGAATACCGACTAATTTTCAATGGGCTTGTGGTAGAGATCCCCATTCCAACCTTGTGTCTAGCAGACTGAAAAGTATGGACAGCCATGATCTGTCTTCCCAACTCAATAAGAATGATCTTATCAGTTGGGTATCTGGGAAGCATATACGGTTGACCACCATAACATCCGATCCTCATATAGGTGAAAGTGGGAAACTGCAGAAACAAACATCCATACTCGCACACCCTTGCCCATGCCTCATCTGATACTCTCTTGTTCCTAAGATTTTTGTCAAAATGACACATGAAATATCTGAAGAATGCATCTTGGACTCTTCAGAAATGTAGTCTGCTGGATCTCAATGGCAATTGGTCATAATACTCCCAAACTGGTATAAGTGAGCGATCACCCTTGGTAGAAAGACCTGGAAAGTGTCTAAGTGATGCTGCCAAGTATACCAAATATGAATTCATGAAAAAGGTCATGGTGGTAGGAACTGCTGTAAGTTGTTCACACAAGGCATCGCTGATGACTTCTCCCCATAAAATGTGATGAGACTGCCTTATGAACATGATGAACTGGTACATCCATGGCTCAAAGACATTGGAATGCTCAAGGTCCATCATCCTACTGAGAAGGTTTATGGTGTCTCCAATCTCCCATTTGAAATTGCAATGGTACAACTTTTCCCACCTTGAGAAGGAGGCTCGTGGCTCTTGGATCCACCTATTGATGTGTCGCTTGCAATCTTTTTCCCTCTTCACATAATACTCCGCTGCACTTTCTTTGGAGATTTCCATATAAACAGGTGTAGGAGGTATTCTGAAGAGCTTCTTGATCATATCTGCATCAAGATGGATTATAGCTTCACCATCATCATTTTTAATGACTCTTGACTCTTTGTCAAAATGATGGGTGCAGGCAAGAATGAACTCAGGTTCTAGGGCAGCCACCAGGAAAGAAGATGCATGATGGATATGGATGTCCAACAGCCGCTGCAAGTTATTATCTTGTGGATCTTCTACCCTCTTGATGAATTCTGACATATCAACGTGCCCTATCTCTGTGTCTCTGATGCGATCCAAAGGAGAAGAAACCTGGGAAGGTGCAACCTCGTTCTGATATTTGTCATATCTGTATTTCATCTTCTTTGGAGCTGGAGATGTCGACAAATCTGACATTGATTGTGAACGTAGAATACTGTGATGAAGACTTAAAAGAGTTAAGGCAACATCATAGTTAGCTGGAAATATCATTCTTCCTTCTCCAAACGGGAAAAACTTCGATTCTTGAACTTTACGATTTTGTGAGAGGAAGAGGGGAAATATGTAGAAATGGGAAAATCTTGACTTTGACCAATTTCGGATCTTGGGGAAATTTTTGCAAGTATACAAGTTGGAAAGAACATACATGCAATCAGGATTTTAAAACCCGAATGCAAGTACACTTGTAAAATTGCAAATGGAGAAATGGATGGAAAATGAGATTTTGACTTGCGGAAAATGACGGAAATGAAAAGTACGGATATGGGAAATATGAATGAATAGAAATGGGAAAATCTGGGAATGTCATTTTCATGAAAATGGGAAGAACTCTTCAACATGCAATCCGGTTTTTAAAACCCGAATTTGAAATGGAGGGGTATTTCACACTTTTCAACTTGGAATTTTAACCAAAAATGGTTAAATTCCTTAACCGTAGGGGAAGAACGAGAATTTCTAGCAAACTTGTAATCAGGATTAAAAATCCTGAATACAAGTAAAGAGGGAATTATGGGAAGAACAATGCAATTCAAAAATTGCATACCAAGGGGAAGATTTCTCTCACAAAAACCGATTTTGGGGGAAAAACAACACATTTGCAAAAATGCAACTAAGAAAGAAAACTAAGAAAACAAGAAAATAATAAAAAGAAGGAAAGAAAGGAAAGAGAACATACCTTTCTTGAAACTGAAAATGCTTCTCCAAAAATGCAACAATCTTTGGAATGGAGAAGACACACCAATAAATAGAGACAAACCGAGATGCCAAACCCTTGCCAAACCCTTGGCACGTTTTTAGAAAAAATGTCTTATATGAAAAAACGTGGCAGCAAATGAGTGTTATATGGCATGGAAAAAGGTTGAATCCTCCTTAAGCCTCATTGCCTTGGCATGAAAGGCAAAAATGAACTAGGAGACTGCATTTTTGTGGAGATTTGGTCCCTCAAAAAGTGGCATTAATAAAAAAAGTGGTTGCTGATTTGAAGTGAAAACCAGTAAATGTAACCTCCAAATGGCATGAAAGGTGTCCAAGAATGCATGAAAATAGGGTAGAAACCAAAACGCCTCTCCTTCCTAGAAGATCTCCACAAAAATTTGCTTTGAATTCTTCAAAATCCATTTTTTCTTGCAATTCGGGTTTTTGAAAGACAAGTGCAAGTTCAAATTTACACTTGCATGTGAAAATCGGGTTTTTGGGAGACAAATACAAGTTTTATTTTTCACTTTTTCACTTACTAAGCCAAAATCAGGTTTTTTGAGCCAAATAACAAGTTTTATTTTTGACTTTTTCACTTACAAAGCAAATTTGGGTTTTTTGAACCAAATAGCAAGTTTTAAAAATGTCAAAAATGCACTTTATGCATAAAATCGGGTTTTTTGGAGAGAAATGCAAGTTTTAATTACTTGTAAAGGGAAATAAAATCCCTACAACAAGTTAGAAATGCTTGCACATATGTAATGGGGATTTAAAATCCCTATTACATGTAAAAACCATTAAAGTAGGGGTTTTTAGACCAAACTACAAGTTTACTTGTAATTGAGCCAAAAACTCCCTATTTTAACTAAACAAGACCAAAAACATTAAAAATAATAAAAACAATAAAAGGGAAATTTAAAAAAAATTACAAGTATTCATCCTTGAATAAAAGTGCACATGTAATAAGCCAAAAATTCCCCTACAAAGACCAAAACAATGAATATCATTAAAGCTTGCAGTTTGAAGAAAATTCTCCACATGCAGTCGAGATTTTAAAACCTGAAATTGAAGGAAAGACATAGCAAACAAACCCATAATTTGATGAAATTTGAAACGTAGTTCGAGGATGGACTGAGGATTAAGCTAGTCCAAGGATTAGTCAAAATTCTACCTCGGGAAGTGTTTCATAGAGTAAAATTTTTCATTTTTTCACAAAAATTTCATGTAGTGGTCCTTCATTTTTGGAAACAAAAATGAGGACAACATTTTTCACATCATATGTTTCCATTAATGCCAAAGGGGGATATTGTTGGATGTATGTGGAGATTGTTGGATATTGTTGGATGAGTGCTACAAATATGTGATTTTGATATATTTGAGGATGTTTGAGAGATGTGTTGTCATTAATGTCAACATGTTTTCTCTGTTTTGTGCAGTGATGCAGTGGTGTTCAGTTAGTCAGTTTGTTTTGTATATTGATGATCAATGTTTACAGATTAAAGGGTTTGTAGATTGATATCTCTAGTTGATTTAGTGCAAGATTCAAAGGTCTGCATGAAGATTTGAGTGAGTTATGAGTATATGTGTTGTGGCCAATTTTTCTGTTGTTCGGTGATGCCAGTGTTCAGTATTTTGATCTGCATTGCTTTGGATTGTAATATCTTGATCTGTAGATTTGGAATTATGTTTAGGATGTTGATGTGTGTCCTCAATTCAAGTGGTTCATGACTTGTGGAGGTTGACAGTCAATTTTCTTAGTGTTCTTGAGGTCCGATATGTAAATAACGTTGATTCTAGTAACTTGCGTTGGTGCAAATGTTGTTGTGGTAATTCTTGATGCTTGTGGATATCTCTAGATTGTGTGTCATTCATGTTGGTGGTTTTCATTGATTGGTGAGCACGTAATTGATGATTTCTTTGGTCCAGTGGTATTCTTCATGTTCTTGGCTGACATGATGATTGTAGCGTGTTGTGGATTTTCGAGGCATAATTGTTAGAGGTGTTTCATGTTCAAGGTGGTTATTTAGGTCCATTCTATGTCTTAGCCAACATTTTTTTGGTCCACATATGATGTGATCCGAATTTGTTTGTAAGGTAGTGAGCTTTCCTAGGGTTGTAGCCCTTCGTGTTATTTATTTTGAGCAGTGAGCTCTAGGAAGTGTGCATGAATGCATGTGCATTCCCTATTATAATATTTCATATACTTCTAATAGAGTATCATCATATTGTGTGTAGGTTCCCACCGTGATTTTTCCCTTGATCGGGTTTTCCACGTCAAAAATCTTGGTGTTATGTGTGTTCATGATTGTGTTGATGTTTCATGCTTTCATTATTAATTATTAGATCTAAGATCGAGGTAAGTTGATGTAAGTTTTGGTGACAATTGATTCACCCCCCCTCCTCTCAGTTGTTTGCCCTATTTTCATCAACAACATCTTCTTTTTGACTCAAATTCTATGGATGAAGCAGACTTTGAAGGATATTGGTGTAAAGTTTGTTGACCCTAATTCAATCATGTGTGATAATACTAGTGCAATAAATATTTTAAAGAATCTGATGCAACATTCTAGAACAAAGCCTATATCTATTAGGTATCACTTCTTGAGGGAAAATTTTCTAGATAACGAAGTCAAACTTGAGTTATGTACCTAGAAAAGAGTAGATTGCATACATATTCTCTAAGGCATTGTGCAAAGATTCTTTTGAGTATCTCTAGCAGAAGTTAGGGGTATTACCCCTTCTAGTTTTAACTAATGTGCATTATAGATGTGTATTGGTCTAGTGAGAAACCTATATATTCTTTTTTGGACTGATGCTTATGTGATTCCTCTCAGGGGGAGCAAGAATGAGTTTCTTAGGGGGAGAGAGAGAGTTGGTTATGTATAATGATGATATTTTGTTTTTCATGTTGTTATTGTTGTTGATGGATGTTGTCATCAATGACAAAGGGGGAGATTGTTAGCATTACATTATGTGTTGACATTGATGTCAAATCCGTTGGTCCAGATTAGGTCTAGATGTGGTATGATGAGAAGAAGTGTTTGATTAAGGTATGTTAGGTTTCTCATTTTTACTAGATGAGTTTGGTATCTTGGAAGATGTTTCTCAGTATTATCTTTGGGTCCAGATTGGTCTGGAGCTCAAGGTCTTGGACCAGATATTAAAGTTGTATAACGTGTAGATACATTTTGGGTTCGGCTTTGATGATGTATGTAGCGTGTTGATATGTTCGATGAGGAATGACCATGCAATATGATCTACTTCTCATTCCTTCCCACTACCGAAATGTTTAGTGGAGACCTATTTTAGATCTTTGTCTTAACCGACATTGAGAATTATGATTTCCAGAGACAATATATATAGGAGTGTGATTTGATGAGTTGATTCATGGCTTTTGGTATTGAATACATGTGAGATTGAAAGAATCCAGTAGTTGTGTGAGTATAGTGCTGCGGATTGTTACCAAAAGTAGTTCCGACAGTGCAGGTTGTGTTTCTTGTGATGGATTCTATTTATCTTTCTTTCTTGTTCGACAATGAGTCTTTCAGGGCAGTGAGCCCACTAGTAGTGAGCACATTGGCAGTGAACCTTTCAGGGTAGTAAACCAACCAACAATGAGCACCTTGGTAGTGAGCCATATTTTGTAAAAATCACCTTAGCCAATGTCACCTTAATCGATGTTTATATATTGAGAATTAGCATTCTTTGTGGTTTTTCCCTTCTTGGGTTTTCTAGATAAATTTTAGTGTTTCTTGTGTCTTATTTGTTTCTTGCATGCACTTTCATGTTTTATTAATTTTGTTAATTATTCTGGATTAGTGTATTAAGGTTAAAAATTAATTTTATTGTCAACTCACTCACCCACCCCCCCCCCCCCCCTCTCTCAATTTTTTGGATATTCAACAACATCTACAATAATTAGGATCTATGGTTTAAGGTCCTATGTACAAAGTGAAATCTTAAGGGTCATGAGAGAAATTTTTAAGGGCTCCTAATAGGATGGTTGAAGGGGAGAAGCACTTGATCAATCTCTTAAAGTATGTGATGAATATCATCAAAGTATGTATCTTGCATGATCACATTAGATAGATTTAATTAGGAAGTACATGAACATAATTATTTATCTCGCTATGTCTTTATGTTCATTTTTGAATAAAATTTATCAATATACATGTTTTTCTTGCTATAATATTTATGTACATAATAACAACTATAAAGTTGATTGACAAGAATTCATAAAATAATGAACTAGAAATTATCAACGTGATCATTAGAAAGATAGGGAATTTCATTAGTTGTATTTTTGAGTCTAGGAGTGTTTTGATCATTTTGTATTATTTTTGTTGAGTTGTAAATTTTTCATGGACCATTGCACCTTTTTTTTGTCCTTCATATTTCTCCATATTTTTTACCTTTCTCTCTTCACCCCATTTATGGAGTTTCTTATGGGTTTCATAACTTTCATTGCAATGTATTGTCTCAATGTCCTCGCATATAAGCATCACATTTCCTATTCTAACATCCTGACCTACATTAGATTTGTTTTTCTTATTCACCTCAACCACTCCTCGAATCCTTCTAGGATGTCAATAATAACTAAACTTGACCCTACAACTACTTTGGAATAACTATCCTACCTAAAACCCAATGTGCAGTCCCAAAGGCACAATTTTATTGTTAAACTAGTAGTGGATAATGAAGGAAAACCGGCTACCATTAAAGTGTTGGTTGAACTCTAGATGCAAATGATAAATGTTAGTTTTAGACTACATATTTAGCATTTTAAATTTTTTAGTTTATTTCACATGCCACATTTATGATGTCTATCTCTCTATCAAATTCTTGCAAACTATTGGATGACCAAAGTGCTAAAAATCCTAGCTTTTTCTAGAGGGGTTGATCATTTCTTGTCATAACTCATACTCGCACTAAGTTTGAGATATAATTCCAAGGAGAATATTTTAATTATAAATACCTTTATTTATTTATTTATTTTAAAAATTAACAAGTATATTTCTTATTGACTTCTTATTAAAGAAACCCATATAAAAAAAATGTTTTCTTAATTACTAATTGCATTTATTTGAAATTTATAGTTATTTATTTAGAGTCAATTTTAAGCATCCTCTATTTTCGTTGAATCAATTTCCTCTTGAGACATGACGTCAGACAATTCCTATGCTATATCATTGCATCTACTTTTTTCTTTCATTTTTATTATACTTGCATGAAAGTTCTTAATCTTAATCAATAGAATCAGTTGATACTTATTCCTTGAACATTTCACACTTGATGCATATTTATTATTTATAGGCAGAAAGGATGCATTCAATAGTTGAGATGTTTGTTTTAGTTTTTGAAACAAAACTAAATTTTTAATTAGTGGGGAAGAAGTCCAAGAGACTTGTTGAGGGCTAAATTTAGCCAAAAGTAATGAATAATAAAAAAAATGGTTTTGCATGTTGCAAAATGATATTTTTCATGTTATCTTTTCTTGAAAGTTGTTATAAATACTAAATAATTTAAACATAAAATAAAGCTTTGATAATTCATACACCGTGGAGAACCGAGCATTACTAGGATAACAATCTATATGTCTTGCATGAGTGTAAGTGGGAAGAAGGTGCATAATGAAACAAAAATATTGAGAATCTTCAAAGAAATCTTTTTGGAATAAAATGATCCCAAAAAATTGCACTAGAAAACTTGATAATCACATATAATAGAAAACTAGAAAATCCCCCAAAGAATTGAAAACAAAAATCTTCTCTTTTACTATTTTGATGTTGCAACAACCCTCTCAACTTCATTTTTTTTATTTTGACACTTCATTTCTTACTAAAAATAGCTTTAAATCCAAAACTTCCACTCTAAGTAGACTCAAATTCTTGCATTTACCTTGACACCTATAACTTTACCCTTAAAATATACTACTCCATTAAGAAAATTGGGGTTGTGTACTTTTTCAAGCTAGATTGGTATCTAAAAATTGTAACATGAGTGAAAATCTTGTTTCAAACCACCCATATGGACCTTTACTAAAATCCTTTTCATTTAATATGATTTTTCCTTAGTGTGACGTCAACTATGAAAAGGGGTTAGAAAGAAGGGCCAACAACCTAGTTTGGACTTTTCTCCATACAATAGACTTATGTGAAGCAAGAATTTTCTTTTAGGGACGCTTTGCATTAGATATATTTTTATTTTTATTTTTCTTACTGATCTTGAGGACATTTAGGTTTTGGTGATTATATTTATAAATCTTTTTGAGTCATATCAAAATTAGTTTTGTTTATTACTTAAACATTATTAAATCTTTTTTCTAAATATTATTGTAATCTGCTTTTTGGTTTTTCTTTTCATGATATGTGTACCTTTTTAATTATTTAGTGTGTATATCATTTGTTGGGGTCTATTGATTTTGGATTGGTAATTCTCACTTTTATTCCTACTTTCAGTTGACACATTTTATATCATTTTTAATATGTTTGTAACATGGATAAAAATATATTTCTATGTTGAGTGGTCTCACACAGACTTCTATACATGGGACGATATGTTTATGTCGAGATTAACAAGGATTTTTATATTAGGGGAGCTAGTTAATTGTTGGGGAAGCTATTTTTTGATGTAGGGGTCAATTTTTCATGGTGTTATTTTGGCTATATTTTTTTTATTGAGTGGTAGATTTGGATGTTTATTTGTAGGCTATTTCAACTTGGGAAAGTTTATATTTATAACTAGCCTTCTAGCATTTAAGTTCATTATAATGATTATATTTTTAATATCTCTTGTTTCTATTGTTGCTACAATAATTGGCATTGTATTGGTGACCACTACTCGTTTTATTCAAACAATTAATAAAGAGTTTCATGTTATGCTTTTAACATTGCTACTATTGTTAATATCTTTGAGGCATTGCTATTATCCTTATAATTGTACTTTTTCTTTTACAACATAATTTGTGCTAACTCTTTTACCTTTGTGATTATACCTTTGTTGAATATATTTCAAAAATACTTAAAAAAATATATTGAATTTCTTCCATCAAATCTATAGCTATATACTTCTACATTAATCCATAGTCAATTCATAAAATAATGTTTTAAATTTTATCCAAAGGCTTAGATGAATATTCAAAATCAAAATGAAAAAGAAAAATACAAGAAATATAAATTATTGCATGTAATAAAGATATCTGACTAACTAAAGATTTTATTTAGTGGAGGTTTAAGCTTAATCCAAGAAATGTTATTAGTTGTTGTCAACATAAAACTAATTATAGCATTTGTGCAAATTTCATTAGTGTATTTGTATTAATGATATCTAATAATTGTAAATATTCTAATTTTCAACAATCTAGTTTGGTCTTTTCTCCATACACTAGATTTCTGCAAAGCAAGGATTCTTTCCATTAGATATATTTTGCTTTGTCTTTGAGTATTACCGATCTTGTGGACATTTAGATTTTTGCACTTATATTCTACATTAACATCTTAGAAAGTTTCAATTATTAAATTTATCTATCTTTAATGCTTTGACGAATGTATAAACCCTCTAGATTGTGATACTAATCTTTGTCTAAATGTTAGGAGAATATATTCTAAATGGGTGGGTTCACCTTCAATGTTTGAATTTCCAAATTTGAATATTTATAGGTAATGTAATTTTATATGTAAGGACCTCCATATTATTACAATATTAAATTACATAATTACATAAATCATACACATAATAAAGAATGCATTCAATTCAATTATCTCAATTCAATATATAATATAATTTAATACATAATGTACAATGTTGATGATAATTTTTATAAAAGCTCCTAACATCTATCTCCCTCAAGCACACCAAAAGCGAGAACATTGTCAGAGTGTTTTACCACTCAAATACGGAACAATTATACTTCATTAGAGTTCTTCATGACACGAAGAACCACTAACCCTACACAAGGATGCCTAGCAACTCAAAACTGACAAGGTGATGGAATCTAGTGGAGCATAGTGTTTCTACATTATAAGATTCTAATGTATCGACATTATGAATGGATGAGAGTGCAAAACACAATGATTTGAATAATACACATATACTAAGAGATCAAGTAGTAAGCTTTGGCTAGAACACTTTTTGAGCTAACTATTGGTAGATAGGTTAAACCACAGACTTACCCTTCTCTTTGCTCCATATTCGACATCCATCCATATAATAAATAATACATATTAAAAACACAACATTGCATATAAAAGTGTGCAAAACCATATATGAGAATACAAAGGCATGAAAGAGCATATGTTTCACATAATAACACGCATGACTTACAAAGCATCAATCCACACCATTATCTATTGTCAATTTTCAAAAATGGTAATCACATGTGCTCATAAGCATATATCTTGCACATCTAAGAGAAGTCAACTTAAAGAAAAACACAAGAATGCATTATGCATATATACTGGTAAGAAAATAATATTTTAGTTACACCATGCATTATGAACTTTTGTATAACTATAAAACTTGAAACATAAGATATTGGATCAAAGATCTTCACATGAGCATTCATGTACTTAAACTTTTGTAGTTATCTCAACCTTTTTTCCTATCTCGACTTTCCTACTAATGAAGATTCTATCAACTAATTATTATTGTTTATCATTCCAACACTATCCACATTTTAGAAAGGAAATTAGATCTTGAGTAAATAACTCTTTGCTTTAATATCACACAAATTCTAGATTTCCTTCATATTCTAATAATTGTTTTATCCTTGTGTATTTTCAAAGTAGACTCTTTCTTCTATTAGTAAAGGAATTTGTCTACCCCTCTTCAATCATAAATTTCTTTAAAGAAAATAGAATATGTACTTCATACCCCAAGGTATTCAATATTTAGCTTCAGGTGAGCATGTTTTTGGTACTTCATTTTAACATTACCATTTGAAAAAACTATGGATCTTAGCTAATGCTCAATTGTATTGAAAGACTAGTGAGACTCATTATTAGACTAATGGGAAAAGATAACTTTATTCCTTAATAACAACAATATTACAGCTAGGTAGATTTACCACCCCTAATGATACCTTCTACTTCTTTTACTTATTATCAAAAGTAGAAATTATTAGTAGAATGAGTCCAATAACATAGTTTAATATCCTTAACAAGCACTGAAAGTTATTTCCTACCCAGTTTATTATTTCTTTCTAATGCAACTTCTCCAATCCAATGTTGAGCTATTTA
Organism: Cryptomeria japonica; assembly: GCF_030272615.1. Classification (NCBI taxonomy): domain Eukaryota; kingdom Viridiplantae; phylum Streptophyta; class Pinopsida; order Cupressales; family Cupressaceae; genus Cryptomeria; species Cryptomeria japonica. The sequence goes on from NC_081407.1 coordinate 229,673,179, forward strand.
GGAAGCATTTTTTAAAATATAGGTTCTCAACTAATAGATATTCTCAAGGATTCTTATAAGGTATTTATCTTAAAGGATAAAATAATGACCAATGATGCTAGATAGCTAAGTATTTTATGTTTATATATAATATCTCAATTATAATGGTTAAATGTCCAATATCTTTGATATAAGATATTATTACATATTATTCTAGTCAAAATCAACATTACTTTAAAATATATCTATTTCATTCTATAATCCATAAAAATCAAATAACAAACTAATATCTTTCCAAACTCTTTATAATAACCTTAATATAAAATCTTCAAAGTATATTGCTCTAGTATATCACCACATAAATAATCTTAAGTTTTTTACTTGTTTTCTCAACAAGACAATCCACTAGTAATACCAAGTGATAATAAATTTATAATTCCCCTAAATACTTGTTTTCTCAACAAGACAATCCACTAGTTATACCAAGTGATAATAAATTTCTAATTCCCCTAAAAGTATGAAGTATTTAAGAATCAAGAAAGTTAGGACTCACCATTTAATGATCTTTAAGGCTTAACAAACCTCCACTCTAATCATCTTATCAAGTGTACACTTTATCTTAATCTCAACATATATAATGTGTACATACATACATATATAAATACACATACACATACACATACATATCTCGTTGATCTTGAATACGATGCTTAGCAAATCAAATGATTGGAGGACATCTTACTATACGACTTTCCAAAGTGAATAAAAGAAATAATGAAAGAAAAATTCTTTTATAATTATCAAGTAGGAGACAACTGTGCTACAAACGAAACATAAATAGCTTATCTAAAAACAAACCAGACCAACTCAGACCGTATATATATGACACATTTTAAAAATTGTGCAGTACCATATTTGGGTGTTGTGATCCATTCTTATAGGTACTGAAGGGCATATTGTCTACTATATAAAGATAACTATTAACATCATTAATAGTAAAAAGATAACTATTGTGTCAATTTCCATACAATAAAATATATATTTTATCTTAAAAAATAGCAAAGAAGCTCTAATATCACATGAAGTTTGAAAACAAAGAATACAAAATACAGCTAGTTATTTGAACCTAAAAAATAAAATCCATAGCAGTAACTGAGTTTGTACAATAAGTATTATAATTCTCTCCTTCAAAAATGTTACATTTCATATATAATCATGAATTATTTTATTTATTTCAAAATTATTTTATTTTACTTTATAATTATTTAAGATATATTTTATTTTATTTATATTATATAATAAGAAAAAAAAATTATTTACTTAATTATAATTATTAATATTAAAAGATAAAATAGAATAAAAATATATAGACATGAAGATTATGACTATCTTAAATACACACATATATATAGAATAAGAAATATAATCTTCAATTATTTCATTTTCTTAAAATAGAATCACTTTAAAATTATTTTATTTTATTTATCTATATTATGTACTTATAGAAAATGCATAATAATTTCATAATAGAACATTACCAACATTACTTCAAGACACATAATTATTTACATATTTAGTGATAAAAAATGTGCAATGATCCATAACACCAATTTGTATCCAATTTTTTTTTAAATAATAAACTTTAAAATAATATTTAAAAACTTATAGTAAAAGTAGACCTTATAATTAATGGTATAGTTTAATATAAAAAATAGATGACCTAAGTATGAAACATATTACAATAAATAATTATTTACATATTTACTATCATAAAAAAATGTGTAATATTTAAAGTGCCTCTAAAATTTTATAGAAATGAAGTTTAAAAAATAATACTGTTATTGTTGCAAACTTAAAATTTAGAATTAAAAAACAACTATAAAATTTATATTTTAAAATTTATAATAAAAACACATAATTATTTATATATTTTAAAAAAATTTCTAATTATATTATTATAAAACACCTCTTAATATGATACTATATTTTTAGTTCTTGCAAGGGTTGTTCTTAAACTAGTTATTAATAAAAAACAAATCAACATATCAAAATTCAGAATTTTTCCTACCAAAAATAACTATTAATCTTTATTTTTATTTATTTTTTATAAAAGTGGATGAACCACTGAAATTATATTAATTTTTTGTATTTTTTACATGGTGTTTGGTTCAATGAGCATTGAAGGGAAAGAACCAGTAAGAAAACCCTTCAGTATAGCTCAAAAGAACAGAAGCCTATCTACCCATTACAATAGCCCATAGGCAATCCACAAAAAAACCCCAGGTTACATCACCAATCACATTAGATATAAAGGAAGCTTGAGAGAAGCTTGTAGGAACCAGTGAAGAAGATAACATCCCAAACAAGAAACCACCTTATCCTCGACAAAATCAGTGCCAACACCCCAAAAAACCAATCTGTCTATGCCCCACATGTATCCAAGGCCCTGCAGAGAACAAAACACAAAGCTTGAAGGGAACCAAGTAAAAGCAATCCTGTCAGCATAAGAATGGTTAGCAAACAAATGCCCATCCATATAAGGAGCAGAGAAGGATGAAGAAAACCCTCAGGAATCACAATGAGGCTAATCCACAAAATAGTCCATAGTAAAAGCCATAATAGCAGCAGCAGGATAAGGAGCCATCTACACCACCATATTAACTGTACTTTCCAGTTCCTCAGAAGAAGCCAACAACCACCAATTTTGCCAAGAACTCTCCAAATAAAGCAGAGCATTAGGTATTTAGAAATAAAAAACACAAAACAAGAAAGAATATCATACCTGCACACCATCCGGAATAAATAAGGGAAAGGATAACCACTGCATGATTATCTTATCATCATAAGAGAAAATGTTGAGCAAAAAACCTCAAACCAAAAGATGAAATTTCGTCTTATCTTACAACAGAACCACTCATTAAGACAACTTCCAAGACAACAGAACGACCACAAGGCGTAATGATTCAGCAAAAGGAGTAATTCCACATAATGTGAAACAAAAGCTCATGGCTAAGTTACCCCCATCCAACCGCAAAGAAAAATGACTACCAAGAAAGCAGAAGATCAGAATCAATGTAGTTTAACAAAATCCAGCCACAAAAACTAATGATTAGCACGGGAGATCCGATACCAAATCAGTCCCCAAAATATCCAATGGAAACCGAGGTACCCATCAACAGTGATGATATCATCATGAAGCTTCATGGAACCAGATAATGCTAATCAAGAAGTCCAATAAATAACAAAACTGCCAGTCAATCATAAGATTACACATGGACTATACAATTTCATTCTTATACATTGCCCAACAACTTATCAAAAAGTTGTAGAAAGTAAAATAGAGAAAGACCAAACGACAATCTCTGAAATATCAAAGGAAGACGAGGATAACCATCAACAGAGGTATCCATAATATTAAAAAATGCAGCCAAAGAACAGCATAAGAAACAACCCAAAACCTGATCACTATCAAAAAATGTCAGCCGAGCATAGTTTGCCCCTCCATCCTCCATACTTAATAATGAGCTACTACCAAGAATAGCTACAACAGATATGCTGCCATAAGGCAAGACACCATCCCCCCTATAGCCATCCAAGGAAGTGAAACACCCCATAAAGCAAGGAGAAGAGAGAGGACACTCGAGCAAAAGGAAGGTCACCCCAAAAAATAGAAACCACAACAAACTCTCTCCTTAATGAGGAGATTCTCCCAATAAATGTCAACAATAAAGATATTGCCCAAAAGACCAACACCTTTATTATAGGCACTTATGAAAGAACACCCACACCAAGAGTAGGGGATGAGGAAAGTTTCTGGATGGAAGAACTGCTAAGAGAGAAGCTTCATGCAAGAGATAGGAATGTCTGAAGGGGCAAGTTCTATATATTTAGGACCCTCAACAATAGCCTTGTTAGCTATAAAATCCGCAAAGACATTGATCTCTCTAAAACAGTGAGAAATAGAGAAAGTGGAAAAACCTTTTAGTTGTAGGAGAATATGATCTAAAAAATACTGCAAGTGCCAAGAGAGACACTTTTTGTTAGCAACCGCCTGAAAGACCAACATTGAATCACCTTCAATAACAATATCCTAAATGTTTAAAGAAAGAGCTAGATCAAGCCCAAAGGATAAAGCCTGAAACTCAACCACATTATTAGTGCCATGGCCAATATATTTACCCACTGCTTTGATGATCTTTGAAGAGTGATAAAAAATAATTACCCCGATCCCAGACCTCCCCGGATTACCCTTAGAAGCCCCATCAAACTGAAGTTTGATGAAGGGAAAGGAGGAGGACTCCATTTAGCCATCTTGCGATTAAGAAGCGAAGAAAATCCATCTGATATAATATATTTACCCACTGCTTTGATGATCTTTGAAGAGTGATAAAAAATAATTACCCTGATCCCAGACCTCCCCGGATTACCCTTAGAAACCCCATCAAACTGAAGTTTGAATGAAGGGAAAGGAGGAGGACTCCATTTAGCCATCTTGCGATTAAGAAGTGAAGAAAATCCATCTGATATAACCCCATAGGAAGGCATCAAATGAAGCGAAGACCATCGTCAAGTAACCCAATTATCCCAATGAGAAAAGGACCTGAGATGATCTAGATTTTTAGGAATGAAAGAAATCACCACTTCACTAATGGAGGCTTTAGTTTTACCAATTATGTCTACCAAAGTCGCGAATTTGTGTTTGAAGATTCTTGAATTTCTTTCAAGCCAAAGATTCCAAATCACCAGAGATGGAGCAAAAACCCAAAGAGATGAGTAGAATGAGATGGAGCAAAAACCCAAAGAGATGAGTAGAATGAAGAGGGAAACAACAAGGGCCATGCCATAAATTGTGAAAGTAGATTAGAATAGAGAGCGGAAGACCATCCTAACATATCAAACAGCCAATACCAACATTCAGAAGAAAAACGACACAACAAGAAAAGGTGATCCACTGATTCCGTACAATAACCACAGAAAACACAAGGAAAAACTGTTGTAATCCCAAGCCTATCCAATTGCATCCCAGTAAGGACTCTATCTTGGACTGCCAACCAAGCAAAAGCCCCTGCCTTTGGAAGACAAGCAGGATGCCAAAAAATCTTAGTAGGCCAAGAAGAGTGCAAAGGGGCCTGAACCAAAGACTTGTACCCATCTTTGACTAAATAGGAGCCTGAAGAATTTTTAACCCAAACCAAAGAGTCCTCCTTATCAAGGAAAACTAGAGGTCTTTTACGAAGTTCATCTACAAAAGCTAAAATAAGATTGTTATAAATAGACAAGGGAGGGATATCCTTCCATTTAGCCACTAAACATGGGCCTGATGAGACAATATTAAAATAGTCTACAACAAGAGGCCCCCAAAGATCCGATAGAATATCAGGCAAAGGGGACCAGTCACGAATAGCTAAGAGAGCAAGATGCCCATTCCAAACTTCATCCCAAAATCGGGCCTTTTTCCCACTATGGACAACCCAAGATAGATGTGGTAAGACCACCTTCCTACAAGAAACCAAAAAATTCCATAATGCAGAACCCTTCAGAAGGGATGTTGCAGTAAAAATTCTTTCTCTGGATGCTCCCCTTAAATACTTGGTGAGCATGATGGAAGCCCATTTACTATGAGGGTCTGCATATAACTTCCAAATCAATTTTGCCCCCAATGCTTTATTCTGCAAAACTAGATCACGGATACCCACCCCCCCAGCTCCTTGGGACGACAAATTTTATAAAATATTTTTTTAAGTATTTAAATATTAAAAATAAGTGAAAAAAATCATTAATATTTTCCAAACAATTAAAACTCATTATTTTAGTATTATTTAAGAACCAATTAAATTGAAGATAATTAAAGCATAGCTGAAATTTTTTTAACTAAAAATATTAAGAAAATTAATTATCTTCAATTTAATTGGTTCTTAAATAATACTAAAATAATGAGTTTTAATTGTTTGAAAAATATTAATGATTTTTTTTCACTTATTTTTAATATTTAAATACTTATATTTTTTTAATATTTCATAGTAAATTATTTTTGTAGATATCATTTTTTATTAGGTAAAAAAGGTTTTTTAGATCTCATTAATACCTTCAACAATTTAATTTTTAAATTGTTGTGTAGAAAATGATTTTTAAGATTATTTTATGTGTACTCATATATATGTGTGTGTGTGTGTGTGTGGATATATGTATGTATGTATGTATGTATGTATGTATATATATATATGTATGTATGTATGTATGTATGTATACAAATATATATATACATACATATATATATATATATATATATATATACATATATATATATATAAATATATATGTATGTATGTATGTATATATATATATATATGTATGTATGTATGTTTGTATATATATATATGTATGTATGTATATATGTATATATACATGTATATGTATATATGTATATATACATGTGTATGTATATATATATGTATACATGTGTATGTATATATATATGTATGTATATATATGTATGTATATATATATATATAAATGTATGTGTATATATGTATATATACATATGTATATATATGTATATATGTATACATATGTATATATACATATATACATATATATACATATATACATATATATACATATATACATATATATAAATATGTATATATACATATATACACATACATGTATATATATATATACATACATATATACATACATATATATATACATACATACATATATATATATATATTACATATATATATATATTACATATATATATATATTAAATATATATATACATACATATGTATATATACATATATATATATACATGTATATATATATGTATATATACATATGTATGTATATATATATATGTATATATATATGTATATATACATATATGTATATATACATATATGTATATATACATATATATACATGTATATACATACATATGTATATATACATATATATATACATATATATATATACATACATATGTATATATACATATATATATACATGTATATATATATGTATATATACATATGTATGTATATATATATGTAATATATATATATATAGCTTGACAGATAAATATTATTGATTATTTATTTTGAGAGCTATCTTACCTATTAATTTTTATTTATTATTAATTAGTGTGACTGGAATAGAGACAAAAGGGTTTTAATATATATTTATTTTAAAATAGTTCAATTTACATATCTTAATATATGTTAAATGTTAAGAACTTACAAATGTTGGAATTAATTTGAGTTTTATTAGTATGAATAAATTCAAAGTACTTTTGTGTAAATATTAAGCAAATCAATTATATCACAATGGTAAACAAATAAAGTAATTGTCTAGCTAAACCTCCAAATTTTTGGCAAAAATCAACTTTGTTGTGTGCTTTCTTTTCTTTCTTTCCCAAAAGAAAGGAATAGACCTACCACTGAGCTTAATAATCTTATATTGGATACATGTAAATAGTTTGTTCCACAACAATATTCAACAAAAACAATTCAAACCCTCTTTAATATTACCATAACAATTTTCTACCTTTCTATTGGCTCTTGCATTTTAAAAACCACGTCATGGAGACACTAACAACGCATGCAAACTTTGTGACATTTATGTTGTAAACTTTGCTCACATCATTACCAATATTTATCATGTTGCTTATACACATCTCTGACATCGTTACCAATTTATATCATGTTTCTTATACACATCTCTGTAATTATTTGGTATCCTATACTATTATAACAAAATAGTTATACACATCTCTCACATCGTTACCAATATATATCATGTTGCTTATACACATCTCTGTAATTATTTGGTATCCTATACTATTATAACAAAATAGTTGCTAACATTTGACAAGAACTTCACTGCATTGCAGTCTTGTTTTGAATAGATAATGAATGTCTCTTAAAATAATAAAAATTACAATGCTAAATTTTAAAAATAGATTTTTAACGTAAAGATAAATATATAATAGATAATTTATATATAAATATAAATAATTATTAATTATAATGTATTTTAATTATTAATTAATAAAAAAATATAATTTAAATTCTATTTGATGTATTTTTAATTTACACTCAAATAATATCTCTTTCAACTTAAACAAATGAAAAAAACAAAAAGTTTAAAAATTTGTTAAAAAAGTAGAATGAACCAATAAGAATAAATAATAACAAATTGATCAAAAGAAAAATAAAATAATATTATACAAATATTAGAAAAAATCAGGTCAACTTATGTCAAATGCTTTTGAAGTTAAAATCAATATTTAATTGACCTAAGTCTACATAGAAGAAAATAAAGTAGAAACTGAGAGAAGATAGTTGGAATAGGGTGGTAGAATGTAAGGACAAACAAGGCATGTGAAGTGATTGACAGAATGAATCAAAGAGATGTCATGTGAATTGTGCATAAAAAGTTTCGCATTCAAATTACATGCTCATTATATTGAAAAAATAACAATTGTTGAATATGTTGCCTTTGAATGAGTAAGAAAATCTTCAACTCATGTCTCAAAAATATATAATTAAGATAAGCATGCATCATCAAAGAATGACTGCTTGAATTATTTTGCAACAAATTCACTTAGATCTATGTGTTGTAGTCATGGTGTAGGTTGGAAAGATACTAACAAAGGACTTTCTAAAGCCTATTTAACAAGTCCATTTTATTAATATCTTATCTTTTTTGTTGATAGGAATATACAATGTGTTGGTAAAGTTTTTCTTTAAGGTACGTATATTGCTCTCATTAGAATTTTCTATTCAAATAAACATTTCCTTATAAACATATGTCAGGTACATATCTATTAGCATGCATTAGTGAATGATTCGATATTGTTTGGTCATGGATATGATACTCCATAGCAATAAATGGTTTACTTTTAAAATAAATTTAGTTATTAATGTTTTGATAGTCTTGGATATTATCTTATTCAAGGACTATACAAAAATCATTTCGTAAGTTCTTGCTTTATATATATCTACCAGTCATGTACTATGAAAGCTTGAAGTCTTAAAGAAAAAAAAATTGTTCTCAAATGACAAATTCCATAGATTTTAAGTTCAAGTGTTGTATTTTGGGAATTTGAATTGTAATTAGGGGTTATCATATCTAATTTAATGTTCAATAACATCCATTCTATATCTATTGTCTTATAGATAAAGCACAATTCGATTAAGCAACAAAATCCAGTGAGGTTGTCTCTTAGAAGCAATTAATTTTATTCTTTTAATTTAGATTTCAATCTTTATGATTCCAAATTTTATTTCTATTTTGAAAAGATTTTAATAGCTTTGTATTTGTTTTTAAATTGTAAGTGCATTGGAGGTATTTGTGTGTCAAACTACAACATATATAAAGATGATACATTACTTTTCTCCAATTGTCAATTTTATTGGTAATTTTGTTAAATGATTATAAAAACTAAAATAAATGTAGGGCTTCTTACTAAAAGTCAATAGTTATGCAAGATATAAATGGCCAATGCTATTTTTCTAATATCATTCATGTTTTTCAGTAAAAACCTAAACCACACATTCAAAAAAAAAAATCTGGATGTTCCCTTTATATGTCCATGCATTTTAAGTTGCTGCATAAACACTCCCCAAAAAGAACCCACTTTCATCAAATAATTCATAAAAGCATTATTATTCACCTAAAAGGAGCCCATGTCCAGGAAATAATAGATAGAATCATTATTACAGGGCAACGCCTATCGATGCACATCTGACCGTACTTATAAATTTTGCTAATTTCAAAATCATTTTATATTCTGAATTTCAGTATAAATACGGTCACATGTGGATCTTCCTGGCAATAACTTTAAGCCCAGGAAAAGGACCTCTGTGAAGCACGTGCAGAACAGCAGAAAACCTCAGATTCTCCTTCTATTGGTTTTCTTTTTGGTATTTCTGCTACCTTTCAGATTTATTATAATACCCAAATTGAGATTTTTTATCTTCAACCTTCATTTTCCATTTTCTGTTGAATATTTGCCATTTCCAGTACTCGTATGAATTGAAACCAGCCCATAATACATGAACATCGAATTGGGCGAATGCTTGCAGCCTTGCAGACGCCATTAATAGTACTTATTGACCTAGCCTGGGTTAAGTTAAGTTAGACCTTGACAGTACATTGAGGATTTTCAGTTTCAGTATGCTATAAAATTCGTGGGCCGGAGCTTTTAGCTTGGGCATCCTCATAAAATTTGGTTGGGATTTGAACCGTGAGCCTTGTCAAACAAATATCGAAATGGCTCTTGCAGTTGTTCCACAGATGACAACTCCATCCGAATTAAGGAAACTTAATAGTAGCGATTTCATTCAAACAACCAGCTCTGCATTACAAAGGGCCGAGAAGAATAAGAAGGTCATTGCACAGGCATCTGGATGTCAAATTAAATGTTCGGCAGTTTCTGTGAAATCCACTGAGTGGAAGCCTGATAGCTGGAAATACAAGAAGGTTATTCAGCTGCCCAAGTATTCTGATCCTACAGAGTTGGAATCCACCACAAAGCTCTTGGAGACATTTCCTCCACTTGTTTTTGCAGGGGAAGCCAGGAAACTGGAGGAGAGACTAGGAGATGCTGCTCTGGGAAAGGCTTTTCTCCTGCAGGGAGGAGATTGTGCAGAGAGCTTCAAAGAGTTCAATGCAAACAACATTAGGGATACATTCAGGGTGCTCTTGCAGATGTCTGTTGTACTTATGTTTGGAGGCCAAATGCCTATAATCAAGGTAATATTTTTATTTAAATTATGTTCTCATTACATTATTATTTGGATCAATTACATTGAGATACTCAAAGTGAGCACTATCTCAACGTGAGCACCTGGATTAATTTGTTGAAGGAAGAAAGAATAATAAAATTTGACAACTTTTTGATTAAAGTAGAAGATCCAAGATACAGAAAGAAAGAAAAAGAAATTATGTAGACAGGGATTGCTGGTTTCTTCTTTGTAGTCCAATTTGCTGATTATCCATGGATCCCATAGACTGTTACCCTTGTAGACATTATTAGAAACATTCATTCATTTGTTTCTAAATTTTAAAAAAAAATTACTCAAACATATTCCTCAGGCTTGCATTGCACAAAATAATTTCTATTTACCCTTAATCTGTGCTTTAATCTTTATTGATATTGGATTGCGATAATTGATGCAAATATATTACTCTATACATAAATTTTAATTGTTATTCATTGATATTGATTGTCACTGCAGGTGGGACGCATGGCTGGGCAGTTTGCAAAGCCCCGGTCTGGGGATTTTGAAGTGGTTAATGGCATCAAACTTCCAATCTATCGGGGAGACATTATAAATGGTGGTGGATCTGATTTAGAGTCTCGTCAACCTGATCCTGAGAGGATGGTGCGTGCATATTGCCAGGCAGCTTCAACCCTTAACCTTCTTCGTGCTTTTGCAACAGGAGGCTATGCAGCAATGCAGCGACTTACTCAGTGGAATTTGGACTTTACATCCCACAATGAGCAAGGTGAAAGGTAAGAGTACTGTCAGGCCTTGCAGATTTTTCACGGCAGAACTTCATAATTGATATTAAATTATCAATTTTGAGAGTATAAATTTCTCTGTCACAGATATCTTGAGCTTGCTCATCGGATAGATGAAGCTCTTGGATTCATGTCGTCCTGTGGGCTTACAGTTGACCACCCAATCATGAACACCACAGAATTCTGGACATCACACGAGTGCTTGCTTCTACCATTTGAGCAATCTATGGCAAGAGAGGATTCAACTTCTGGGCTCTGGTATGATTGCTCTGGTCATATGTTATGGATGGGAGAGCGAACTCGGCAACTTGATGGAGCTCATCTTGAATTTCTTAGAGGTGTTGCCAATCCTCTTGGTTTGAAGGTATTTATACCTTTGCCACATTCTGTGTTACCACCTTTACTATTTAAATTATAAATCATTGAATTCTTGTAATGGTTCTCAGGAAGCTGGGTACTAGTCGTCCACCATATAAACTTTTGAAAATTATGCCTTGGGCAAACGGAAGAGAGTATGTTTCAATGTTAGTTTTATTTTTACCTTTTGGGTTGATGATTCTGTCTTTTCCTGCTATTAGCTCATTTACTGTGGAAATTTCCCTCAAATCTGTGTCATTTCTTCACCCAAGTCTTCCCTGTTTTCAATACTTCTGCTTTCAGAGACACCTAACACCTATTTCTGATTCTTTGCGGCATTTATCTTGACTCTCAAATAAGTGGTAATTTTAATATAGCATATTTATAGAGGAATGGCCAAAACTATAGTATAAGTACTTTTGGTAGTCTTATTTAACATGTTTTATGTGTACAAAATGATTTCTATGAATTTTGTAGTCAAGGATAAGGAGCCTTTATACCTTAGGTCTTTTTATAGATCTGATATATTTTTCTTGACAGGCTAGTGATCAAATGGACCCAGCTGAGTTGGTTAAAGTATGTGAGATCTTGAATCCTCACAACAAACCTGGCAGATTGACCATAATTGTGAGAATGGGAGCTGAAAAGTTGAGAGTAAAACTGCCTCATTTGATTAGGGCAGTTCGCCAGGCTGCTCTGATAGTAACATGGGTTAGTGATCCTATGCATGGGAACACAATCAAGGCACCATCTGGGTTGAAAACAAGGCCATTTGATGCAATTCGGGTAAGAAGTTGAATTTAATTTTATGATGGATCTCATGTTATTTTCCTATTCAAGGGCTGCAGAAGCTAGGGACTATCATGTGAAGCTGAAAAGTGGCTTTACTCATAATTTTTTAAACGAATGTTGACAGGCTGAGGTCAAGGCATTCTTTGATGTACATGATGAAGAAGGTAGTCACCCTGGTGGTATTCACTTAGAAATGACTGGGCAGAATGTTACTGAATGCATTGGAGGATCAAGGGTTGTAACATTAGATGATTTACATTCTAGATACCGTACACACTGTGATCCCAGGTTAAATGCTTCACAGTCACTAGAGCTGGCATTCATCATTGCAGAAAGATTGAGAAGGAACAGAATGACAAAATCAGTTCTGGGGATTTCAAGCCTCTTGAATGGTGTGATGTCATTGTAAGGCACCAATAAATAGTGCACTGTGCAATCCAAGAATATTTGATTTTCAACTTGGCCGTAAATATCTTGCACAACCGAAAGTAAGTATTTGAGATATTTCTAAGTTGGGTAGCATTGTAATGGTTGCCCTATAAATTTGTTGAAGGCCTCTGGATTTATGATATTAGAACAGTAGACTAAGTGGATTTTAAGATGTTTATGACATGCTTGTCAACAATCCTTCAGGGTAAGGTGTGAGGTTTGTGTTTATGGCATTGTTTCTCCCATTTTTATTTCTTTTAATCTATCAGATACAACCTCCTAACACATTTTTGAATTGTTTTCATATTAATTTATGCAATAATAAAAAAGCAGCAGCTTACATACATGCAAACTTTAATTGGCTTAAAAAAATTGTATGAGTACTAATTACAGTTATGGGATTCGTTATACAAAATATTTCATTTGAATTGAATACACCGGAGTTTATCTTAATTGCAATTTATCATGATGTACATGGTAGATCACCATAACCTTTGGTGTTTTACCTTTTCTGAAATTCAAGGTCGACTATATTCGCTGTAAATGGTATGAAAGAATAAATATAATAGAAGAAATATAAAGCTGAAACTTAAGAGGAATGGTGTACACATGCAAGTGATAAAATATACAGAGCATATACATGAATAATGATGTTTTAGGCATATATATGAATAGAGAACAAGCGTCGGAGAGGACCTTTATTAATCTTACACACATTAATATGGACATACTCTTATATTATAAGTGTTGGTTATAGCATTGCATAGCTAAAGAGTTTTTCCATACATCGAAGTGGACGTAGTCATATTGGTGAACCATTATAAATTTGTTTTTTTGTGTCTTGTTGAATTTTGTTTATTTCTAATTGTTTTATCTTCTCTTTTTTTTTGAACAATTGATATTAGAGCAGCGGTGTTTGATCATTTGGTTGGAGAGATTCAAGTTTGAGTAGGAGCAATGTTGTCTGAATTAGGAAATGCCGAAAGGTTCAATGGCCATAACCATCAATTATGGAAAATGCAGATGGAGGATTTTTTATACCAGAAATATTTGTGGCGACCATTACATGGTAAAACACAGAAAGCAGTAGCTATGTTAGATGAAAATTGGGATATTATATATAGAAAAGCATTGAGAGTCATTTAGTTCTTCTTATCCCCATCTGTGGCATTTGACATTTCTAAAGCAACAAAAATTGCTGATTTGATGAGTGTATTAAATAAGTTGTATGAATAGCCCTCAACACCAAATAAGGTATTTCAAATGAAGCAGTTGTTTGATATGAAAATGGTTTAAGGTGGTTTTGTAGCGGACCATATAAATGAATTTAATATAGTTACCGATCAGTTATCTTCTATTAAAATAAATTTTGATGAAGAGTTTAGGCTCTCTTAATTTTCTTTTCTTTTCCAAAAATCTAGAATTGCTTGGTTATGGTAGTCAGTAACTCTGTTTTTGGTTCAAAGACATTGAAATTTGATGATGTTGTTGGTGTAATTCTAAGTGAAGAAATGTAAAGGAAGACAACAAGTGAGGCTCCAACAACGAGTTTTGAATGTAGAAGATAGGGGAAGATCAAAAGAAAGAGAGAAGAGTCCAAGAGGTCATGAGAAATCACAAGGAATATCAAAATCCAAGTTTGGAGGTAAAGATATTGGTTGTCGGTATTGTGGCAAGCAAGGCCACATCTAGAAGAATTGCTAATCTTATAAGAAAATTGAAAATCAACCAAGAGAAGATGGAGAAAATGTTGCATAATATAAAATGCGGGTGTTCTTATTCTAACCACATAAGAAACTACAACCAATGTCAAGTTCTTGATTCAGAAACATTGTTTCATGTCACTTTGTTCTATAAAGTGTGACTTCAGTAAGGTTTTTCTTTGGAAATAATAAATCTTGTTATATTATTGGCAAAGAGAATGTTTTATTAAAATTAACAAATAGAAATTATAGTAGATTGCTATGGAGTGTTAGATATGTTCCGCAGCTCAAACAAAATTTAATTTTAGCTGGACAATTGCATTCTCCAGGATGTGAAAGTCACTTGTGAATTCAATAGATGGAAAGTAACAAAAGGGGCCTTAGTAATTGCATGGGGTAGAAAATTAGGTACCTTGTATATAGTCTAGAGAGTCACATTGAAGTGGAAGTTGTTCATCCCACATTGACTCTTACATTGTCTACACGGTCTCTATCATTGTGTGAGGCCTTGGCTACTTAGAAGAGGCCTTTGGAGAACTATGAGAGAGAGAATATTCATGCCAATTACCTGGAGAAAGCCTTAATTGAGGCTTCATGTGAGATGGGCAATTTAGATGATGTAGTTGATTCAATCATTAATAAATTCCTTAGCACATTGGAATTTGATAAAAACCCAACAACTTTTGGCACTGAAATGGAGTATTTGCAACAAATGTGAGAAATAAAAAGTGCTTTGGAAATGATTAATATTGTGGCTGTTAAGGTTGAAGGAGATGTAGATTCACCAATATTTGTATTAGAAGATGAGGGAAGATCTAATAGTGAGTTGTGGATTGATTTGGACGAGAATGGATCCTAATATGATGGCAAAGCAATTTGGGTTCTGAAAGATCCAACCTTGAGGCAAGAGGTGTTGGTAGGGGACCTCACAAGAGAAGAGGGACTACTTCTAATAAAAATAGTAATGCAAAAGATTACAAGCTAGGGAATGGTGGTAGAGGTTGAAGTAATAAGGCGACAAATTTCTAATGCAACAAAGGAAAAGGAAAAAGAGGCAGTTTAGGTCATGCTAGAAAATTGCAAAGAAGAATCTTAAGATGATAATTTTGATAATTTAACAGAGGAGGAGAGGAACTAGAAAGAGCAAATGAATCTTGTTCCTTTATTGACTAGAGGAAGGTTAAAGTTTTCTAAGATTAAGGGAGTAAAGTGGTTAATTTCTCTTGTGATAAAATTGTCTTAGTGGAATACTTGTAGATCAAATGGATCTAGAAAAGACAGTGTAGAATGACATGAAGTTCAAGTCTTTCAAGGTCGTTGTAGGCCCCAATGAGAAGATGTCGATTAAAGTAATGTTTAAAGGTAAGGAGAAGTAGTTTTTGGTAGAGGAGATTTCTTCCCTAGTTCTCATCAAGATGAAAGAGATTGTTGACGCTTATCTAGGATAAATGGTTAAGGACGACGTTATTACTGTTTCGACACACTTTAACAACTTATAGTTGCAAGCCACCAAGGATGATGGCATCATTTTAGGGTTTAATTTAATGAGAATTACTAATGAGACGATCACGACTTCCATTTCTTATGGTTTGGATAAGAAGGTTTTCATCTTTGATCTTGGTGGAAGGACCTTTGATGTGTCTTTATTGATAATTGAGGAAGGGTTTTTTGAGGTTAAAGCAATGGTTGGTGATACATATTTTAGGAGGAGAGGATTTTGACAACAAAATTTTGAATAAATCAAAAGTTGTTTCTGGATTAAATTGTGTGTAAGATTTTTCAATCAATGTTTCGGATCACACTCCATGATCCATCATCAGGATAAGAAGAGAAAAAATAATTATTATATTAAAAATATATATATTTCTAGGTTCGTGACTTCAAGCTCTACAAAAGGGTAATTTTTTATTTTTGTAAAAAATCATTCTGCCTAAAGAAAAATTGAGCAAGAAGTGAAAAGTTTCAGAAATGAGACAAAATGAGTGATCTGGTTGCCACATCACCTGCCACATAGTTGAGTTTGGTCGAACTCAGTCCGACCAAACTTAGTTCAGCCGAACTATTTTGAATTATTTTGATGAGGACCTTTTGTGTTCCGGTGCTCACAAAAAACCTAGATTATGGCACAAAAAACCCAAATTATGGCACCAATAGTTCAACTGAACTGAGTTCGGCCGAACTCAATTCAATCAAACTATTGGTTCCATTCGCTACATTCATGCCACATGGTAGGTAAATAGTTCGGTCGGACTTAGTTCGACCAAACTCAATTTGGTTGGACTAAGTTCGGTCAGACTTAGTTCGACCTGTAGGAATTCAAACAAATGATTCAAAGCCTAACATTAGCCAACCACAAAAGCTAACAAGCTATGAAAATTTATCCTAATACATTCAATGAAAGGATGAAAGCTAAAATTAATACGCAAACCATCGCAAGGTGTTTCCTTCATTGACCTCCATTGACTTTCTTTCTCCTCCAAATAGCTTGTTTTGTGGATCTCACCTATGAGTGCAATAAGCAAGAAAGCAAGATTGATTTCGACAACACGAGGATACTTGAAAATGTGGTTGATTTTGATGAGAAATGCATCCAATTTATAGAAAAATTGGAGAGAGGACAACACTTAGCAAGAAATCGATATTAGATGTAATTGGATTAAAAAATGGGGAAAATCAAATTTAGAAAGAAATGTCATTGCACATTTTCCATGCAAGAGGATAAGACTAGCCATCAAATCTAATATTAGGATAAGATGCCATATCAAAACTCATGACGAATAAGGAAACATGATTCCAAATTAAAGCACAAAAGAGCCACTTGAGAGAGATAATGAGTTGGAAAATAGGTGGAAATGATGAATGAGAAATTAGGAAATTAGTAAATTAGGTGAATTAATAAATAATTTTTCATTCATTAATTATTCACAAAAGAGGGGGAATTAATTAGCCAATTAAATAAATATCTAATTGTGACAAGAAGACTTAGGATAAATGAATAAATTATTTAACCTAGACGGAAAATTACAAATAGGATTAAATGAATTAGAAATGCAAGGACAATAATTAGGTCATGACAAAAGATAATTGATATAGGGTCGATTTGATCATGATTTAATGATAAAAATTGGATAATTGATAAAGTGTCAATGTTGATTGATAAAGATCAATGATAAATTGATCAAGATTGACAATGATGAAATTGATAGATGCAAATTGATGATGACCAATGACTAATCGATCCAAATTGACGAGAAATGATGATTGATTGAGATCGATGACAAATTGGTCAAATATTGATGGGTAAGTGCACAAAGATGGTGGTCAAAAAGGGGGGTATAAGTGGACACTTTTTTTTTCTGAAATTAGGTGAACTTGGAGGCAAAATTTGAAAGTCATCCACTCAAGATATCAAGATAATCAAACAACAAATATTGTAGTACTTTGAATCTAGTTTCTAAACTAATAAACTTTTTCAAAATTGGATAAGATTAAGGGGGTCAAATCCTTCATGCACGAAAAACAGACCCTGATTTTTTCAGAAAAAACATAACAGTCTCTGACATGCGCATCAAAAAAGTCATAGTTATATTTTGTATTTTGACAAATTATTTGAGAGAAAGATATTTAAGAGTGAGCACTAGAATATGTGTATTTTTTTGTAATTTTTTATTGAGTATTTTTTTTTTATGATTTTTCCAATCAAGCACATCCTGAAAATTAGGTACTTGTTTGTGTGTGAAGCATAAGTTGCACTAAAAAAATCAAAAATAAATTTTTTTTTAAATTGTAAAGAAGCAAGTGCACTACAATAATATATAATTTTTTAAAAATTTGGATAAGTATATCAAAAGTTATTAAAAAAATTGTGCACGTATGTCTTTGTAAACTATGGAGACATTGGTAAAAGAAATTCAATAATAATACGTTGTTGTTCAAATTTAAAAGAAATTATATGGTTAGAAAGCTAAGAAGATGGGTGAAAATATGGTGGCAATTTTAGAAATACCCACTTGATGAAGTGTAAACCTGATGATGACAAAGTCGAGAAACCAAGTTGATAAAATAAAACACATCAAAAAGGAGGGAAATGGAGGGAAATCAAACTTCAAAACTGTAGCTTTGTCATCCAAACCTATTTCCAAGCCTAAACAGTCAAAAGCGCGTACGAGGTACCTATGGTATAAAAAGTGCATATAGGGTACTTATGGTGTAAGAAGCGCGTGTGCGCTATCTTAACTATAAAAAGCACGTACACGTAATTTTTATTATAAAAAGCACATACGTGCTATTTTTACTATATATAGTGCGTACGTGCTAACTTTGTTTAAATTTTGGGAGTGTGTATAATATGACATTGTATACATAATATGTGTAGATACATATAATATATAATTTATATATAATATAAAAATATATAATATTTATATATATATATATGTATATAATAATATATAATATATTAAGTATATATACACACATGTGTGTGTGTATGTGTATTGTCTCCCTCTCTCCCCCTCTCAAGCGCATACAAGGTGCCTCTCTCTCTCTCTCTTCCTCTCCCTCCAATATATCTTCTTTTTGTTTGCATATAGATGAAGTGATAAGAATATTGACAAGGTGGTCGGTTTTCTTTTTTTTCTTTAAAGAAGATAGGATATAAAGTATAATGTTTGAATAAGATGAACGTATTGGTTTCTTTGGATCATGTGGATGTATTGGTTGGATAATCTTTATGGGTCGTATTATGTATAAGGGGTCATATCGTGTCGTATGACCCCTTAGGACTCCATATGACCCCTTAGGTGTCTTTATGGGTCATATGGTATCCTAAGGGGTCATGTGGTGTTCTATGATCCCTTAGGACACCATATGACCCCTTAGGATTCCACATGGTGTCGTTCTGGGTTGTGTGGTGTCCTAAACGGTCATATGGTGTTCTATGACCCCTTAGGTGTCATTAGAGGTCATATTGTTTCCTAAGAGGTTATATGGTGTCCTATAACCCCTTAGGACACCATATGACCCCTTAAGATACCATACAATCTATAACGACACTATATGGTGTCCTAAGGGGTCATAGGATGCCATATGATCCCTCATGACACCATACGACCCATAACAACACCATATGGTGTCCTAAAGGGTCATATGGTGTTCTATGACCCCTTAGGACACTATTTGGTGTCATTATACGTCCTATGGTGTGCTAAGGGATCATATAGTGTCATATGACCCCTTGTGACACCCTATGACCCCTTAGATATTGTTAGGGCTAATATTGTGTTCTAAGGGTCATATGGTGTTCTATGACCCCTTAGGACACCATATGGTGTCATTATGTGTCTTATGGTGTCCTGTCACCCCTAGGACACCTTATGACCCCTTAGGACACTATATGGTATCATTAGGGGTCATATGGTGTCCTAAGGGATCATATGGTCTCCTACGACCCCTTAGGATTCCATATGGTGTCGTTATGGGTCATATGGTGTCCTAAGAGGTCATATAGTGTTTTATGACCCCTTAGGACACTATTTGGTGTGATTATTGATCATATGGTGTACTAAGGGGTCATATGGTGTCCTATGACCCCTTAGGACTCCATATGACCTCTTATGTGTCATTATGGGTCATATGGTGTCCTATGAACCCTTAGGACACATGCATGGATACCTAGGATACCATATGACATGAAAAAACACAAAAAAGATACCATATGACCCCTAAGAATACCATATGACATGGAAAAACACAAAATGGTGTCCTCCAAGTTCAGGCTCTCCTACAACCCCTTAGGAAACCATTTGACCCCTTAGGACTCTATATGGTGTCATTATGGGCCGTATGGTGTCCTAAGAGGTCATATAGTGTTCTATAACCCCTTATGACATTATTTGGTGTCATTATGGGTCATATGGTGTCCTATGACCCCTTAGGACTACATATGACCTCTTATGTGTTGTTATGGGTCATATGGTGTCCTAAGGAGTAATTTGGTATCTTATGACCCATTAGGACATATGCATGGATATCTAGGATACCATATGACCCCTAAGAATACCATATGACCCTAGAGAGGGAGAGAGGGGGAGGAGAGGGAGGGAATGGGAGAGAGATACACCTAAGAGAGGAGGAGAGTGAGATAGAGAGATAGAGACTGAGAGGGAGAGACAAGAGATAAATGAGAGAAAGAGAGATGGGGAGAGAGAGAGAGAGAGGGGGGGGGAGACAAAGATAGAGAAAGGGAAAGGGAGGGGAGAGAGAGATGGAGAAAGAAAGAGAGAGAAAAATAGAGGGGGAGAGAGAGAGAGAGAGAGAGAGAGAGAGAGAGAGAGAGAGAGAGAGTGACACAGAGAAGGGGACTCAATGAGAGAGAGAGAGAGGGGGGGAGATATAGAGAGATCTAAGAGGTGGATAAAGGGATTGGGAGAGAGAGAGAGAGAGAGAGAGAGAGAGAGAGAGAGAGAGAGAGAGGTTGATAGCCGAAGACTTGATAGAAAGAGAAATGAAGCGAGAAGGGGAGCGAGGAAGAGAGTTAGAGGGAAAGAAATACTTGACAAAGGAAGAGAAAGGGAGGGGAGGGAGAGGGAGAGAATGAGAGAGAGAGAGAGACACTAGAGAGAGGGGTAGAGATTGAGAGATATAGATATTTAAGAGAGGGATAGATGAAAGAGAGAAAAAGGGTGAGGGAGATGAGAAAGAGAGGGAGAGATACCCGAGAGAGGGAAGAAAGTAGAGAGGAGGAGATACTTGAGAAAGGGAAGAAAGTTGAGAGGGAGATGCCTAAGAGACAAAAAGGTAAGGGTTAAGGAAGAGAGAGGGGGAATGTAGGGAAGAGACGAGAGAGATAATATTGATATGAGCATGCTGATTATTGAAATTTGACTAAGTCTGAAATTTATAAAAATACTCAAAAAACTAGAATTTGCATTATAACTCTTAGAGATCTGGAACCACTCTCAAACATCTTGACAATATATACATAAAATATATCTTAAAGTATATACTTAAATGTTATATTTTATGTATATATCCTACCAAAAAACCTAATGGAATGCTAAATGAATTGCATTTTATTGATAGAAAAATGCGTATGTGATTTACAAACTAAAACCACATACGAGGTTTTTAGTTTTTAAACCACGTACAGGGTTTTTAGTTTCTAAACCACATACGGGGTTTTAGTTTCTAAACCATGTACGCGGTTAGTATACTTTAAATCGCATAAGTGATTAGTATACTTTAAACCTCGTACGCGATTTAGCTTTAGTTAGGCTCGGCAAAACGAACCTAAACGTGTACGGGGTTCTTTAAATTTGAAATACCTCGTGCGCGTTTTGTTGTTTTTTCATGTTTTTTGGGGGTGTGTCCACTTTTCTGACCACCATCTTTGTGTAGTTACCTTGATAAAAGGTCAACTTGATGAAGGTCGAATGGCCAAAGACCAATGACAAATCGGTCACAAATTGATAAGAGATTGATAAATTGTTGATTAATTAGGACAAAACCCTAATTCAACATTGAGAAGGGTTGATGATATCCAATTGACATGATAATATTGATAATGATCAAAGATCACAATTGATAATGATAATGTTGACAAGACCTAACTAAAAATGCAACAAATGAAAGAAACACATGATGTTGTTAAAGGACTGATTATGTTTATATTGTTGATTGATAGGACAAGTTTGATCAATTTGAATGCATGTTTGGTTGAACAGTTCATCTGTTGATGCATGATTTATGAAGTGCAATGTTTTATGTGCTTTTTGTCCGACGTCTGCCCAAATATTTGTACAAAGGGGACAATTTATTAGCAAAATGAAAGTGATTGTTTTTGGATTTTTATGTTTTCAAATTTTTAGGGTTCTTGAATGTTTTTTTTTTGTGCTTTTTCCAAGACATATTACAATTTTATTTTGTAATTATTTCAAGACATTTTTTATTTTTAGTGATTTTTTCAAGACATTTTATGAATGTTTTGGGGGTTATTTGAGGTCATTTTTCAATTTTTTTTATTGATTTTTTCAGGACATTATTTGTTTTTATGGATTTTTCAAGGCTTTATTTGATTTTTAGGGATTTTTTCAAGACTTTATAGCTATATACATATTGTAGCTCTCGAGTAGTGCAAAATGATAACTCTTTCAATTAATCATGACAAAGGGATTTTCCCCCAGTGTCTAGCAAGGAAAGGGATATGACAAATAGATAAATAATCTTGCTAAAATATTGATGGATAAAGAGAAGATAGAGGTCATTTATTATGGACACAAAGCGAATTCAATTTCCAAAGGCTATCACATGATGGAATAAGGGACTAGATATGACAATGTAAAGCAATGGCATGGCATGAGGGACATGTCAAGAGGTTTTTGAAACCATGTTTTGTATTTGATGTCCTTATGTCAAATCAAGGGACGAAAAAGAGTGTATGGATGATGATAGGATATGGATAGGATAAGAAAGAATGGATAAGGGACATGAACTGAAGGGTACAATAGGCTAAGGAATAAGCCAAAATGTTGTAATAAGGTAAGGAATATGGATGAAAGGTTGTAATAAGACAATGGATAAAGACCAAAAGCTATGATAGACTGAAAGTTGTGAATAGGATGCATGAAGTTCATTAAGATCCTCAACCTTGTCAAGATCAAAGATGGGAATGCGAATATGGGCATGAGGGATGATAGGATAATGGAGGAGTATGACAGGGTATGATAGGATAATGAAGGGTGAAAGGATAGTGAAGGTCAATAGGATAATGAAGGGTGAAAGGATAATGAAGGCCAATAGGATAATGAAGGGTTAAAGGATAATGAAGGCCATTAGAATAATGAAGGAGGAAACCTGCCCCCAAGTGTGGTGTGCAAGAAGTTCATAAATTACGCATGATGCCTATTTGCCAGGTTTTCATCATGGGACTTTCCCAAGGCGCTTGTTTGTTAGGTTTTCAGTATAGGACAAATTATTTTTCTTTACTCTTTTTTTTCTTTTTTCTAATTTTTTTTTATATTTTGACTTTTTCAATTTTTTTGCATTTTTGACATTTTGGAAGAAAATGGAAACTTGATCGAGGATGGAAGAAGGACTAAAGCATCTTGTTGTCTAGATGATACCCTTGAAAAATGGACCATGACTATTAAAAATATGCTCAAAGATGTTGGTAGGATAATGACATGGATATGAGACGGGACTAAGGTAAGGATTTATGCAAAAGATTGGATAGGATGGATGAAAGGATAGAAAATATGCATTGGATAATGGATAGGGTATTGGAATAATTGTGCCTGAGCAGATGGAAATGTTGGCAAGATCAACATTGGCACACACCTTGAGGGATGGTGGATTGATGGAGGAAAAGTGGATTTTGGATTTTGAGATTTGGAAGGAGGTTCATAGCTATGGATTTTGGGTCATAAGGACTCAAAATGGATGAAGCAGGTGATGGAGGAATAGGTTTGAAAGTTTTGGATGGAGGAATAGAAATTTTGAATGCTAATTTTGATGTTTCTTTGGATTGTTGTGCTTCAAGGAGCTTCTTGGGAATCCACATTTTTTTTTACTTTTCATTCTTTTTTGGTTCTTTGGAATGCATTTCTTGCACAAGGGATTTTGGAACCCATATAGCTTTTGAATTTTCTTACTTTTTCTCATTGGGCCTTTGTGGCCTTTTGGATATTTATTTTTCTTTATCGATCATATTTTTCTTTGTTTTGACATGTTGATTAAATTGGACATGTTGATCCTTGAATACATATGGATTTTTCAACTTATGACTTTTATGTTCAACATCTGAATTGCTTGGAGAGGTAAAGGAATGTATTGATGGATATGAATGATCTGAAGGTTTTTTGGATGGATGGAAGTTTCTCAAAGATGTGTGCCTTTGCTAACCTTGAATAGGGAATGAAGGGATATAAGTGTTGGCATTTTTTATGATTATGATGTGATTGTCATTGATGGACACACACTTACATTGAGGTCACTTTTTATATGTATGATTTAAAAGCTCAACCGACATTTGTTCCAACCGGTATGATGCTTAATAGTCTTTAGACTATCGGTGTTTTACAGAAAGTGTTTACCTGTCTGAAGCGGTATGAAGACCCCAAGCGGTACGAAGGATCAAAGCGGCAGAACACATATTTTCCAGTCTTCATTTTCATCAAACCGACAACTGGTATTTTACTTAAACTGGTATTTTGTATGAACCGATGATACTTTGTGATGAGTTACCAACTGGCATTTTGTGAT
This sequence comes from Cryptomeria japonica, assembly GCF_030272615.1. Classification (NCBI taxonomy): domain Eukaryota; kingdom Viridiplantae; phylum Streptophyta; class Pinopsida; order Cupressales; family Cupressaceae; genus Cryptomeria; species Cryptomeria japonica. Next base: position 229,698,232 of record NC_081407.1, read on the forward strand.
GTTACCATCCACCGATTGTTTGACGGTGCCGACACTCTAGCGGTGCTTTTTGTGTCGTGTTACCAAGTATGTCTAGATTCATTGAACCTAGGAAATTGGATTATAAACCTATTGGACCGACATGAAATCAGATTCCTTTATAAGGACATCATGTCTAGGGTTTTAGTTGTTGTTGGGGTTTAAGGTGGTTGATGAGTTTTTGTAAGTACGATCTTAATACAGAAGATCAAGTTTTTGTGAGCTGTAACTAAGTGTGAGTTACTGAAGACTGAAGTAATGCTGAAATGCATTAGCTATGAGCCATAGTGGTTCTAACCAAGCAATCTGTGCTATTTGCTAGATCAATCACTTGTTGATTACTCACATCTTTGACAAGTCTGAAGCCCTTAATCGGGTAGGCCCATAAAGCCTTTGGTAAATCCTCTAACAAGGTGGTTCACATCTATGGATCTAAAATCCTCTAGCAAGGTAGTCTTTGATCGGACTTATCTCCTAACAGAGATTGAGATTCCTAACAGGATCTGTTCTGGTAAAGAACATTGTATGACCTTAACCAGTCTGGTTCCTATTTTGTAGATAGTTACTTGTGAGTTGCATCTCACCATGGTTTTTCCCATTTGGGTTTCCACATCAAATATCTTGTGTTATGGTATTATTTCTCCTGTGGGTGAATGTCTTATTTGCATTTTGGTTTGCATGTGTGTTAACCGGTTTGTCTACTAAACTATTCTACCGGTTTATCACTAGACTGTTTAAGTGTTTAAATACAGTGTTTTTCGGTATACTAATTCACCCGCCCCCCCTCTTAGTATTCTTCAATTGGTATCAGAGCCAATCTTTCTATAAGTCTAACCACCTGGAAAGAGATATGGGGGAATACCCTGTGAGGCAACTTGCTCACCGACTCACTCAGTCTGAGCAAGCCTATGATGAACTCATGGTAAAATACAAGGCCTCTCAGGCAAAAAGGAGAGAACATGCTGAAAAATTGATGGAGCTATCTGAAAATAGTTCTTCTGATGAAGCAGATATGGAAGCTGTTGGATTTTGCCAAGATCAAGAAGTCATTGAAATGTACATGAAAGAGACATAATATGGGATAAGAATAGACTGTATTCTCATTAATAGAAAATGATCAATAATCAACTGGATTATCTAGTTGTTCAATAGTTGTTACATACAATGTAGATGAGCCTGCTTATATAGGCAAGGCTAGGGATATGTATGAGCACACAAACATGACATGTGGCTCAATAAGAAACAAGGGTAGGTAGGAAATAGGTGTGGGTAGGTAGGAGAAATAATACAATATTCCACATGAGGTGGATCACCCACCAAAGGTGGAATTATCACTCCTCAATAAGTGGATATGATAGTGTAATAACAAGATCAACACCATAAGAGGTGGAATTTCTCCTACACACACTATCCCAATGTGGCACAAACACCCAAGTGTCTCATATCCAAACTACTATGAAATGCATTATCCTAAGTAAACTTAAGTAAGTGTAATAATATCCATGATGAATAATTATTTACACCAACACCCCCCCTTAAGTGCAACTTAGGGGAATGCACTTAAGTCTACAATGCAACTAAGCAATGCAAGATGGGTCCCGGCTACTAGGCCATGTTAGGTACCCATGCACAAATGCAAATGCATGCAAACCAATGCAATGAAATCTCTCACAAAGTGGGGAAAGAGAGAAAAACCCAATGGGAAAAAACCCTCCCCCAAAAAGAGAGATGAAAGCTATACAAGAGAACTCTCAAAGAAGTATGTGAGGAACAAAACCCCATGTGAGGAAAAGGTCCCCCCCATACGAGAGAAGAAGAGAAGTCAAACTGTGATCATCCCTCAATGAAGAATCTGCACCAATGATAGAAGCTCGATGTATGAAGAAACTGCTCCACGAACGTCGAACAACATTCCTCCCCTTAGGAAGAAACAAAACCAAAGGTGTATCCATGAAGTCTCCCCAATCATGAAGGGAAGATGTATGAAGAAAACTCATGATGAAAGGAATCTCGGAAAACTGCTCAAGTGTCCCCATGTCGATGCTGAAAGATACCCCTTCCAAAGATGGTAAACTGTGCCATACTGCTGAAAAAGGAACTCCAACATCTAGTGAAGATGGATGTAGAACAATGTCCAAAGACTCATGTGTCTCCTCAAAGAATAAAGAGACCTCCTCCAACTGCTGTACATAAGTATCCACAATCATGTCAACCTCGAAAGAATGATCATGTAGAGAATGAACAAGAGGGTCAGAGTGTGCCCTCGCAACAATCGAAGAAGGATCATCTTCATCAAAGAGAAGATGTATGTCATCAATGATGTCTCCCAAATCTGCAATGTAGGATTCCACAAACAAACCTGCAATATCTGTCATGTAATCATCCCATGAATCTGAAGCTGGAAGACAATGTATATCCTGCTGCACTGAATCACATGTAGGCAAAACTGTCGCACTATCTGCATCATCAGGTGCAATAGGTGATGTGATATCAATATGAGAAGATGAAGTACAAGACTCAAGAACTGGGTTACATGTGAGAATCCCCAAATTCAAGTGTCCAAAGTTCTCCTCAAAATCTGAATCATCACAATAAGTGTGATCAACATGTGTAGAATCATCAAATGTGAAATCATCATCAACAAAATCTGAAAAGGAGTATAACCGAGATGCATGATCAACCACCCCAGTTGCAATGATAGCTCTAGTCTCCATGTCTCTAATAAAGACTGAGTCAGGTGTGAACTCCACAACTTTCTTAGTTGCGCCATGTGTGATTTGATAGATGGAAAGGAGATTGTTTGTCAAGTGGGGTACACACAACACATCATTGAAGGAGTTATCCCCAATGTCAATAGATCCTTTCCCAATCACATCCATGTATGTATGATTGCCCATCAAAATCTGTGGCATGGTGCAAGGCTCAAATGTAGAGAACATAGATTGTGAAGATGCCATATGATGAGAAGCCCCTGAATCTAGAAGCCATCTCTCTGAAGTATGATTTGTTGTAGCACATAGAGCTTGTCCTTTTCTTGTTCCAAAAGAGTGAGTCTTTCCACTTGTAGAAGCCATGAATGCTTGCCCTTTTCCTTTTGAATGCGAGGAAGTGGAAGTTGATGAATCATCCTTCTTGTAGACTTTAGGTAAATCAATGTTATGCTTTTTGATGATATGTGTGAGCTCATCAATCTTCTTAGTATGGCAACGATGTTCCTCATGACCAATCTTTTTACAATAAGCACAAGTAGGTCTCTCTCTCTTTGGTGAATTATCTTTCTTGGAAGAAGATGAATCTCCTTGTTGTGGAGAAGATGATGCTTTTTCTTTAGGCTTTGATTGCCATTTCTTCTTGTTTGAGTTGTCCTTTCCTTGATTTCCTTTGTTTCCTTGATTTGCCACCAATGCTTGAGACTTAGAAGAAGCCTTAAGAATGCCCATGCTTATCAACTTAGTTTGTTCCATCATCAACATTTCATTGAAAGCATCAAATGTAGGCATTTTGTAGCTTGAACCCATTGTCATCCTATGAGTTTGGAAACTAGAAACAAATGCTGCATATTCTTGTGGAAGCTTGCCTATCAAGTTGAATATCAATTGAGTATCCTTTTTATCAATGCCACAATCTTTGAGTTGTGCCCTCAACTCATTTGCCTTAGTGACATAATCTTGTATAGTATCAAAGTTCTTGGGATCTAACATGGTGAGATCACTATCAATTTGATATCCCCTAATCTCATCAACTTGACCATACAAGTCTTGAAACTTTTGCCAAGCATCCTTGATTAGAGTACATTTCTCAATATGAAAAATGAGATCCTTTGATACATACTTTCTTAAGGTACCAATTGCCATGATATTTTTAGTGAGCCAATCTAAGTGACCAACTGGATCAGCCTTAGGATCAGCTGGAGCAACAATAGTTCCATCAATGTAATGAGTGAGTCCTTTTTCCATAAGTTTACTCCATGCATCAATTTTCCAAGTAGCATAGTTATGTGGAGTTAAGAGAGGAAACTTAGAAGAACTCATAGCAGAAAAAAGGAAAGAACACAAGAGCACAAAAGCACAAGAGACACCCCCCAAATTCAATCAAAGTACCCCCCCAAAAGTGATGATTTTGGCACTTTATACTTAGTGCGATTACAATGAGCCACTTGCAAAACAAGGCAAAGTGGGCTTATGATGCAAATTTTACAACTTCTCAATTGAGATACAAGAGACTTCAATAAATAGTGCAATGAATCTAACTGAGATTCAAGCAAATATACAAGTACCAAGAGAGCCAAAAATGACCTAGATCTGAAAGTATAATTTCTACTTACAATGACATCAATCTGATAGCATCATGTGAAAGTAGATGAAAAAATACGCACTTTCAAAAAAAACGGCACCTGAAAAGGAGGTCGGATGACCCCAAACGAAGCCTCTGAAGTTGCAAAAACAGGGATTACTCAGGGACAGTCACCAAAAACTGCATTTTCTGAAAAATCCGTGCATCAAAATCAAAAAATTCTTTCACCACTGCGGAGAGCACGAAATTCTAGCCCATTTCAAAAAAAATTGCACCCAAAAAGGAGCAAAAATGAGCAAGTTATGGCCATTTGAAGTTGAACTGCAAAATCAAAAATGCAAATGAGAGGGGGTCAAAAAATTTCCAAACAGTGCTGATGTGGCGCTGACGTCAGCAAAACACTGTCTTAAATTTGACGGCCGTATGACCGTCGCCAAAACTTCACTGCCTGGCTGACTGTGCGTCCGTACCGTACGGACAGACTGCGTGGACAGTTGACTGGATATTCCGTACTGTACGGATGATGATGTGGCAGAGGTGACTGGGCTGCTGGTGTGGCAGTCCGTACGATTGACGTGGCGTACGGTTTTGACGCGTCACTGTACGGAAATGCGACGTGTCTGTACGGAGGGTACCCGCGGGCCAGTGGCCGCCTGCCACGTGGCGGGCGCGGTATTCGCCGGTTTGTGTCCGCGTGGCGGTGCCCGGAGGCTGAGCGGACGGGCGGAGCCGCTGGTGGAGGAGGCGCTGCGGGCGGAGGGACGGAGGCCGCGGTGGGCGTGGAACGGGAGCTCGGGCGGCGTGTGGTACCGGTGGACGCCGCTGGTACGGGCGCTGCCGGAGACGGAAGGACGCGCTGCAAGCGGAGCCCGAAGCCGAGGCGGAGGGAGCAGACGCTGCTGCCGGGCGGAGCCGAGGGCACCGGAGAGCGGAGGGGGCGGCGCAGAGAACGAGATCGGCTGACAGGCGGCGGCAGGTACGATCTGCGGGCACAGTACCTGCAGTACGACAGGTCACGGGGGGGTCTGCGGACCCCCCAAAAAAATCTCCCCCTTTTTTTTGATTTTTCTGCTTCTCTTTTCAAATTTTTTGATATTTTCGAATTTTTTTTTTTTCAATTTTTTTTGATTTTTGATTTTTTTTTTTTTTTGAAACAATTTTCAGAATAAAATTTTTTTTTTTGAAAAAATTATAGGAATATTCGAAAATCCGTACGAATAGCAAAATTGGAGAAAAAAAATTTTCTCACCAAAAATAGGCCAACTTTATAACCAAAATTCATGGAAATGGCCTTCCGGACGCAATGGCGAGGTCGGATCTGGTCTAGGACGCCTCCAAATGACGATGCTCCTCAGATCTGCCTCTTGACGTCACAATAATGCCTCTTCAAGACGAATCAATGAGACTCCAATAGCTCTGATACCATGTTGGATTTTGCCAAGATCAAGAAGTCATTGAAATGTACATGAAAGAGACATAATATGGGATAAGAATAGACTGTATTCTCATTAATAGAAAATGATCAATAATCAACTGGATTATCTAGTTGTTCAATAGTTGTTACATACAATGTAGATGAGCCTGCTTATATAGGCAAGGCTAGGGATATGTATGAGCACACAAACATGACATGTGGCTCAATAAGAAACAAGGGTAGGTAGGAAATAGGTGTGGGTAGGTAGGAGAAATAATACAATATTCCACATGAGGTGGATCACCCACCAAAGGTGGAATTATCACTCCTCAATAAGTGGATATGATAGTGTAATAACAAGATCAACACCATAAGAGGTGGAATTTCTCCTACACACACTATCCCAATGTGGCACAAACACCCAAGTGTCTCATATCCAAACTACTATGAAATGCATTATCCTAAGTAAACTTAAGTAAGTGTAATAATATCCATGATGAATAATTATTTACACCAACAGAAGCCCTAATTCAAGAAGTAGAAAAGTTGAATGAATCAAATTCCAACCTGAGAAAGGAGTTGGAAGGATTCACTATCCGTATGTGTCAAGAGCTTGAGAACTGGAGGAAAACTGAAGATCTAGTGAAGGACAAAGATCATGAGATCTCCAAGTTGAAGCAAGAAATCAGTGCACTTACTACTCACCTTCATGAGAGAAGAATGGAAAAAGAAGAAGTACAAGGTGAACTAAACATAGCCATCTCTGAGAATGCAAACTTGATGGAGACAAATGCTGCTATTTCCAAAGAACTCTCTGAGTCAAAGGAAATACTTGCTAAGTTCAACAAGAGTACTGTTAAGCTAGAGCAAAAGCTTGAATCGGCCAAACCGGTGAAGAATGCCAATGGACTTGGTTTCTCTAGTCATGAGGAAGGTGAGACCTCAGGTGCAAATATTGAAGCATCAAAGAAGCAACCGACATTCAAAGGTAAAGGTAAGAAAAACTTCAAACCTATTTGCTTTAACTATCTTAAAGAAGGACATACTGCCAATGTATGTAGGAGCAAAGCCTATAATAATTTTCCTTACTTTATAAACAATGTACCTAGATCCAATAAGTTCAATGGTAATTGTTATGCATGCAACAAGTTTGGGCATAGAGCATCTGAATGCAGGTTTGTCATGAACAACACTGGAAGATATCCTCAGAGGACTCAAGGAGTTGGTACGGAATCTTTTGTGAACTGGAACCCCAACCAGTTTAATACCTACAATCATTAGTCGCATAGCGGTGGCTATCAAGTGACAACCGGATGGAGAGATAACTGTTGGATTTTCCATGGTCATGGTCACACTGCTGCAACATGCAAAAGGAAGAACGGAAACATGAATAATGGATCTTGGAGAGCACCTGGAATGGTTTGCTATCACTGCAACAAACCGGATCATTCAGCAAGATTTTGTAGAAGTAGAAAGAGTATATCAAATGATATACCGGTCACTCCAGAAGGAACGATTGATGTTGAAACTATTCAAGCGGATATGAACAAAACCTGGAAGAAGAAACCAACATTGTTGCAAGAAGAACCAGTTTCTGCACCTAGTGTGGAAATCACGGAACCGACAAACTAAGCATTAGAAAAGCTTAGGGGGAGTAAACGGTGAAATGCTTAGAACCCCTGGTTTACACCGGTAAATGACCTTAACCGGTGTGTGATACCTATCATTTGGCAAAATATCGGGAATGATAAAAGGCAAATTAGGGTTTACGCCCCAATGGTGGAGCATTAATTATGGTAGGTGAGGAATATGTTTAAAAGAATATTTTTTTTAAATCATTTCTCACTATCATTTTTCGAGTGAAGAAGTTTTTTTTAAGAGAAGAGCGAAGAAAAAGTGATTTGTGTTGCAATTCAAAGAAATTTAGTAACCCTGAAGGAGATTCAGAAGCAAATTGCAAACAGTCAAGAGAAGAACTCAGAGTAATGATTGTGCAACTGATGGAGTGTGAGGCAAAGCAGAATCTGCAAGCCCTAAATTCTCGATTTCTGAAAGGTATTTCTTGAGTTTTCTATTTCTATCATGGCTTCCGCATCTCTTGCTAGCTCTAGTGTACCTGTCAATTCTATTAACTTCATTCAACGCAAGTCCAAATACAATGCCTTGTCACAAGTTCCTGCTAGAGTAATAGTGGAAGAAGGCATTTTTGATTATATAGATTGTAAAATTGAAGACCTTGGGTCTCTCACAATCCACACGCAGCTAGGTCTATCCTGTGGGAAGGATAAAAAGATCAAACCAGAGTATAGCGTACTAGAGAAGAAGAAGCTTCATAATGCGGTTTACTTCCTAGAAGATTTCACAGATGACCACATTCGAATCATTTTGAGTAGAGTTCATGGTGACAAGATGTATCTTGAGAGAACTCATGATATCACACCACAAGCTATTCATGTCGTCACCGGTTTCTGCAACGTCGGTGAAGTGCTAGCCCTAAGGAAGGTCATCAAGACCAAAATGACCAAGCTCATCGGTTCAGTGAGCGACTCGCGTTGAATGACTGTCAATTCCATCAAAGATGACCTCATGTAATATGTGTGTATGGTGATAGGATACTGGACGTTTCATGCCAGTAGAATTAACTTTGTATCTACTGCAACGGTAAATGCCACTTACAGGATGATCAAAGAAGATGCATCATTTGATCTATGCACCTGTATGCATAGACAACTCTTGTTGAACCTCAAGTCGATCAAACAGTATAATGCACTGAAGTTTAAATTTGGACAACTACTGGTAGGGTTATTCTTCTACTTCCAAGGCTACTTCCTAGGAGTAGGTGACATTCAGTGGTTTGCCGATCAACCGGTGACAAAACAAATCAAGGAAAGTCTACAAGCGGTTGGAACTGGCTATCCGGAAGTGCTAAACAAATACTTTGATGAATTCAGGCATAAGATGAGCCAAAGGATAAGGATATCCAGTGATATAGTCAAGAACTATTAGGAGGACATATGCTTCACCATCGAAATTGATGTGTGCATAATGGAGGTGGTCGAGCCTAGACAAGAAGAGGTAATGTGTAATATGTTGGACGAGTATGCTTCTACCCTACTTTCCTAGCCTCTTGATCCGAAGGCAAAGAGAACCGACACCTATCTAGAAAGGGTGACACCAGTTAAAGAACCCTCAGCAAAGAAAGGGAAGGCAGTGCCTTTAGCATCGGCACCGGCTACTCCATCAAGTCCCAAAGTGACCAAGCGGTCACCTGCTAAGAAGAAACCGGAAGCGGCACCTACCAAAGTCTTCAAGAGGAAGAGGAAGACTAAGAACAATTCATCAGACTCAGAAGAAACTGTGTCTATGGAAAAGCCTAAGAAGACTAAGCAAACAAGGAAAAAGACAAAGAATGAACTGACATCATCTGCATCGATAAATATTGATATTTCTTCCTACAAACCTTTGACACATTATCAAAGAACTATTAAATGTATTAGGAGAAAGTTGCTGAGTGATTTGAAAGAATATTTTGATGATTTTTCCGATAGCGAGAAAGAAGAAGTTGAGCAGGAAATCATTAATTATTTATGTATTTATGATAGGTCGCCATCAGAAATTAGATCTAATGCACCTGATTCTTTAATCAATTCTTTAGATAATAAATGGCGCATTGCCATAGAAAAGGAACAGGAAATGAGGGAGGAAATAATTGCACAATATTTTCCTAATGCATCAAATTCAGAACTTTTTGAAGTTATGAATAAATACAAAGGTCTCTTCTTCATGAGAAGAAGAAGACTCCTGTTACTAGAAGGAAAGGTTCATGAAGTGGTAAAAGATACACATACTCATGCTCAAGCATCTCTAAAGATGCTTCAAGTGGCTGAAGCCAACAAGAAAGCTGAGCAAGAACCAGAAACTGACAAACTGGATGAGCTGTTTGATGACGAAGGAAACCCGATCGCTGAACCTATAGACACTATTGATGTCGATGCTCTGGATGTAGAGGATGTTGCTTAGGGCACACCATCAGAAGCAACAGAATAGAAGAAGCAGGCCAAACAGGTAGAAAAGAAAGCAGAGGACAAATAGGAGGAAGCAAAGAAGCAAGCGGAGGAGAAGAAAAAGGAAGAAGATGAAGAGGAAAAAAGGAAAGAGGAAGAGAAGAAAAAGAAAGAGAAAGAAGAAGAGGATAAGGAAGAGGAGAAGAGAAAGGAAGTAGAGAAGAAGAAAGCAGAGGAAGATAAGAAAGAGGAGAAGAGAAAGGAAGCAGAGAAGAAGAAGGAAGAGGAAGAAAAGGAAAAGGAGAAGCGGAAGGAAGCGGAGAAGAAGAAAGCAGAGGAGGATAAGGAAGAGGAAAAGAAAAGCAAAGTGAAGAAGAAGAAAATAGAGGAGGATAAGGAAGAAGAAAAGAGAAGAGAAGCGGAGAAGAAGAAAGCAGAGGAGGACAAGGAAGTAGAAGCGGCAAAGAGTACGCAGATGGAGACTCCAAAGGCTACCAGTAGTCAAGCCAAACCGGCTGACCTCACCAGTCCTATTGACCTCCAGTCTGCAAGTGAAATAGAGCTTCTATAGAGTATCAAGGTTGCTCAAGAATGCCTTGAAGTGATAAGGAGGAAAAAGGAGCGAGATGTGATCTAAGTTGAGGTGGACACTCTTACCGGTTTGATACCCAGTACAAACCTCCCCAATATTGATTCATCACTGGCACAATTGAAGCTCCTATGCACAGTAGTGGATGATCAGGTGCAGAGCCTAGAAGAGGTAGCAGAGGCGAATGCCAAGAAAGAGCATCAAAAAGCTCTGAATATTTCTCTGGTGAAGAAGCTAAATGAGCTCCGGTCAGATCTACAAAAAGCTCAAAAAGATATAAGGGATGCTCTGGATGAGGGGAATCTACTACTTAGTAAGATTTGCCAACCCCATCTCTTCTATGATGATGTGCTTGTACAGAAGCAAAAGCTACAATCAAACTTACAGTTATACATGAGCACCTTCAAGCTGCCATATGACTCTTTCATAGCTTATGGGCAAACCGTTCAATGGTTTCATATCCAGTCTGCAAGAATAGAGCTTGAGATTAGTACCCGGTCACGAGATTTGCAAGAACTACAATTGGTTCTACTCCCACACCTACAAATACTTCAGAAATGATATCTCAATCTGGATGCCTTAACAGTGACTCAAGAGATGAGCACAATAGATGCCATGGAAGAGCAAGTCTCCTAGATGCAGACAAAGAAAGAAGTAGCCACCTCCCTACTTGAGTCTTGTTCTTTATCTATGAAACAATTTTTGCAGGACTTTAAATCAGTTTTTGACAAGTTTTATTCTTTATTGTCATAAACTCTTATTATTTTAATACCAAATGAAAACAGGGGTTGTTCAGCTGTACTTTGTCATTGTTCACAAAGGGGGAGAAGTACTCTGGTATTTAAAATTTTGATGTATGCTCTGAATATCTTCATGTCTATCTCTATATGCAAATAGTTATACATTGTATTGTTAGCTAAAGGGATAGTGTATATGCTTAGGGGGAGAAATTTTGCATATGGCATGATTTTGTTGTAAAACACTTAGAAGTCAATTTTTTTTTCCTAAGTGTTGCCATCAATGCCAAAGGGGGAGATTGTTGGCATTTTTTATGATTATTATGTGATTGTCATTGATGGACACACACTTACATTGAGATCACTTTTTATATGTATGAGTTAAAAGCTCAACTGGCATTTGTTCCAAGCGGTATGATGCTTAATAGTCTTTAGACTATTGGTGTTTTACAGAAAGTGTTTACTTGTCTGAAGCGGTATGAAGACCCCAAGCGGTTCGAGGATCTCAAGCGGTATGAAGGATCAAAGTGGCAAAACACATATTTTCCAATCTTCATTTTTGTCAAACCGGCAACTGGTATTTTTTTTAAACCAGTATTTTATATGAACCGGTAATACTTTGTGATGAGTTACCAACCGACATCTTGTGATGAGTTACCATCCACTGATTGTTTGACGGTGCTGACACTCTGGTGGTGCTTTTTGTGTCGTGTTACCAAGTATGTCTAGATTCATTGAACCTAGGAAATTGGATTATAAACCTATTGGACCGACATGAAATCAGATTCCTTTATAAGGACATCATGTCTAGGGTTTTAGTTGTTGCTAGGGTTTAAGGTGGTTGATGAGTTTTTGTAAGTATGATCTTAATAGAGAAGATCAAGTTTTTGTGAGCTGTAACTAAGTGTGAGTTACTGAAGACTGAAGTAATGCTGAAATGCATTAGCTATGAGCCATAGTGGATCTAAACAAGCAATCTGTGATATTTGCTAGATTAATCACTTGTTGATTACTCACATCTTTGACAAGTCTAAAGCCCTTAACCGAGTAGGCCCATAAAGCCTTTCGTAAATCCTCTAACAAGGTGGTTCACATCTGTGGATCTAAAATCCTCTAGCAAGGTAGTCTTTGATCGGACTTATCTCCTAACAGAGATTGAGATTCCTAATAGAATCTGTTCTGGTAAAGAACATTGTATGACCTTAACTCGTCTGGTTCCTATTCTGCAGATAGTTACTTGTGAGTTGCATCTCACCATGGTTTTTCCCATTTGGGTTTCCACGTCAAATATCTTGTGTTATGGTGTTATTGCTCTTGTGGGTGAATGTCTTATTTGCATTTTGGTTTGCATGTGTGTTAACCGGTTTGTCTGTTAAACTGTTCTATCGGTTTATCACTAGACTGTTTAAGTGTTTAAATACAATGTTTTTCGGTATACTAATTCACCCCCCCTCTTAGTATTCATCAATAAGGACCTAAGATGGATGGAAGGGATGGAGGGGAAGGGATATGTTTGTATTTTGGAGGGATGTTGGATTTATCAGGGTACCAACATCTTGAGGAATGTCACTAAGGCCATGAACATTAATATTTTCTTTAACATGAAGGGGTTTTTTCTTGATAAGGTCTACCCCTTTGCCTTTATCAATATCTTGACTTTTAGGATACTCTTTTCTTTGGGAAGAAGACGTGAGTCCATTATGAGGTGGATATGACATGATGGGAATAATAAGATCATAAAATGGATCAGATTGGCCCGAAAGGGATTCATGATCATCTCGTGTCAACATGTTAGACTCATGAGGGGGATCAAGATAAATGATGATATTAATGAGATGGAATAGAAGGGATAATAGGATCATCAAAAGAAATGAGATCTTGGAGTGTATATGGAGGATTAGGACATGAAGATGGAGGAACAAGGGGATCTTGTGGAGGAAATGAAGCTAAAAGGATACTTTGATCTTGACAAGGAGGAAGATCATTGAATTCCTTTTTAACGGTTCTATTCTCTTGACTTTCAATGGGATCATCAGAATGGATGGAAGGGATATCTTGATCTTGATCTATTTTAGGACTCATTTCTTCATGCTCTAAATTATCCTCTTGACATGGGGTTGGACTTTGGGTATGTGTGAGGGATCTTGGTAAAAAATCAATGATTTGACATGAGAGGGGTGGACTTTGTATGGGACTCTATAGAAGGGAAGAGTCTAGTGGCATTGAATCTTTCATTTCCAAATAGTATAAGGGATTTGCATAAAGACATAAGTTAGTGTGTATTTTTGTTGCGAACAACACTTGGGAAAATGCATTATTTGATGTATCATTTGGAAGAAATGGTGTAAATTTCTCTTGTGAAGATTTAGGAGATGATATAGGAGGTTCTTGTGAACCTTGAAAAGGTGTAGGAATAGAGGCCAATGGAGAGTCAATTTTCTTATGGGGCAATGGTGAGCCATTGCTAGACATAGGTGCATGATTTTGATCTTTCTCAGAAAAATCACTTAGGACTCTCTTTAAGAGATTTGTAATAGAGCTAACTTTCTTTCGATAAGGATTTGAATCCTTACGAGGTTTTGATGAGGTTAGGTTTTTATTTGGACCTTGTTTAAAGGTGATTTGGTTCTAGTTTGGCATGAGTAGCAACTTTTGGTTCTGAATTTCTAGTTGTAGTTGTTGATATTGATTTCTTGATTGATTTTGTTGTTGGTACTCCACAGTTGGTTGGACCAATTATTGACATTGTGTATTTAGTTGAGCATATTGTTGAAATTACACCATTGATTGTGTTGGTTTGATGTTTTGGACTATTGGTTGTGTTGGTTGAAAATGTTGGATATGTTGAACCATTGGTTGTGTTGGTTGAATATATTGGACCATTGGCTGTTGGATCATTGGTTGTTGATTTGAGATTTGATTAAATGGAATTTAATAAAAGTAATTTTGATTTGGGATGTGGTTGAAATTTGTGGTTTTTGCTTAAAAAATTTCATCGTCTCTATTTGAGAGAGGAGAGTTGGGATGTATGATCATTCGATAAGAGCTTTTACATCAACTAGCTCAATATTTATATTTGGACCTAGAAAATTTTGAAACATTTTGGCCATTTGTGATCTATTCTTTTCGATGTTTTTCACTCTTTGTTCCAAGATCTTTGTTTCTCAATTTAGTTTTTCCTCCAGTTGTCATATTTGGATACTTGTTCATCATAAATAGTTTGATCAATGTTGCCTTGTTGTTGGGTTGTATAGAACCATAATTGTCTCAACTCGATATCATCCATTGAAAAAGGCATGTCTTGATATGTTGACTCGTGTGATTTCTTGGATTTGGACCTTTTTTCAATAGGCATGTCACTATGCAATATTTTGGGGATTGACAAATGCAACCTAAGAGGATGGAAATGCAACTCATGTTTTTGGGATTTTTGAGTTTTTTGAATGACAATAAAAATGCAACTAAGTGTAACCTTAAGGAATGAAAATATGACCTGGCTTTGGACTTTTTGAAATTTTGGGATTTTGATAACGTTATGTAACTAATTGCAACTTTGGGATATGAGAACACAGCTTAGGGAAAGAATGCAACCTATGTTTTTGTTGTTTTTTTAAGATTTTGGCAAACCTTAAAAATGCAACCCTAAATATTCAACCCTTAGGAAATTGAGATGATGTCTAGACATCAACAAGACAAGTTGACAAAAGGACAAATGAAAACATATCACCTATTGTTGATGACAAAACCTAAGCTAGGATGACCTAGGGTATGCAATTCTCAAGAATTGAATTCTCAAGTATGACAAAACCTAATTTTGGACACTATAATACAAAAGGACAAATGACCTAAGATATAAACCCACAATATGATATGACAATGACCTAAGCTATGGAATGACCTAGGGTATGCAAAATGACACCTAAGAAAGGACCTAAGGATGGTATGCAAAATGATACCTAAGAAAGGACCTAAGGATGGTATGCAAAATGATCCCTAAGAAAGTACCTAATGATGGTACAAAAAATGACACCTAAGAAAAGACCTAAGGATGGTATGCAAAATGATAATGCAAGTCTTAGGGAAATAGTGTTAAAGCTAAGTTCAAAATGAGGACACTTAACAATGAAAAGGACTAAATGGAATGCAATGACTATATCTTAAAATGTAAGAGTGGACTATGAAGGACCTAGACCTAAGTGACATAAATGTTGAGACAAAGTTTTTCAATGTTTTTGAAAGCCATGTTTTGAAAAAAAATGTTTTGCACTTTTTTGATGAATGCTCTTGTTTATTACTTTGTTTGGAAAATGTCTCGACTTGTTTGAAAAATGATGTAGGACTCAAATTTTGACAAGCATAGAAGACAAAGTGTTTGGACTTGGACTCAAAACAATCATGCTCATTCACAACATATTGTTGGCAATTGACACTCATTGGATTCATATGTTTTCATTGATGGCAACAAGATTCAATAGAAGTCATATACCGGCATTGGAATATCCAGGGTTACAAATGACATCGACATCCAGCACTTTAGTGAAGCTGACATCAAGGAAGTTTTATTTGTAAAATCATTTTGTAATTATTGTATAAGGTCAACATTGTATATCTTGTGTATTGTAAGCCAACATAAGGCATATTGTTTGTAAAGGGTATATAGGTCAGTTTGTTAGGTCATTATGTTATTATGAATCATGAGGAGGATGTAGGAGAATATATGACAAGGCAGTAGAACTGTGTAATGTAAAGGATATGTATGTAGATCAATTGTATGTGAATGTTATATCATGCAATGATCTGTAGAAGGTTTGTAAACTATTCTTGGAGGGAAGAACATATCAGTAGAAGTGTTCAGGGTTTATGAACCGATACAGAGCAGAGATATAACCGAAACTCTTTTTGGCATTGCAAATGCATTTTGTGAGTTCATTATTACTGTTTTACTTCAGCAGAAGATTGTAGTCAATGAGACTCTTTTGCGATGAACAATGTGCTCTAGGCAGTGTGCCTTCCTGCATGTGTAGGCCCCCTCTCTATTTAATATCTTTCATATGGCCAGTGAATTGATATTGTGGGTCACAAATCCCACCATGGTTTTTCCTCTTTGAGGTTTTCCAAGTATAAATTTTGTGTTATGGTGTTAATTCATGTGGACGGTTTATTTGCTTCAAGTCATATGTTTCTTCATTTACCAGTTTATATGTGTATGTTATAAAATCCTTAAATCTTATCTTACTGGTAGAACACTGATTCACCTCCCCACTCTCAGTGTTCTTGGATCCCAACAATTGGCATCAGAGCTTGGTGCCTTAGAAGAAGTTTAACAGCTCGAGGAAGATCCTGAAACTAGAATCATTAAACATGGTTATGGAAAATCAACTTGAAATGGCACTTGAGGATTATGATCCTGAAAGGATGAAGAACTTAAAATTGCAAGATGAATTGAATTTTTCTAATGAATTTATTTTTGTCCTGCAAGAAAGGTTATCATCAACTCACCGTAGGAGAAAGAACTTTTGTAAAAATGAGATGATGAAAATGCACTCAAGGAACAGTGTCAGAAACTGAGTCAAGCAAAATGAAATGCAAGACCTAGCTATGAGGATGTCAAAATAGATTGAGGACAGAAAGAAGAAGGAAGAAAATCTTGCTATATCTCTAAAGAACAAATCTGAAGAATGTGATAGATTGGCTCATGAGAATGATATTTTGAAAACTAATTTGGTGCAATCCCAAAATAATGAACAAGAGCTTGAAAGACAAGTAATAACTCTGAGAGATGATCAGACTACTACAAGTGAGTATAAAGAAAAATTTAGGATCAGTGCTGCACAGTTGGATGACTTACTAAAAAGACAAAGGCAGAGTGATGATTCTAAAGGACTTGGATTTATACAAGGTGAAAGCTCTGGTACTGTAAATAAAGATCAGACAATCGGTATGCAGAACTCATCAGAATTGAGAAAACCAGTGAGGAAATATAATGCTTATAAATTTAATGGTAGATGCTTTGTTTGTAATAAATTTGGGCATATGGCTAAACAATGTAGAAATAGAGCATATCAAAACTATAATTTTGTTCTCGATCAATGCATAAATTGCAAGAAATATAGTCCTAAGTCAGAAGACTGCATAATGAATGTTAAATGCCATGCATGTGGAAATTTTGGATATTTTCCAATCAATGTAGGTCAAGGAATGACACCGGATATGTTAAAGCAATTTAAAATAACAATGTTACATGTTATGCATGCAACAAAATATGTCATATTGATAAGTACTATAGAAGCAAGACTAAACCAATTAGCAATGATAAAGCAAATGAGAAAGGAAAGCGGAAGGTAGATGAAATACAACAAGATTGCACCAAGAGATGGGTTAGAAACTTTGAAGAACCTAGTGGAGATGCAACTACACTGGTAACTCCATTGGTAGAACAGAGCATTCCTCCACCGACAGGAAATTCCATAGGTAATTGAGGTATATGCCTTAGGGGTTGGTAAATTCATTGCAAATATTACATATTCCCTAGAAAGAGATCGAAAGAGATCTGGAAGAAATCTGAAGAGTTGTGCTAATAATTGATGGAGGTCTACCCGACATAAAACTATGAAACTGACATCCGGTAGGGTACATCACTAAGCATTTATGACAGTGAAGAATTAGGGTTTACTCACTGATAAAAAGGGAAAAGTGGATTCATTTTCACTCACCCAGCATTCAAGAAACTAGAGAAAAGCAAAGGATAATCTCAGGTGATCAAGAGCGAGAAAAGACATTCTGAAAGGCTTTCCAACAATTATCTGAGAAGCAATCAAATCTTTCACCGACGATCATTTTCAAGTATTTCTTCAAAATGGAATCCGGATCATCTGCTCCTACTTTCATTGAAAATCCAACCATTATTGAAGTCAAGGATAGGGTGAGACCCATTTTCAAGGAAGTTCCCCAGATAGCCAAGAAGGAAGACTCTGCGAGCGCATTCTCTAGGGTTCCCGATGGCATAATGTATGTAGAAGATGTATGGGCATATATTCACTATACCTTGGAAGATCTAGGTACCAAAGAGATAAATGGCATGTATCAATCTGTGATACTGGGAAGCTCCGGAACAATCAAGTCAAAATACAAGGTCATCGAGGATCTAGAGTTAACCGGTATTCTATACATACTGGAATTCAAGGATGAGGTGATCAGATATGTTCTGAGAAGGGTCCACAATGAGTTCATCTGGATGGATCGACCCTACATGATCACAAAGGAGGCAATTCAAGCAGTCACCAGCTTACCCAAAGTCAGACAAGAACCTGGTAAGAAGATCTCCAACATTGAGGTTGAGAAGCTCACTAACGCAACCCATGATGGAAGATCAATGAGGATCAACACCATCAAGGACATAGATGTGAAGTTTGCAAGCATGATAATCGGTTACAAGGTAACTCAATCTAGTCAATTGAACTTTGTTGACAATTCTTGCGTCCATGTTGCACACCAGATGTTGAGGAATGATGGAAAATATGACTTATGTGAATGGCTGAGAAGTGAACTTATGTTGAATCTTGGAAAAATTAAGGGTGTCAAGAAAAGAACTTTCAGGTTTGGAAATCTCATTGTCTATTTAATGCTATACTTCATAAATGAGCTACCTGGTCTAAGGAAGAAGCATTGGGCTCATGACATACCGGTAGGTATGAAAATTAATGAAGCAATCACCAGTCTTGGTACCAGTAGGGATGAAAAGATTCAGGGCTACTTCAAAACTTTTCAAGAAAACATGAGACAAAGGGAGAGAATTTCAAAGCACATTATGAAGAAATACTCCACTGATATTTATTTTATGGTAAAAACTAATAAAACTCTCATGGAGGCAGTGGAAACTAGGACCATATGAGTCAATGAGCTTGGATATGAAGTGGATGATAACATTTTGGAACTTTATGCAAAGATGTTGCTAGAAGCTCCATTTGATGATAAGACCAAACATTTAGGCACTGCAAAAGAAAAGGCTCTTGAAGTCAAAACCAGCTTCAACAAGAAAAGAAGAGAAAAGAAAATTGATAAGATGTTTGCATTTATTCAGAATGTGATTCATAGGATAGATACTGAAATGGGTCCTAGATCTAAACTAGCAGTGGCTAGTGCTGCTCAGGAGAAGAGGCCTGAAACTTTCATTTCTTCTATCACTTCTAGCTCTAATCCAGAGGATAATGAACCTCTAGCATTCAGAAGGGTACAAAGAAAGAAAGATGACCAGCCTCTAGTAGAGGAGAAGAAGGTGAAGCCAAGGAGGAAGCTTGTGAGAAAAGTGACGAAACCTAATGTACCCCCACCTCCAGCAAGGAAACCTATTTAGAAGAGAAAACCGGTTTCATCCACTCTGACAACCCCCAACAAGAAGAAGAAGAGTGATGAAGGAACTGAATATGGTAAGGTTACAATGATCTGTGTTGAATTGATTGATGAAATAACAAAGGATGGTATTTTGAAGAATGCATCTAATTGCTA
Organism: Cryptomeria japonica; assembly: GCF_030272615.1. Lineage (NCBI taxonomy): Eukaryota > Viridiplantae > Streptophyta > Pinopsida > Cupressales > Cupressaceae > Cryptomeria > Cryptomeria japonica. Next base: position 229,717,792 of record NC_081407.1, read on the forward strand.
TGAAAATTTAGAGTATAATGAGAAAAATTAAATTGAAGAGACAATTTTGTTACACATCAAAATATATAAGAAAGCCTTAGTATAAATTTTGAAGGAAATTCCTCTATCACTATATAATAAATTAGATGCAAGAAGACTTGATGCAGTTAAGAGGGATAGAGAAATTAAGGAAGTAGAACTTTTGAATTTGTGTGGTTCAATAAGAAATGTGGAAATGAAGAGGTGTATAGATGTTACAAACATAACAGTTTTTAGTAGCAAACCCCGACAAATAAGCCTAATGATGGGCATGGTTAATGAGGTAATAAATGAGACCAGAGATGGTTGGTCCAAATTCTTCCAAAAGAATCCATATTTTCTCACCTCTCTTGAAGAATTTGTTAAGGGAACAACTTCCACAATTCCAGATAAATCAAAAGGGAAAGGTATTTTGGGAAGTTCAGAACCAATTTTGGATATATCAGCAGAAAATGAGAGTGTACAGTTTATACCGGTAGAGACAATTTTCGAGCAAGGCCATGTACAAGGTATTGACAATATTGTGGATAATACTCCACCAACAGTAATAGATACTGCACCAAGTGACGAAGCCACCGGTGTAAATGAGGATAAGGTAAAGGGGACGATACCGACAGTTGATGTTGATTCCCTGACAAAGATTTTGGCAATTGACACTTCTCAAGTTGAGAAGAAATAAAAAACTAAGATGAGTCGCACTGAATTAATGATGGTAGCTACTCCAAAGATAATAAAGGAGGGATCTATAGATAAAGGAAAAATAGAACAGTCAATTACAATTTTGCACAAACTAATTCTTGATTGTATGATTGAAAATGAAGCAAGCCCTTCTGGAAAGATTAAGGAACTAACTGAGCATATATCTAACAACTTTCAATCATTGTAGTAGATTTTAGACCTATAGGCACTTGAGAGATTTACTTTGGTGAAAAGAGACACTTTTGATCAAATTATTGAAACAGAGAAGAGGAAGATTGAAGAAAAATTGATTCTTATTGAAAATTGTTTGAAACAATGTACTAATATCTACAGGGTTTGTTGTAATATGGAAATTCTTACAGCTAATATAGATAGCAGATTAAAGGAGTTACATGAAAAGGTTGCTAACATTGCTAATTCTTTTGATGGATTAACCTCACTCACAACATCCATTGATGGACAAATTTTGTCTTTGGAAAACCAATTTTTTTCTTTTGAAAAGGAAAGAGAAAAGATCATTTGGAGAGCAAGGAGTCTCAGAGGATTTGTGAGTCCAAGATTGGATTCACTTGGTGTACATAAGAGAGAATGTATGGATATGACTGCAAAACCCACACCGACAGAAGTCTCAGAAAAGGAAACACTTGCACACTTACTGAGTAGACTTGTATCCATATATGAAACTTTCAAAACTAACTGGGATACATACTTACAGTTGCTAGACAAAGCTTACCTAGAAATTTTGAAATTGGTCAAGCTCCGGTAAAATAATCTGTATTTATTCATTCTTTTGTTCTGAACCAAAGTCTTTCAATTCTTTCACCGGTCTTTGGCATTGATGCCAAAGGGGGAGTGTATATATGCGAAAAATATCAGACAAAAATATGAGAAGGATATCAGACAGAGCGTATTTCTCAGGGGGAGCATGTGTCATATTTCAGTTGAATCGGCAAGGAATCCATTTTTCACATGAGTGTTGCCATCAATGCCAAAGGGGGAGATTGTTGGCAATTTAACCTCATTGGATTCATATGTTGTCATTGATGGCAACAAGATTATATATAATTCATATACTAACATTAGGAGGCATTCACCAACAGATACTGACATTGGAGTATCCAGGGTTACAACCGCCACCAACACCAGCACTAACATCCAACACTTCAGTGAAGCCGACATAAAGGAATTTTTATTTGTAAAATCATTTTGTAATTATTGTATAAGTCTAACATTGTATATCTTGTGTATTGTAATCTGACATAAGGCATATTGTTTGTAAAGGGTATATAGGTCAGTTTGTTATTATGGATCATGAGGATGATATAGGAGAATATATGACAAGGAAGTAGAATTGTGCAATGTGAAGGATATGTATTTATATCATTTGTATGTGAATGTTATATCAAGCAATGATCTGTGGATGGTTTGTAAAGCATTCTTTGAGGTAAGGAGATATCGGTAGAAGTGTTCAGGGTTTATGAACCGGTACAGAGAAGAGCTATAACCGAAACTCTTTTTGGCATTGCAGATGCATTTTGTGAGTTTATTATTACTGTTTTACTTCAGTTGAAGCTTGCAATCATTGAGACTCTTTTGTGATGAGCAGTGTGCTCTAAACAGTGTGTCTTTCTGCATGTGAAGGCCCCCTCTCTATGTAATATCTTTCATTTGGCCAGTGAATTGATATTGTGGGTCACAAATCCCACCGTGGTTTTTCCTCTTTGAGTTTTTCCATGTATAAATTTTGTGTGTTATGGTGTTCATTCATGTGGATGGTTTATTTGCTTCAATTTATATGTTTCTTCATTTATTGGTTTATATGTGTATGTTATAAAAGCCTTAAATCGTATCTTACTGGTAGAACACTGATTCACGCCCCCCCCCCCCCCACCTCTCAGTGTTCTTGGATCCCAGCATATATATATCCTATGAACCGCTAGGACAATATCTATTTAATCCTCTTTCTCAATAAAATATTTAGTCAGATAGCTAGATGCTTGGTAGCACAAGCTCCCCCTTACAATGCACTCACTTCTTGGGCATACCAAGCTTCAAATTCAAGTGTCATCACTTACCAAGAATTTTTTCTCTCTAACCGAAGAGTACATGAGAGGTATCTTTGGCATGTGCGTATCACAATACCTGAGCCAACAGATAGAAGGATTTTGGCATCTAAAACAAGAGGTTCTAGTTAGGGCATCTGTTCGGGTTGGCATAGATCCGACGAATTTAATCATCAGTATGACATTGTGGCACCTCTTGTTTACAACTTTTGTTGCAAAAATAGTTATTTAGAGTGGTTTGGAAGAGCTTGTCCTTAGCCAATCACCACTTTGGTTTGTTCCCTCTCACCAATTCCTATGCGAAGTGTCAGGCAAATCGGGAGGCAAACCCACTTCTAAGGGTAAAAAATGCAAGCAAAAAGAAACAAGGCATGACAAACATTGATTGTTTAACCTTTAAAAAAAGAAATGTTCATTGATCCATTTGCATCCTAATTAAGACTAAATGAGGTTAATTCCACTTTAATTTGAAAAGTATTTGATCAATTTAAACCAGTATTAAATGCAATTTGTTGTTCATTTTAAACCCTTTGCATGCATGAAATGTGAAATTTGTTGTTCTTTGATCCAAATCCTAATTAAGGCTATGTGAGAATTGTAGGATTCATTCAAACCTCCTAATTAGGATCTATGAAAAATTGATCATTAAAACCTCCTAATTAGGCTATGTGAAAAATTGGTGTTCATTAAAACCTCCTAATTAAACTATGTGAAAAATTGTTGTTAATTAAAACCTCCTAATTAAACTATGTGAAGATTTGGTGTTCATTTCATGTTAAGAAATCTTGTATAAATAATTTTTTAGACTTCGTAAAGCCCACATGCAACATTAGATCCTCTCATAAAACCTGTATGCAACAACAAATTGGTGAAAAAGACCTACATGCAACAATGGATTAGTGCAAGAAACCTACATGCAACCAAATATCCACACATAAAACCTTCTTGAAAAGACAAATCATCTCAAAAAACCTCCATGCAAGAACAAATTAGTTCATAAAACCTACATGCAACAACATATTAGGACAAAAAACTTGCATGAAAGAACATCATCACCAAAAACCTGCATGCAAACATATATCAACACATAAAGCCTGCATGCAAATATATATCAATACATAAAACCTACATGCAAATATTAGATGCACAAAATTGTCAGATTTACGTGTTCACGTCGGGTTCACCAAAAAAAATATAAGTAGGAATTTGAACAAATGATTCAAAGCCTAACATTAGCTAACCACAAAAGCTAACAAGCTATGAAAATTTATCCTAATACATTCAATGAAAAAGTCAAAGAAAAACACTAAAATTAATATGCAAACCATCACAAGGTGTTTCCTTCATTGACCTCCTCCAAATAGCTTGTTTTTTGGATTTCGTCTATGAGTGCAATAAGAAAGAAAGCAAGATTGATTTTGACTACGCAAGGATACTTGAAAATATGGTTGATTTTGATTAGAAGTGCATCCAATTTATAGATAAAATGGAGAGGACAACTGTATATGGTGAAAATGGATAACAATAATAATGATATTAAAAGGCTAAATGAATTCAACCACAAAACCCTAGCCTAACAACAACAAAGATCCACCATAACATATGAAGATTACCTAAGACAATGCAAATCAAATGAAATCACAAAGATTATACCATCACATGTCCAATAGGATTTGAATCTCCATTCTTCCTATCTCCATTGATCTTGCTTGATATATTTGCTCTTATATTTTATATGCACAAGAGCTCAACAAAGAACGAAATGTGGTTGCAAGTAGGATCGCCTATGTTCAAAAGCGTAGTGTAGTCAAGTAGTCAACGAGGGGGTTTGATAATGAAGGAAGCATCTCCTTATATAGAAGACACTATATGAAATGGAGGGATAAGATTGAGAGGTGTAAAAGGAGGTCAGCTATGATTAGAGGGTAGGTAAAAGAAATAATAAAATAATGAAAGGGGTAGGTAGTGTATGAATTAAGAGATGAATGACATGTGTCATGGGTAGAAAAGGTTAATGAATTAATTAAATAAATAAAGATTTATTTAATTAATAGAAGAAGTGGGATCAATTAAATAAATAAGATATTTATTTAATTTAGAAAAAGGAAAATTTAAATAAATAAATGTATTTATCTAAATGAGAAATAAGGCTAGAAGAGGATAAATGAATTAATTAAATAAATAAGGATTTATTTAATTAATAGATGAATTAGGCTAAAGTAATTAAATAAATAAAAATATTTATTTAATTAGATTGGACAATTTTAGGTGTCTACAACAACAATTAGCAAGAAATCGATATTAGATGTAATTGGATTCAAAAATGGGGAAAATCAAATTTAGAAAGAAATGCCATTGCACACTTTCCATGCAAGAGGATATGACTATCCATAAAATCTAATATTGGGATAAGATGCCATATCCAAACTCATGACGAATAAGGAAACATGCTTCCAAATTAAATCACAAAAATAGGAGCCACTTGCGAGAGATAATGAGTTGGAAATTAGGATTTAGGAATTATGAAATTAGGTGGAAATAATTAGAAAATTAGAAAGTGATGAAATTAGAAATTAGGAAATTAGTAAATTAGGTGAACTAATTAATAATTTTTCATTCATTAATTAATTCACAAAAGAGGAGGAATTAATTAGCCAATTAAATAAATATTTAATTGTGACAAGAAGACTTAGGAATTATTTAACCTAGAGGGAAAATTACAAATAGGATTAAATGAATTAGAAATGCAAGGACAATAATTAGGTCATGACAAAAGATAACTCATATAGGGTCAATTTGATCATGATTTAATAATAAAAATTGGATAATTGATAAAGTGTCGATGTTGATTGATAAAGATCAATGATAAATTGATCAAGATCGACAAGGATGAAATTTATAGACGCCAATTGATGAGGACCAATGACTAATCGATCCAAATTGATGAGAAATGATGATTGATTGAGATCGATGAAAAATCGATCAAAGATTGATAAAAGGTTGACTTGATGAAGGTCGAATGACCAAAGACCAATGATAAATGAGTCACAAATTGATAAGAGATTGATAAATTGATGATTAATCAGGACACAACCCTAATTTGACATTAAAAAGGGTTGACGATGTCCAATTGACATGATAATATTGATAATGATCAAATATAGCAATTGATAATGATAATGTTGACAATACTTAATCGAAAATGTGACAAATGAAAGAAACACAAAAGAATGACAAAATATTGACAAATAATAAAGATCAAGTGTGCGACATAGAATAAATGTTAATATGATGGGAAAACCCTAAAATAAGGTCTCACAGACATGTTAAAGTATGACACAGCAAGGATTGACCATTTTGAGATGCCTACATGCCCAATTATTCCCAAGTGCAACATAGATTTGTGCTTTTACCCCACTATAAAATGAATGAAGAATCGGTCATGTAAAGAGTTTTAAATACAAAATTGAGATACAAATATATATCATTAAAATATAGATATAAGAAACCCTAGCATGAATAAGAAGCCATAGAAGAAGGTTAGGTTGTATAAGATTGATTTGGTTCACTAAAATACAAAGAGCTCTAAAGATCCAAACAAAAATAGAGGAAAGAAGGGTGGGAGAGAGGGTTAGAGAGCTAGGGATGGATGGAAAAGTAGGTAGAGAGAGTGTGAGGGGAGAAGGAGATATATAGAGAGACATGTAGAGTAATTAGGGAGAGAGAGGGTTGAGATTGAGAATAGAGAGGTAAGGAGGGAAGAAGGGAAAGGTAGAGAGATAAGTCTAGATATTAGAGGAGAGAGAGTGAATAGAGGAGGGAGTGATGAAGAGGCACATATATAAGTGTAGAGCTTGAGAGAGAGAAGGATGGATTCAACAAGAGTTAGAGAAATAGGTCTAGAGAGAGATGTATAAAGAGGGACCAAAAGAGAGGGAGGGGGAAAGAGAGAGGTGGAGTGATAGGTTTATCTATTGTAGGAGAGAGAGAGAGAGAGAGAGAGAGATGATGATGGTTTATAATTATCTTTTACTCTCCTTAGTAAAATGCCTAAACTTTTCATTATTAATTACTCATTTAATGTTTCAATTATTTTGAGATGATTGTTACAAAAAAATAATCATGAAGAGGGATTCATATTCAAAAGATGTGAGCAATTTATGTTTCAAAAATGAAGGTTAAATTTAAATTAATTAAATTTAGTTTTTATGCATAATTAATAGAAATACTACCTATTCCATTGCATAGAGCTTCGAATCACCTTTCCAATGGTTGTAAAAATCAAAATTTTGATGAAAAACATAAAAGTTATGCCTATTTTAATACTAAAATGCATTTTTTCTAGGCTTTTCAAAATGGATGGAATGGATGTTTGTTACTAACAAATATTTATTTTTTTTACATTAAAAAAATAGATATACATTATTAGTAGATATCTATTTTTTGACATAATTTTTTTCCCTTCATTTTTGCCTCGAGATTACTTTGGGATTTGAATTGGAGGTGTTAAACCTCGAAAGTTAACACAAATAATGTGTTTAGAAGTTTTCCTTAGTTTTCCAAACTTCACCCATGTGGCTAATGATTTTTTTTAATCTAGATTTGATGAAACGAAAAGGGTTTATCAAGGAATTTTTCAGCCTTCCACCAATATAGATTAGACCTTATTTTGAATTTAATAAATAATTATCATTGATTTTCTACATGCATTATGACTAAAGTCTTGATTGATAGGCTAATTGAAAATGATCTATAACTTTCAAATAGTTTCACATTTTTTGAGTTCGAAAGATTAACCACATATTATATGCTTTGTATACTATAGGATTAAAGAAAAAATGAATTTCATAAAGCTTTAACCAAGTTATGTTGGTCAGACATACAAGTTTTTATATTTTTTAAAAGTAAGTAAAAATTTATAACTAATTATTTACCTAGAAAAAGTTACAAAAAAAATATGTGGCACATCCAAGCATGTGTCCTCTACTTATATTTAAATTTTCATAAAATATATTATATTTTTTTTGTACTTAGGTTGGTCAAACATACACCTACTTTTTATCATTTTGCTGAAAATTTAGTACTATTGCATTGAAATTTCAAATTTTCACCAAATAGATTTTTTTTTCTAGAAAACATCTAGTAGCTTAAAAACTAGATTCAATTTTCTACAAATTATGTTCTTACATATTTTTCAAATTATGTTGATAACCTATTCAATTTTTTATGTCAAGTTTCCTAACTCTAGTTTTTCGAATTTTTATTGCCACTTAAGGGCCTAGTTTAGCCACTCATGTTCCTTCATATACCTTTAAGTGCAAGTATAAGAAAGATATCGACAACATTGCTAGGGATTTGTGGAAATTAAGAATGGCTTACGAGTGGGTTTTTTTCTGTTATTCAATAAGCCAAGCATTAATTGCAGTGTCATCACTAGAAACAATTAAGAACACTTCAAAAAAGATGGATGTTAAGAATGAAGAGAAAGTAACCCTCAGAATGAATGCTCTTGTTGGAAGTAACAATCTAGACAAGAAAGAATTTTGTGTTCCCTTGTTGCATATGCATGTATTCAAGTTTGACCCAAGAATAAAGTGAATTTCAGTGTGGATAATGGGAGAGTTGCTAAACTGGTTGGGGGAGGACTGCATGATTGTAGTTTGTTTTATGATATGGAACTAAAAAGTGATGTTATTGGAACAATCAAGCATGTAGAGTGGGTCAACATTACAATGTTCATTAAAAGTCCAGATAGATTAGCTAAGGGTACTATAATGATCCATAATGCTTATCAGGTGCTAGGTTTTATTAATTTTGACTTGTCTTGGAGAAGACTCATCCAAAGTGTTCTTGAACAAAATTTGGAGGAGATAAACTCTTGTATAGCTTCTCTAGGCTTGTTTTCAAACTAATGTTAAGATTGGAAATGTAGCGGATATCATTGTTTGTAGAGATATGCATTAGACTTCAAGTGGGGTATTGTTGGTTATGTGAAGTCCAAATTGGACTTGCCTCTTTTTATCTCCATTAGTTTGTCTCTTTGACTTCTTTTGGTGATAGCTATATTTGTGGATATAATAGTAATTTGCATGGTATTATATGGACAAAGCTATTTTTGTATGAAAATAGTGATATTAATAAGAGTTTTATCCTGCTTCAAAGTGGATGTAGCCATATTGGTGAACCACTATAAATTTGTGTTTTGTGTCTTGTCTAATTCTCTTTATTTCTATTTGTATATATGCTCTTTTTTCAACAATGAGATATTAAAGTATGGAATGGATGGAAGATGCAATATAATTTTGTTTGCATGACTAGCTTACAAAACTTAAGTGGTCACTTTTTAAAAATTGTGTGTGATGATGCATACGTAATGCCCCACCAGGACAACCCCAAAGGAAGAAAACTAAAACACTAGATAAGAGTGTAAATATTTTTTTATTTTTTTAAACTTTAATTAGTTTAATGATAAATTGAGTTAACATTAAGTTTAGATTACACAATGAAAGACTTAACTAACACCTAAGGGGTTCCCCAACGTGGTTACTTGGTTCACCACTAACTCAACTCACGCTAATTACTTCAATTAAGTTGATTAACTTAATAACATAATTATACTTAATCAATGGTTAAATCTATTTGATAGGTTAAAATATAGACAACATGATTAAGTTCATTCATTGCAATTTAACCATACATTACATCCAACGTTACATTAAAACATATGCCATACATTAATTTCCATACAAACTTTGTTTGCATTATAAGATAATAAATACTTTGCATTTCACTAAACCTACATTCTTCACGATCCATATTACGACATCTAATTATATAACTTCATACATGCATTTAAGATTAATATCATCTAATCTACATTATATATTTTAACCATAATATCATTCATACATCCTAGATGAAAAGGAACTAGATGAACACATACACCACACAACATGAAATTGATATCAGAGTTCACCCCTAATGGGCTACATCTCTGGGTTTGCTTTAACTACAAGACCCCTCTAATAAATAATAAGGTGAAGAATACCTAAGGTTCACATCAATTACATCCTACCATCAAGGCATGTAGAAACAAATAATACATATGACCACATCAATTCAAAAGATACAAGAATGATCCAAGAAGAAGAAAGAGGATCCATCTGAAACATGAAATGGAGCAAATACAAAAGAACAACTGGAGCACCAACGAAACTAAATCCTCGCAACCCATCATAAGAATCCCATGGTCTAACATGAATATTAGGTACTCTCAAAGGCATAAGAAATCAAATATGACTCCATAATAGTGCTCCTAGCGAAAAACAACACAAATTGCACACTAGTGAACATAAGGGATGAGTGTCATCACATAGCTTGGTATGGTTACCTTGGCAGGCCTCCATAGGTCCCGACCCCATCCAATGGGTTACCTTGACAACCTCTCCCAGACCTTTGGCCCCATCCAAGTCTCATGTGGACCCAACACATCCTTTCGCGAAGACAAGGTTGTTGGTTTTCCATTCTAGGCCTTGTCACTGCATCTTGAGTATGTACTAGCACTCTTCCCATATGTGAGGCACAATTGTCTTACTTAGTGTTTTCATCTAACAATTCTCCTAATATACTATTAAGTTATCACTTATTTAGACACACTTTCGATGGGTTGCCCTGCTACCACTTTGGGTGCAGCCCCCACTCGAAAGCCACTCTCCCATATGACACTTAACCACAACTTAGACGGACTCCCAAAACCAAGCTATACACAAGAAAAAGTATATGGAGTTCAATATGGTAGAAAAACCCACTTGGCCAAACAAGTCCTCACACAAGGTGTACTAACTGATGATTCTCTGACTAGGGATGTGACTAGTTACAGTCAACCACATGACAACATCCAACACTCACAATTAAGGACTTGCCTTTGAAATCAAATATGAATATAAAGATTAAACATGCATTTACATTAATCTATAATGACAATCATTTTTCCATTTCTTTAAGATACTAATCGATCAAAGTTTCCTAATTCAACTATAATTCAATTTACATCATAAAATAAATATCAATACTTCACAATAAATTTCAACCCAAAATCTCATTTGTATAATTATATATATACTATATATAAAATATAAATTAAAAACTAAAATTGATATTTATTTTTCCAAAATAAAATAATCATTTCCATTCCTCTTCCAAAATAAAATATCTAATCTAATTTATACAAATCGCATATATTTTCAAATATATGAAAATATAAATTTAAAAACTAATATTGATAATTAATTTTCCAACATAAAATAATCATTTCTTTTCTTTCAAAAAAAAAAATCTCTAATTTAATTTCTTTCTTTTTTTCCCAAATCAGATATATTTTCCATGCATAGAAAAAGATAAAAATAAAACAAAACTATATATATATATATATATATATATATATATATATATATATATATATATAAATTAAAAATTACTATTTAAAAACTTTTTAAATAAAATGATATTTAAAAATTTATTTGCCCTTCTTTTTTTTTCTTGAAACAAATGTCAACCCACGTGGGCCTCCCTTTCCAAAGGTAAGGGGATTCTATGGAGACCATTGTGTGGAGGCCACGACATGGCCTCCCAACCATGGCCTCTCCCCATGGTTTGGTGAAGCCACGACTCTCCCCAAGCATGGGTTGAGGGCCATGGTCCCTATAAACACCCCCCCCCCCCAAAAAAAAAAAAAATTTTTAAATATATATATTAAATATGAAAGCAAACCCCCAAACAAACAAGATAAACTCAAAAATGACAGAGAATTTGAAGGAGCATGCAAATTTGGATTTTGAAAACAACTAGTCCGAGAAAACTAAAATTGACAAAATTTTGCTAGCATAACCTCTCTCAAGGGTAAAATCAACCAATTTCCACACATTCATCCAACCAATTTCACAAAGAATAAACTACTTTTACAATTTAAAACTCGAATTTGAATGCATTCATATGAAAAAATTTAAACCAAAAACCCATTGTGAACAGCGACACCCAATTTCCATTTGAAATCCATTTGAGCAAACAATAAATTGATTTGGAAGTGGGAAATGAAATCAAGGAGGGTTTAAATTCAAAATTTAATTTCTACTCTTCCTATTCCATAAATTTGAGAGATTTTTCAAGCAAAACACACCCAAATTTCTTTCAAATTAAAATAGAATATCTTTAGAAACCAAGAAATTAGACAAGAATCCTACCTCTATAAGCAATCCTGGAAGTGATTTGGTGAAAAGCCCAACCTGCAAGCTCAAGAATTTCTTCCCACCAAAAATGCCCCAAAATTTTCCATCCAAAACAACTCTCCTCAAATTTCATGAAAACCTAGGTTAAAAGGAAATTTTGACCTAAAATCTATTTTTAGGTTAAAATTATTTTTAACCAAATTAAAAATCATTTCTAATTAAAATTTAACCTTCCTAAATGATTTTCTTTCCTTCCTCATTTAATTTGCTCCAATAAATTAAAAGCTAACATTTCTATTTCAAAATGTTAATGAGGGTAAAATATTTTTATTTTCCAATTTCTAATTAACCTTTCTTTCAAAATGCATACAAATGAATTAATTCACAATTTAAAAATACAATAAATCAAATTTGCTAGAAACATGAATTAAACAATTTGTTTTGTTGATTAATCACCACAGGGGTCCTATTTAATTTAATCCCCTTTTATTTACCAATGCATAAAAACAAATTTAATCTAATTAAATACTTAAGATTTAATACTTAATTTTGCAAACGCATAACACGCATAATATAAATGTGTCAGTCCATGTCAATATTCCAATATAATAACATTTAACCATCATAAGGAAGTAATGCGTAACAACAAACACTGAAAAGTCAACTGAATTCAAAGCATAATCTACAACAATTGATCAAGGAAGGGGTTCCACATATATATTCAATAAAAATGTTAGCTCAAGGTTAATAACACGAGTCAAATGAACAACTAATCATACATAAGAATCAATGCATAAACAACATTCACTGATACACACATCAAGCATAATACCTGAATATAACATCACCACATGGTATATCAACCATCCAAGTAAGCCACTAAAAAGTCAACCAAGGTCAAACTGGGTTTAAAAAGTCTGATTAGGGCAGGGGTACTCCAACATATGCAAAAAAATGTGTGAAATTCATTAAGAAGAAGAAAAATGTGTAGACTTCTAAATTTTGAAAGTGATTAAAGTATGAAATCCATTAAATAAGATTCGATTTAGAAAGATTTTTCTTTATAATATGATTTTTGCAATATGGGATAGTCAACAATCAGGTTACATGCCCAGGTTGTGGTGTGTTTTGATTCCCTAATCACGGTTTGTTATACAACTTTTTTAATTATTTGATTTTCTTCACAAATAGAATTTTAAAGATCACATAGCAAATAAATAGCAAATCAACACATGGAGCTATGATCCAACAATGGAGATTTGGAAATCACAAGCATGACACTACTATAAATTAAATTGGAATTAGATGTATTTTTAATATGTAAGTCAAATTTGAGATTACAATAGACCTAATTGCATTAATTAACTCACTTTAACGCAAATGTTTGGGCTTGGCACAATACTTGTTTAGAAATGAAGTGCTTCTTGAGTATTGGAAAGATAACCAAAACCTCTAATTTCAATAGTTGGCTGGATTTGGTGGATAAATTTATTCCTTTTGATGGTCTAGTTGTTCATAAGGATGTTTGGACCATACCGTAATGGACGAAATGTGACTCTTTCATAAGGAAAGTTGTATTTCCTTATGAGACAGTTTCACTATATACACTCAAATTAGATTAATTAATTAAATTGTTTAAAGGAAATAAATTGATGGTACACAAATATAGATAAAGAAAATAAACATTCTTATTATAGAAATATAAAGTGCACACAATAGATAGTTTTTGGTTCAAATATGAGTATCTTGGCCAAGAACACTAGTATAATGTGTGGACATATGTGTGTAGTGCTATCATCTCATATGGACTGCGAATAGAAAATACAAAAACATCAAGAAGGCCCAATTTTATGACTTAGCTAACTTGCAAAACTCAAAAGTGTGAAATGCAATATCAAATGCTAGATAATGCATATTGTATACACTAAAATATGGTCTAAAGATAATTAATTAAATACAAAGTGATTTAATTAATTAACCTCTTATTCTTCTGCTTATAAATAAATCTAAGGATTTATTTATATAGCTCATTATTTCTAATTCTTCCCATATAAATTCATTTCCTCTATATTTCCCTAATTAAATAAACAAATTTAATTATTTGTTTTTATTTAATTATCTATCTTCATTAGTTTGAATTTTTAATTCAAATGTCACATAGTTCCTAATCTTAATCACCTATTCTAACCACTTTCTAATCTAACACATCCAACCTAATCTTGGGTTTAACCAACCCTATTCCTCCTAACCTAACCTTCTCTCATTCAACCAAGTTTATCTTAACCTCATATGGGTTGGATATTCCCTCTTGAGGACACATGGCATCTTCGCCACATGTCCTTTATCCCCTTGACACTTGCCCTCTTATTGGCATTTGTTGAAAAATCCTTGACACTTGCCCTCTTATTGGCATTTATTGAAAAATCCTTGACACTTGTCCCTCTAGGGATGACAAGTGTCTCTTCTCCCAACCTCCTCTCCAACTTCTTCATTTTCAGCCCTTGATATCTCGAGACTGAATCTTAACTGTTGAATCCTACCACCTCATCCTTGGTCTTAGAAAATTTATAAATACATCTCATTTCAATCATTCAAGGTCCTAAAGTTCTAGCTTAATTTTGCATTTTGATCATCTTGAAATTTGCATTTTAGCAATTAGCAATTGGCATAGAGTTTTTAGAATAATCTTTAGCATAGCATCATATATCATATCAATCATGCATTTAATTCAAATCATGTAGCTACTCATATTTCAAGTAGTCATTTTGTTGATCATGCTGCTGCTGAGAGCCAAATCATAAATCTACAAAATCCTTGAATTAGAGGAAAATGGGACACCATTGGGGAGGTTGAGTTTGTATTGTTAATTCTTAATTTCCTTTCTATATGACCATCTCATTTTGTGTGTTTAAATATTGTTCACTAGCTTGACACATATTTTACACATACATTTTTGGTGCCCACCATGGGGCCCCATATATTTTCTTGTAGGTTTTTCTTAACAAGTACATCTAGAAATCTAGTCTAGCATTTTGGTGACTAAAATTGGTGTATTAATCTTTCATTCCAACATATAAATTGGCCACATTAGTGTTCTAGTTTCACAAAATAGTGTTTTGATTTGATATATTAGCATTTTGCTTTGATAGTTTAGCATTTTGGTTCAATAAAATAGCATTATGGTTTGATAGATTAGTGTTTTGTTTTAATAGTATAGCATTCTGGTTTCATATAATAGCATTTTGGATTTATAGAGTAGCATTTTGGTAGCATAGAATAACGCTTAGATGAGCTTCTTTGGCATTTTCAGTTTTGCTTGCAAAATTCCAATTTCCAGAAACTAATTTTTACCTTTTTATTTTGCAGGTACTTTATGCTATTGGAGACTAAAATTGAAACACGTTACGTGGTCAAAGATGTCTAATTCAAACTACTAACATTATTTGTGTTTGTATTGCATTTCTTTGTTTAATTTATGCACATAATATAATTAGGGGATCAATAAATGTCATGTCTTGTGTGTCTAAGATGGTACGTGTGTATGCTCTCCCCTTCACTAGGTGATCACAAAACCAAACCCATCAAATCTTTCTTTTCAAGTAGTGCAATAACTTTAGTGGGCCTACCCTCCCGAGTAGTCCATAAGGTTGGGTGAGAGGGGAATGACCCAAGTGGGAACGACTAACACCAAGTTCATCTAACCCACTCTAAAATAAAAGTTTTTGATGAAAATTGGAGTCAATGATAGTGCTTGGGAATAGCTCTCCTTTGTACCTTGGGGCATATCAAACCTTGGTTTTCAAGGCTAAGATACCTCTTAATTGAGTTTATACCCTAACGTGCTAAACATATACCTTCACTAGTACCTCTTTTAAGTAAAAGCTACCTGGTTCACCTCCAAACACTTATATTCTCTCAATACAAGGAGAGGGAATAATCTCTCTCAAAGACACTCACCATATGTCCCTCTTGAGCATATGTGTGAAATCCCCTTTGATTACTTATTGCAAGGCTCCTAACATGATTTTACTAGCTCTCGCAAAGGCAAAATCATGAGCACCCTTTTGGGGGTGACAAGCCTATGTGAGCTGAAAGGGTAGCAAGTTGTGGGATGAGAAATAGTAGTGAAATCAATTCTCCTTAGGATATAACTTCTTGAAGTGTCTTCTTTGTGCAAACCTATGGAGATATGGTCTCTATTGAAGCCTTGAACATACACTGGTGTTTAAAATTTAAGACAAAACAAAAAAACAACTGTTTGAACATTGTATTCTGTGTTTTGAAATCATTAATCAGAAATATCATCCATTGAAACACACTCAAATTCAGTCAAAACTAAACTTCAAAGTGTCAAACTGTTTCAGACGAGACTATACAAAATAGTTTAGCACGTCACAAACATAGATTAGCACATCAAAAACAAGAATTGGCGTACTTAGATCATAGTTCAGTGCATTGATACCATAGGTTAGCACATTGAGACTAAACAATAGTGTATACAGACCAAGTTTTAGCGTATAGATACCACTGATTATCTCTCTAATATCACATACTAGTTTATTTGGAACTCCTAATAGCACATATAGACCCTAGATTAGCACATCACAAAAATATAATATCACATTACACATAAGCTTGATTCGGCGTATTGTCAAAACAGATTGGCGCATTGATAGGGTAGTGTAGCGTATCTATGTTTTAGTCTTGCACACTGGTAGTCCTGACTAGCACATACATAGATCAGATTAGTGCATCACCATAACATCAAAACTTATCATTGAAAAATCACATAAAACACATACTAGTACATCAGTGGTTTGGATTAGCACATTCTTGGGATAGTTTAGCATTTCAGGTCTTTGTTTTAGCACATTGATAATCTTATACCTCAAACAAAGAGCAAAATTGGACTTTTCCTAGGAAGATAATCATAGATTTGGACACCCCTTTTGGAGTAGATAATGTCTTCATCATTGTTAGATTGATTCAAAACTAAGAAAAATAGGCACAACAAGTGAATCCCTTTTGAAAGCGTAGATCAAATGTCCTAAGTGTATAGTTATCAATTTCTGATATCAAATTCCTTGGCACAATTTCATCATTAGGATTTATCATCCTTAATCAAGAAACAAGGGCTTTAAAATCAAATCAACTTAATATTATCAATAGGATCTTTCCTATTTGACTTATTTGAATCATCTTAAACTTGCACTCCAAAATAAAGATTGAAGATTAAACATCTCCAATTTCTTGTATGCCAGTTCTGACTAGAAATCAAAGGAGGAAACAAAAACAACAGAAACAAAAACAAAAATCTACAACGGTTGAGGAAACTCCTTTCTACAGACCCTGCAATCAAGATGATGACAAGGAGGAAATAACTGAAGAGACTAGCAAAGAAGCGCAACAAGACCCAAAATTTGGTAAATTCATGGAAAAGGCCTTGGAAATGAATAAAGATAAATAGTTCCTCATGCTAGCACATCAAGGTTCTAATTTGCCTCATGACTTTGATGTCACATGGTTGAAACAAAGTGAAAGAACAAGCAAAACTCATAATGAAAGGAACCAAGACAACGAAACAAGGAACAATGATAACCCCCTTTTGGCTCTCACTCAACAAATAAAAGTTCTTCAAACACAAATTCAAGATATGAAAAGGGGAACCAAAGAGAGGTAATAGTTGCAAGATATTTCCCCTTATTTATTTGACAAAAATCTAAACATGATACCATTCCCTCCAAACTGTGAAATCCCTAAATATAACAAATATAATGGTAGAACTGATCGACAAGACCATGTGAGGGAATTTTGCATAATGAGCATGGAGTTTTCCCATGAAGACACCTATCTAATGAGGTTATTCCTAGAGAGTTTAAGTGGATAGGCCATGGAGTGGTTTTCTTGGTCGACCTGTGCAACACAAAATAGAAAAATGGAGAACCATTCATGACATTTTTATAAAGGTGGCAGCGATTATTTACAAGATATCCTCATCCAGTGTTTGATAATGAAAAGATGGACATTTTAATTGATAGTCTTAATCAAGAAATGAGCTATAGAATAAAATTGCAATGTCCACCAAGTTTTGAGAAGATGATTGAAAATGGAATCAAGATCGAGAAATCTCTGGTTAAGAAACTAGTGTTAAAACTTTATAAAGACAAAGTTAATTCTTCCAATAACACTAATAACAATAATGACAAACCCAAGTTTTGGAACAAGAATAAAAACATTGTTAATGATGGAGTGGTGGATACTGACAACTTAAAACCAAAAAAACCCATCTTCAATCTATCATGTCACATTATTGTGGTTAATCAAGATAACAATAAACCTAAACCGTCTTTTCTTAATTTTTGTAAAAAAATTACTAACATTGGGGAACCACTAGGATCATCTTTAAAAACACTCCTTGCAAATAAATTGATCACATTTCCAGAAGTAAGGTATTTTGAGCCAAAGGTTAAACCTGCATGGTGGAATGGCAATCATTATTGTGAGTATCATCGAAGTAAGGGACATCAAACAAATGATTGTCAATTATTGAAACATGTCATTCAATTTTTGATATATAATGATATAATAATACATGGGCATAAAACAAATGAATCCCACACTGTGTTCAAAACCCTACTCCCAAATTATGAGAAGGGTGAAGCATCAACACCATGAGATGGCAAAGGAAAATAAAAAGTCCACTATGCTCATGCCTATGATAATGTGGTTAATGTTATTGTTGTTAAAGAGAAATCATAACCATAACCAACACATGCCATCACTAGGAGTAAAGATAGGGTAACTTTATCGGTTCCTACAACCAATACACCATCCACCTCTAAATAGTATAATATAGTGTACCAATTGTAGAAGACCCGACGCAATTATCAATATTAGAGCTTTTAAAACTGTCATTGATGCATAAAGAGATTTTGGAAAGATCTTTAATAGATACCACAATCCCCAAAGACCTAGATGTTGATCAATTCCAAACCATTTTGGGATACCTAGCATTTTCTCATAGCCTATCCTTCACTGAAGATAATGACATGTATTTACAACATTCACATAACACTTCTTTGCATATTGAAATTATCATCCATAAAACACGTGTTAAACATGTCCTAATAGATGGAGGAGATGGCCTAAATATTTGTTCATTAAGTCTTTTTTGTGCCTTAGGTTATTTTGAAGATGAAGTTGGTCCCCACAAAAAGATCACAATAAAAGATTATGATGAAGAAGAGTGCTCTTCCAAATGAACAATGGTGTTATTGATCAGAATAGGACCTGTGCAAAAAGATACAATGTGTCAAGTTTTGGACCTAAATTTGTCTTAGAATATACTTTTGGAAAGACCATGGATCCATGACATGCAAGCTATTCCTTCAACTTATCACCAGTGCTTAAAGTTTCCCTACAATGGACAAGAGATCACAATATTAGTAGACTAAAATCCATTTCAATATTGCAGTAATTTGAAACTAGTGCAAGAGGTTATTATTCCACACAACTGAGAAGCATTTTCTTCTAGTGCACCACCCAAAGAGAAAGTGTTTTCCTCAATTTTGGCAAGTTTTGAGAAAAAGGTGCAATACGATAATATTCATTACCATATTTACCACTATCTCCAAAATCATATGGAAAGCCATTGGCGTCAAAACAACAACAAACCTCAAGACCACTTAAAAAACTTGACGGATCATTTGTAAAAGCATGGATGCTAGCTAAAGAAACTAAGGATAAACATGTTTTACAATGGCTATAAAAAGATGAAGAAGAATAATTTCAATCAGAGGTTAACAATGTCAGTATCCCAATTGAGCAATATGGAAAATGATATGACATCATGTGAAAAATGGGATATAGTGGTAGTGGCCCTATAGGCAAAAAAAAAAGGTATCTTAGAGCCCATACAACCTCCTTCTCAACATGCCAAAGACAAATTGGGATTAGGTTTTGGGCATAACAATCTAAATAAACAACAGCAAGAAGTATCATGCAGATGACAAGAAGATGAAAATGAGCAAAGACACCTGAAGATCTTGCCATTAAGAGGGAAGAAGACATCACTCGTAAACAACAACAAGAAACAACTTTCAGACAAGAAAAAGAAGAACTAGCTCAGAAGTAGCAACAAGATATAGAGGAAAGAAGATTGAAGGAACTTGCTATAAAGAAAGAAGAAGCTACTCACAATCTCTATGAACAAATCCTTAGATTGCAAGCTTCTAGTGAAACAGATTCTAATGAGTGGGAATGGGATTTATATAATTTTGGACAATCTTTCGAAGGCTCATGTTATGCAAAAGATGTTGACATCGATGTAGTTCACTCGAATGAAGGAAAAATGTCAAAGTACCGACTACTTGAATTAGAATCACGGTCTATAGATTATGATTCCATTGAGTACAATCAAGAACTACTCATGAGATGTCATTCTGAGGAGGGTGACATCTTAGACATTGAAATAATCATTGAAGATTTTGATATCTCCATTATGACCTTTAACTCCTTTGACACACAACAATCTAATGATCCCTTACCTTTGATACACCTAGAATGTATTGATTGGGAAAATAATGGACCCATTGAGATAGATACAATTCCTGATGATCATGCCATTACCTTATATCTCAATGCAGTAGAACCTAAAATAGCTTCCACTTGTGATTTCTCTAATGCATCTTCTAGTCAAGGGGGTGTCAAATCTATCAGTCACAAAAAGTGAAATAAATGAATCAAATAGCAGATCTAATGTTGAAAACCATTTAATGGCAACATTAGATCAAGAAAAAGTAAAAATAAGGGATGTATCTAATGGTGAAAACCTGTTTCAGGTGCATATTACCAAGAGATATCTTACATATTGATTGAGCCAACTCATGCAGTTAACATTGGTACATCAGACAATCCAAATATTCTACATCCTGCAACATCATTGTCAGAACAGGAGAGGGCATGATTACAATGAATTTTTCAAAAGAAGACAAATAAACTTCACTTGGTCATATGAAGACATGCTAGGGTTGGATCTAGATCTCATAACATCACTTAAATGTTTCTCCAAGAGCCAACCCAATAAAACAAAAATTTAGAAAGATGCATCCTCACATAGCTCTCCTTGTCAAAGCAAAAATGGAGAAATTATTGGATGTCGAGTTCATAAGGCCAATCGCTTATCTAGACTAGGTGTCAAACATTGTGCTTGTTTCCAAGATGGACAATGGTATCAGGGTATGCAAATATTTTAGAGACCGAAATAAAGAGTGTCCAAAGGATGAGTTTCCTTTACCAAGCATAGACATCCATGTGGACCTAATAAAATGTTTTCTCTAATTAATGCATTTTTAGAGTATAATCAAATCAAAATAGCACCTGAAGATTAGGAAAAGATGACTTTCACTTTCACATGTCTATGGGGTACTTTATGTTGGAATGTCATTCCTTTTGGACTCAAGAACACAGGTGCAACATACCAAAGAGCAATGACAATAATTTTCCATGACGATGCACACATTCATGGAAGATTATGTTGATGATATATTGGCTAAGATCCTGGAAAAGATATTTGATTGATTAGAAAAATCTAAGCTACAACTAAATCCAGACAAATGTTCTTTTGGCATCACTCCTAACAAGCTTCTGGGATACGTTGTTTCAACTTGAGGCATAGAGGTGGATCTAGCTAAAGTAAAGGCATTCATGGAAATGGAATCACCTAAAAATATCAGTCAATTACAATCTCTTCAAGGAAGATTGCAGTCCATTAGAAGGTTTGTTGCTCAATTAGCTAACATGTACCACCCATTTACTCATCTACTGCATAAAATTGTTCCATTCAGATGGGATGACAAGTGTGAATAAGCCTTTGACAAAATAAAAGAATATTTGGTAACTCCACCTGTTTTAGCATCACCAATAGAAGGCAAGTGATTGTTTCTCTACATATTAGCATTGGGAGCTCTTCTAGCACAACAAGATCATGAGGGACTAGAGCGAGCTATTTATCACATCAACAAAACTCTAGTCAGTTACAAGCTTAACTACACATCTATTGAGGAAACATGCCTAGTTGTAGTGTTTGCATCCCAAAATTGGCGACTTTATATGTTGAGTCAGTCAATAAAGTTGATAGCTAAAACAGATTCATTGAAATATCTCCTTAGTAAGGAATATTAACGGGTAGATTACAAAAGTGGGTCATGATCCTGAGCGAATTTGATATTGAATATGTTGAGAGAAAGGCTATCAAAGGAGAAGTGATTGTAGATCAGCTAGCAGAAGCACCATTGCATGATGATAATCTATTACACATTGGGTTTCTAGATATAGATGTTGTTATAATCATCAAGAAAATCTAGGAATTATATTTTGATGGTTCTTATACACAACATGAATCGAGAGCAGGAATCCTATTCATCACACCTCAAGGTCACACCATTCCAAAATCATACAGATTGAGTTTTCCTTGCACCAATAACACACTAGAATATGATCCATTGCTCACCAAAATTAAAATGGCTATAGAATGGAGCATCGCAGAGCCACATGTTTATGGAGATTCTTAGCTAATAATCAATTAGATCAATGACGAATATCAAACAAAGGATGATAAATTAATGTCTTACAAAAAACTGGTTGATGACTTCAAAAAGTATTTTGTTGAAATCACTTTTACACAAATTTTAAGGTCTGACAACAAAGTAGCAGATGTCGTGGCTACAATTGCTTCTCTCCTACCGACATGGGAAAATCAAGATTGTTATGAATTCTTGGTGGAAGAAATATTTTACCTGGCCTATGACTCTCCTAATACCCAGATCAATTGTCATCTTGTTGAGCCTGATTCCTCCTATTATGGTCAGATTTACACTTGAAAGATAATTCTCTTCCTCTTGACTTATCAAGAAATAAAAAATTAAATTTAATTCATCAATCTGCTTGTTACACCATCATCACTGATACACTTTATCAATGAGGTTTGGATGGTACTCTCCTCAGGTTCCTTGAACATGAAGAATCTAAGAAGGCCTTATACGAAGTCTATGAAGGTATTTGTGCACTCATTCATCTGGTCTTACTCTTGATAAGAAACTCATGCGATTGGGCTATTATTGGCCAACTATGGAAAAATATTATTTTCAGTATGCTAAGAAATGCAATCAAAATTCATGGAAATCTCATACACGCACTAGCCCAAGAGTTGGATCCACTTATGGGTTTGTTGCCTTTTCTCAATGGGGTCTTTGATCTTGTGGGAAAAATTCATGCTTCTTCCAATGGTCGCAATTTCATCTTGATATCCACATAATATTTTACAAAATTCATTGAAGCGGCGTCTCTCACAATGGTCATAGGGAAAAAAATTACTTCTTTTATCCTAAACTAGATTATTTGTCGTTATGGCATTCCCATCTTTGTCATCACTGCTAAGGGGTGACCATTAAAAAATTAAGATGTTCAAGAGCTTTGTGAAAATTTTTAGATCCATCATAGATTTTCCACACCATATTATCCTCAATAGAATGGTCAGGTTGAAGCAACTAATAAAACTATCCTTAAGATTGTAAAGAAGACAGTTAATGAAGTTGGTAGAGACTGTCATGTTTAGTTGATTCCTTCTTTGTGGGCTTATTGTACTAGTATCGGTACACCCACAAGTGCAACACCATATTGCCTCGTGTACGGATCTCAAGCAATCTTACCGATTGAAGTAGAGATACCTTCTTTACAGGTGTAACTCAAAGGGCTCATTCTAGATGAGGAACAATGAGTATCTAGGTTACTGGAATTAGAGTTATTACAAGAGCATCACCAAAATGCTTCTGATCATCTAAGAGAATATCAAGAAAGGATGGCAAGGAATTACAATCACAAAGTCAAGCCTAGGATGTTTCAAGTGGGAGATATAGTACTAAGAGAGAACCCACGAAACCAATAGGATCGTGAGAAAAAGGGAAAATTTGAGCCACATTGGTTATGTCATTTTGTTGCAGTAGCTACATATGGGTTTGGTGCATATAAATTATCAACACCAGAAGGTGTCTGGTTTGAAGAACCCATCAATACTATGCATTTGAAGAAGTTCTATGTTCGAAATTTTTTAAAAAAATATCAAAAAGTGTAAAAAGTAAAAAATGAAAAAAAGGCAAAAAAGAAAGAAAAAAATCAAATATGAGAAAATGTGCAATAAAAATAGGTGGTGAAAACTTGGAAACAAGCACTATCTGTCAACTAACTCTTTCATCTATTAGTTCATGTATCTTTTTGCTTGCCTCTTGTAGACGTATAAAAATGACCATATTCCTAAATGAATATTTTATGTTCATTTCTCCATTTAATTAAATCCAATTTAATTAAATTATCCACATTCCTCTATTTAATTAAGTAAATTACTCAATTAAATTCACTATACCATTTAATAGGATAAATTCATTTTATTCAATTAAAGCCCCTATCCACTTCTTAATTAAATTCAAATTTAATTAAAATGGTTATCCTAAATTAAATAAATCTAATTTATTTAATTGCAACCAAATTGAATTAAATTCAATTAAAACCTATTTTCCCTCACCCACTTGCAAAATCCTACACCTCCCACTTGCATCCCAACCCTCTTTCTAACCTCTTCTAGATTCTTCTAATCCTAATTAATTAACCCAAACCCATCCATTATCCCTTTCCCCTAAATTTGAGGAGGTCACTTCTCAAATTTGGAGCAAAGTCTTCAAAATGTATTAAAGCCTTTATCCATTCAACAAGCTAACTTGTTGAATGCCCCCAAATTTGGAAGGACTCTTACAAAGTTATCCCCAAAGTCTTCATAACCATTAATGGTTAACTCAAACCCTCTTACATGGTTAAAGAATTTCCATAAACTCAACCTCCATCTAACCCAAGGGTCTCATCAAGCATTTATTGCTTTGACCATGGTTATCCTTAAACCTTTGCACAAGAGTTTATCCTTTGGGTAAAAGCTTTATCCAATGGATAACCTTAACCTAACCTTAACCCTTAAACCCTAGGGTAACCATTAGGTCTTCTCAAGCATTTAATGCTTCTTACACCTCCTCTCAACCAACCTTATGTTGACAATTGTCACTATTTCATTGGTGCCAATTACAAACATGGATTCCCAACTTTCAAACTTGGCCCTTGATTATCTCTTTCAATCCTGGCCATCCATTGCCCTATTTTTGCTATAAATAGAGCTCTCATTCCTCCATTTTTCATATATCCAAGTCTTTAGCATCTCACTTATACTTAAATCCATTCAAGCTTTCATATTTTATATGCTCATCATTTAGCTTCTCTTTTAAAAACAAGAATTAATCTAAATATGCTAATTTAGAGTATGTTTCTCATCATATAGCTTAAATCATGAACTAATATAGCATGCTAGGATAGTTTTGTTTACTAACCTTGTCATCTTATAGCTAGTTTATTGCATTTGTAACATCATGCATAGCTTAGGATGCATCTCATATTAAAATCAACAAAGGCATCCCTCATTCTTGCATTTGTCATCCCTAAACCATTTTGCTCAGTGATCTGAGAGCAAAAACATTGGTTTGAGGGACCGTGCAAGATAGAGAACCATGGAACCATCCTTGGGAAGCTGAGCCATGCTTCATGACTCTGTAGCTTGCGCCAAGAAGTCCTATGGGTGTGTGAGTAAGGCTCCATAGAGCTCAGTTTTTCACATATTGAGTTCTATTGGCCCGCTTTTCCCGCATACATTTCTTGCGCCCACCATGGGGCATTACCCCATATATCAAATCGGTTTTGAAATATAACCACTTTTGTAGATCCACAAAAAATGAGAATCAGCGCGTGGGAATCATTCCCTAGCACATTTGGTCAATAGCCTAGCACATCCAGTTCATTGTTCAGCGCGTTGGGTCCATCATCTAGCACATAAAGTCTGTGTATTAGCGCATCAAAATACTAAACTTTTCCTGTAGGTCTCAGTGCAGGAGAAAAATAGAACAGCGCTTCCGGAACACAAAGTAGCGCATCCCGAAAACAGTGTAGCGCATCACCACTTTCTTTTAGCGCATCACGGATATTTTGTAGCACATACAGTTTGTTCTATAGCACATCAAAAAAAGACAGAAATCAAAATTTTAAAATCTATAACCGGGAATTAAAAAAAAAAAAAAAAAGTAGACTTGTTGAAGTCCACCAGCCATCTAACATTTTCCACTTGTTTTCTTGCAGGATTCTAACAAATCTGTTGTAGATGGGAGCTTAAATTTTAAAAATGTTAAGATAGTTAGGATTTTCACTAACTTAGTTAAGTTACTTTAAAATTTTGAACTTCTTCTATTCTTAAAAATTGAACTCACTTGTTTCCTTTGGGCTATAAAAAGAACCACAAGTCATAACATTTCTTGCTTTCATAGGAGAAAACCTATTTTTGGGCTTTAAAAAGAACCATACAAACCTTCCTTTTTTGCAAAAATAGCTATAAAAAGAAACTCACCATCCTTTGGTGTATAAAAGGATTCATTTTCAATTTTTTTGCAAAGGAAAGAACCTCACCTAAAAATTTTGTTGCAATCAAAGAGGGAAGTTATTCCCCTTTTGTTTACCGATTTTTCTTTTGTTGACCAAATCGAACCTTTTGCTTTGTTGACTCGATTATTTCCTTAGATTAAATAATCACTGATTTGGGGAAACAAAATTAACACCATGCTTTTATGGAGCAACATCTCCCAATAGAGGTTAGCAAATCATTTATCTTGAAAGGCTAAAAAGAAAAATTGTTTGTCTTATCTCGAAAGTGGAAGGAATATGCTCTCCCCTTAACTGAGTGATAAAAAATCCACACCACTCTTAAAAGCTTTCTTTACTTCAAGCAATAAATCCTTTAGCAGGCCTTCCTTGCCGAGGAGTTGGAATCAACTCTTAAAGCCATTTATGGTCGGTGTGAAGGGAACGACCTAAGTGGGAAACGACTTTGATGCCAAGTGTTCCAACCCACTATAATCAAAAGTGGAAAGTGACGAAAGTCCTTTTCAACGGTTGTGCACAGTGATTAGCCTTCCCCCAGTATCCTCGAGATGCGTAAAGCCTTTGTTCTAAAGGTTGGAAAGCCTCCTGAGGGAGTTTATCACTGACGGCCGAACAAGAAGCCTGATTATGAACCATAGAAATAGAAACCTTGAACCGAGTCAGTAACCAAACATTTATAACATCATAGTGCAAGGGTGGGGAAGAATCCACCCCTAAGGTCACTCACCATATATCTCCCAAGATAACTACTCAAGTGTGAAGCGATTCACTTTGAGTTAATTTCTGGCAAAAGGCAAAAAAACAGACGCCCTCTAGGGGGTGACACGGCTATTTGAGCTGACGGAGTATCGAGACTAGTGGGCTATGATGTTATTTATGACCTTTGAATAAAGAGTCTTTCTGAAGTGTATTATTCATATCCAAACCTGTTAAAACATTGGGGATTTGAACACATCCTCGCAGAACATACACTTTTTGTTAGATTAGGCAAAAATGGTTGTCTTCTTTGTGCTATGCTTGCATTTACTACTTCAGAAAATCATCCATCAAAGTTGAAAAACTCACAATCAAATCCAAAAATTCCAAAGAAACCAACCAAAGGAAAAATCAGGGCAAATTAGCGCATGGGAACAACTCCTTAGCACGTAGGGTACTTCTGTTAGCGCATCCAAGCATCAAGTTAGTGCGTCTGGTCAAAACAGTAGCATTTTATCCAAATTCCAAAACAGTGTTAAACAATTAGCGCATCAGGAAAACAACCCAGCGCTTTGAAGCATCAGCTTAGCCCATGGAAGCCAAACTTTAGCGCATAGGGTTTAACAGTTAGCGCATCACAGACCCATACTAGCGCAATAGCTTTTTCAAAATAGGCAGAAAACAAAATTTTAACAGTCAAAACTTTAGCGCATGGTTGGGGGCAGCCTAGCGTGTGTGGTCGTCCTTTTAGCGCATGAAGTAAATTTAGTAGCACATCTTGTCTCTGTTTTAGCACGTGACCAAAAACAAAAAGACAAGGGGCAAAATAGTGAGGAATTTTGAAAATTTTGAAAACATCTTCAAAAGCCTCTTTCCATCAGCATCATTTTTCATCAAAGCAGAGTAGCGAAAACAAATCTTTAAAAGCTATTTCTTGAGCAATGTTTGTGTCAAAACAAACGTTGTAAAAATCCGAAACTGATCGCACAGTAAAACATATCTATCCTATCAAAATCCGGAAACATCATCACAAGTATCAAAAGGATCCTTCATCATCTCACAGATTTCATCTCAAAAACACTTGTTTAAAAACTTTAGGTTGTCAAATCAAGTTTCCATATCAGGAGACTTTATCCATATCATTTGACACACTTTGTCATGAAGGGGCATCTAAACCTTCACTTTGATAGAGTAAAACTTGAATTTTCAAAACAAGATCAACTAAATCCAAAAACAAATCAAAGGAAATCATTGATCACTTATGCATGACTAATCCTCATATTCTGAGAAGAAAGAATCTTTATCGTAACATCACGTTGAAGAAACAACAACCTAGTTTTTTCAAATTCATCAAGAGAAACAAGTTTTTATACATCAATCATCAACTCTTCAAATCTCATCGAGTATTCCTTCATCACATCAAACCTTATATCCAAAACAAATCCAATGAATTTGACAAAGAGCCTTTAAAGACTAGGGCATATTGTCAAAAATCCGCTTTTAATCAAATCATAAACTGTGGAGGAAGGATCAATCCAGCATTCTTGCCCGATGAGTGTATCACTTATAACACACCCTGACCTGAACCAACAACCCCTAAGAAACATATCGAAGAGGATTTTGTCCCCTTCGTCACTCAAATTTTCTACTAAAATGTTTGTTACTCGCTCTCAACAAAACCAACCAAGCGAGGCACAAGCGGAGTCCAATATGAATTGACAGTTGTCAAATCCTTTTGAAGGTCCACACCTAGAGGATACTAAAATTTCTGAAGAGCTTCTTCAGGAATGTCAAGAAAACGCTTCATTCCAAAAGCTTGTAGAAAAGCTCATGGAAAATGACTAAGAAAAATATTTTCTCATGCTCACAAGTAAAGGAGTAAAACTCCCTGAAAACCTTGACACAAATGTATTTAGAACACGACCTCAACATTACGAATATCAAGAACGACAATGGGAAAGGGAAGCACGCGACCCTGAATAGGATATCCCTGATCAAAACATACCAAAACAACATACTCCAAGACAAAACATCCCGAATCAAAACATACCGGAGCAACATACACCAAGACAATACATTCCTGAGAAAAACATATCATTCCATACACCATTTCAACCCAGGATCAATACAAGGGAAGAACCTTTCCCTCAGCAAAACAATGCGCCTTTGGTTGCCCTTACTCAACAAATGCAAATGTTACAAAGACAAATGCAAGACATACAACAAGGGACAACAGTGTGGTACTCATTAAACGAAATTTGTCCTTATCCTTTTGACAGAAGATTTCACATGATCCATTTTCCTCCAAACTCAGACATGCCTAAATTTGACAAGTATGATGGGAAGAGTGATCCCTGTGATCATGTTAAAGAATTTTGTACCATGAGTCTTGAGTTTGCTCATGATGACACCTATCTGATGAGGTTATTCCCAAGAAGCTTGGGAGGACAAACAATGGAATGGTTATCCAAAATTACACCGTCTCTCAGATCATTTGATGAATTGGTTAACAAATTCATAACACAATACTCCTATAACATTCAACATGCTATAACCATGCTAGACGTCTGCAACACCAAACAAAAGAACAATGAAACATTCATGATATTCCTTCAACACTGGCGACATATGGTATCATGATATCCTTGAGATATTCCTGAAAAGGAGAAAATGGAAATCTTCATCAACAACTTGAATGGTGAGATGAGTTACAGGCTCAATCTCCAATGCATACCATCTTTCGCCAAATTGATTGAAAATGGCATTCAAGTAGAGGAAGCATGTGTCAAAAAGGGAATGCTCAAATTCTTCAAAGAAGGAACAAATTAATCAAACTACAATAACCAAAACAACAACAATGTGAACAAGTCTCGATTCTAGACTCGAAACAAAAATGAAGGCAACAATGAATCACATGATCCAAAATCTAAGCAGCCAGTGCTCACATTATCCGGAAATCCTCAGGCTACAAAAAATCCTAAAGGTGCTAATCCAAACGCTAACACATATGCACCAAACACCAATCAAGGTCAACTCAACGTAAACAACACCAACGATACTCAAAACAAAACCATGAATCAAGGACCTAATAACAATTCGCACGACAACACTAACAATTTCCAAAAGTGTGTCTTCACACCACTGGGCAATCACTAGAATCAACATTCAGAGAGCTTCTGGCAAACAAGATTCTCTCTTTGCTTGCAATCAGCAACCATGAACCCCAAATCAAACCACCTTGGTGGAATGATTCACACTATTGTGATTTTCATCGTAACAAGGGTCATTGGATGAACGATTGCATGAGATTGAAAAACATTGTTCAAGACATGATTGATCGAGGTGACTTAACAGTAGATGGTCTCAAAACAAATGGTGACCATGGAGCCTTTAAAAATCCTCTTCCAAATTACAACAAAGATGGAGCTTCAACCTCAAACGATACACATGGAGCTCATATCAATCACATCTACAATAACACCATCAATCACATATTATCTGAAGACCCTCAGGTAATCATCATCACCATCTGAGACCAGCATGATTTTGAATCTATCAATGTCACAACCCGAACTCAGAAATATGTCTTGAAAGGACATACTGCGCCTACAACCACTACACCAAAGATCCAATATGATTTGGTCAGCCAACTACGCAAAACTCCGGCTCAGATATCTATACTAGAATTGCTGAAACTGTCACCCAAACACAAAAACATATTGGAAGAAGCGCTCTTGGAAACAAATGTACCTCAAGATCTGGATGCAGACAGATTTCAAGCCATGGTCACCCATATGACAGGGCCTCATAATCTCACCTTCTCAGAGCATGATAATACTTCCTTGAGTCATCCGCATAACACTCCTCTCCATATTGAAGTCATCGTTTATAAACACCGAGTAAAAAGAGTCTTAATAGATGGAGGAGTTGGACTTAATATATGTACTTTAAAGCTTATTCGTGCATTAGGCTTCTCGGAGGAATCTATTGATCCCCGTAAAAATATTACCATAAAGGCCTATGATGATGAGGAAAGGTTATCTAAAGGAACCGTGATGTTACCCATTCAAGTTGGACCAGTGCAAAAAGATACTATGTGTTAGGTCTTAGATATAGACCTCACCTACAATATTTTATTAGGTCGACCCTGGATACATGAAATGCAAGCAGTGCCTTCTACGTATCACCAATGTGTCAAATTTCCTTATAACGGACAAGAGGTCTCTATATCTGTTGATCACAATCCATTTCAACATTGTAATGCAATGGGGGCAGCCCAGGACAGTTTGGTTCCTCATAATAGGGAAAAGCAGCGATCCTCAACATCAAATCTATAGAAGGGAAGGCCCGAATCATTATCTGGAGATTTCAAGCAGAAAATGCAAATCAAAGACCAAGGTATGGGAGAATACTCTTTGGAACCCATGTGTTTGGCCAAATTACCGACATCACCCAGATCTCATGGATTGCCCACTCCGTCGACACATCAGGTCACTCAGCCCATCACCAAATTTGATGGTACCTTCATCCAATTAGGCACTCTAACACATGAATCAGAAGAGAAAGACATTCTTAGCTGGTTATACAAAGATGAAGAAGATGATAACAGAGCAACTGCTTTGGATATAGTTCTACCGACACACCTATATGGAAAGGACTACTTAATCGTGTAGCAAATGGGATATAACGGTAAAGGACCTATTGGAAAACGCAAAGAAGGAGTCACTGAACCCATAGATCTTCCTTCACAGCTCGGTAGAGACAAAACAGGATTGGGTTGTAAACTTACTTTCCTATTAAGAAAGACACCACGCATAACTCCAAAACCTCAATGGAAAGCAAAGAAGAAGTACAAAGAAGAATCCTAGCAGGAAGCACTATTTGAGTCAGCAGAAACAATCCACAAGGCACGTGAATGTCAAGAATAAAAGTTACATCAGGAAAAGCTTCTAAGCCACAAGAAGGCCATATCTGCAGTAGTAGCTCATATTCAAACACCAATATCTCGAGAACTGATAATATCATCTCTTGATACCATTATTCCTCCCCAAGGAGGCACAGTCTATGAACAAATACAGAAAGTAGAAGCATGATCTGACACTGAATCAACAAAAACTATCAAACCGGTATCCATCATCAAAGATCTATTTTCACCCTACAACATACCTATTTACAGCACTGATAGAATCTGGGATGATGCCTCAGAAACTAATTCTAATGAATATGAATGGGGTACCTGCTCAAATGCTACTACAGATATCACTAACAATACTGGTACCATATCCCTTTCTCAGGAAGAATGTAACGCAAATGATAGACCTCTTGAATTTGGACCGTAGAATATCTATGACGCCAAGGAAAGCGAATAGAAACATTATGAACAAGTCTATACGGAAGATAATACCATTGAAGACCTCGATGAAATCCTTGGCTTCTTTACCAAAACCAATCACGATGAAACCTCTGTCTTGACACTTACAGTAGCAGAACTTGATCCACCGAGCGATTCCTTACCGCTTGTCTTTCCTGACCTCATTGACTGGGACAAACCCGAAATACATGATATACCAATTTTCCCAGATGATGAATCTATTATCCATTACCTATGTACCGTTAACTCGGAAACAGGCTCTACCAGTGAAAAAAGTAATGATGTCTGCAAACCAGGGAGTGCCAAGTCTCTCAGTTGCAAAAATGAACCAAATAAAAGATCTGATGCTGAAAACTAGTCAATGGCAGCTCTAGATCACCAAAAAGTAAAAATAAAGGATGCATCTGAGGGTGAAAACCTTTTCAAGGCACCTAAAGATGGGAGACTTGACACTCTTCTAGAACACTTTCATGAGCGATCACCCATATTGAGTGAGCCCACTCAATCAATCAACATTGGTACCACAAAAGCAGTCAAAACCATACACCTTGCAGAATCTCTGACAGAGGAGAAAAGATCGGCATTTATCATCTTTTTTAAAGAAAAGAAAATTAACTTTGCTTGGTCATATGTCGATATTCCCGGAGTTGATCCACACTTAATCATGCATCACTTATCCATCTCTCCAGGAGTGAAGCCAGTCAAACAAAATCTACGAAAGATGAATCCACAGGTGGCACTCATGGTCAAGGCTGAACTAAAGAAACTATTAGATGTCGGATTCATCTGACCCATCGACTATGCAAAATGGATCTCCAACATAGTGCCAGTATCAAAACCATACGACAGTTTCAGAATCCTCAGTGATTTCAGAGATGTCAACAAAGCCTATCCAAAAGACGACTTTCCTTTACCCAGCATTGACATAATTATAGACCTCACAGCGGGCCATGCAATCCTCTCACTAATGGACAGTTTCTCAGGCTATAATCAGATCAAAATAGCCCCAGAAGATCAAGACAAAACAACATTCACCTATCCTTGGGGAACGTACTATTGGAATGTTATGCCTTTTGGCTTAAAGAATGCAAGGGCTACTTATCAAAGAGAAATGACAACAATCTTTCATGACATGATGCACACATTCATGGAGGACTATGTGGATGATCTATTAGCTAAATCATTCACCAAAGCAGAACATCTCAGCATCCTAACAAAAATCTTTGATCGATTGGAGAAATTCCAAGTTTGGCTCAACCCTAAGAAGTGTGTCTTCAGGGTTACATCAGGAAAGTTACTGGGTTACATTGTCTCAGCTAAAGGTATTGAAGTGGATCCAGCAAAGGTACAAACCATTATGGAAATGCCACCACCAAAGAATATCAGTCAACTCATATCTCTACAAGGATGACTTCAATCAATCAGGTGATTCATCGCTCAACTAGCTGATAAAAGTCTACCATTCAATCATTTGCTCCATAAGAATGTACCTTTCAAATGGGATACCAAGTGTGCAGAATCTTTTTATCAAATCAAACAATATCTGATGAACCCATTAGTTCTAGTACCACCAATAGCAGGAAAGCCACTCATTTTATACATTTCAACAACAAAAATATAACTAGGGGCACTATTAGCACAAGAAGATCAACAAGGAAAAGAACAAGCCATCTACTACATCAGCAGGACACTGAATGGCTATGAACTCAACTACACATTTATTAAGAAGGCTTGTCTAGTAGTAGTCTTCGCCTCTCAAAATTTCCGACATTATATGCTAGCACACACAATTAAGCTAGTAGCAAAAATTGGTCCTCTCAAATATCTACTTAGCAAGGCAACTCTTACTAGCCGATTGGCTAAATGGGTCATGATTCTCAGTGAATTTGACATCCAATACACAGAACAAAGGGCCATCAAAGGACAAGCAATTGCAGATCAACTAGCTGAAGCACCGCTACCAAGAAAACAAACTATGGAGATTGAATTTCTAGATAGGGACGTTCTTGCTATTTCTACCACACAATGGACTCTATACTTTGATATATCCTACACTCAACATGGTTCAGGTGCTGGCATTCTATTCATCACTCCTGAAGGACACACTATACCAAGATCATATAGGCTTATGTTCCCATGCACAAATAATGTGGGTGAATATGAGGCATTGGTTATAGGCATCAAAATGGTCGTAGAATGGAAAATCACAGAGTTAATGGTCTATGGAGATTCATAACTAGTCGTCAATCAAATCAACAATGACTATTAGACAAAGGATGACAAGCTACTACCCTACAAACGAATGGTGGATGACTTCAAACAATATTTTGTACACATCACCTTCGAGCAGATACCAAGGTTGAACAACAAAGCAGCCGATGCCATGGCTACTATCACTTCATTACTACAAATTCCAGAGCAACAGAGTCGTTATGAGTTCCTGGTAGAGCAACTGTTCTCCCCAGCTTATGACCACTCTGAATCCCATGTTGTCTATGCCTTAACCGGTTCGGATTCACCTTTATATGGACCGATATATGATTATTTAAAGAATAACATCCTACCCATGGACTTATCCTGGAACTAAAAACGTAATTTTATCCGACAAGCTGCCCATTATACCCTTACTGCTGATACTTTGTACCGTCAAGGTCTAGATGGTACTCTTCTTCGTTGCCTTGATCGTAATGATTTTGATTCCGCTTTACACGAGCTTCACGAAGGTATTTGTGGAACACATTCAAGTGGGACTACTCTTGCCAAAAAGCTTCTAAGGATGGGATACTACTGGCCTACAATGGAGAAAGATTCTTACCACTTTGCCAAGAAGTGTCCTAAATGCCGGGTCCATGGCAATCTGATACATGCACCAGCACAGGAACTGCAGCCATTTACAACATCCTGGCCCTTTTGTCAGTGGGGACTAGACTTGGTTGGCAAAGTTCATCCTTCATCTTCAAATGGACACAAGTTCATTATAACTGCAACAGAATACTTTACCAAGTGGATAGAAGTAGTCCCAATGACCATAGTAACTGGAAAGAAAATTGCGTCTTTTATCCTAAACTATCTGATCTGTAGATATGGTATTCCAAGTTCCATCATCAGCGATAATGGATGACCATTCAAAAACCAAGATGTTCGAGAACTATGTGAACAATTCAAAATACAACATCAGTTCTCTACACCATACTACCCTTAGGGGAATGGTCAAGCAGAAGCATCCAACAAAACAATACTGAAAATTCTCAAGAAAACAGTAAATGATGCAGGAAAAGATTGGCATATCCAACTCAATCCAACACTTTGGGCATATAGAACTAGCATCCGTACACCTACAAGAGCAACACCTTTCTCATTGGTCTATGGATCAGAAGCTATTTTACCGTTGGAGGTAGAAATTCTGTCTCTCAGAGTCTCTCTAAAAGGCTTAATCCCAGATGAAGAGTATCGAGTCAATCGACTGCAAGAACTGGAACTATTAGATGAAAGATGTCAACATGCTTACACTCATCTCAAAGCATATCAGCAATGCATGTGCATAAGCTACAATCACAAGGTCATCCCTCGCAATTTCAAGGTTGGTGATCTAGTCCTCAAAGAAAATCCAAGAAATCAACAAGATTGAGAAAAGAAAGGGAAGTTTGAACCTAACTGGTTGGGTCCCTATGTCATCATATTAGTCTATGGATCAGGTGCCTATAAGCTCACAACCTCATAAGGAGATGTGCTCAAAGAACCAACTAACATTCATCTGAAGAAATACTACACTTGAGTAGTCTAATGCATGGAAAAAGCAAAAACAAGCAAAAAAATCAAAAAATCCAGAAAAAGCAAATAAAAAGGTACAATAAAAGCAACGGGTGAAAACCTGGTAACAAGCGCTATTGTGAAAGAACAGCTCCTCCATCTACATCTATAAACTTGCGGTAAAGTACTATCGTCCATCGCTCGACACTTAGCAAATATCCATTCAGGACATACTTAGCGTAGTCACTATCCTGGTCTATCCATATATCCTCTTACAACATTCCACCATAGCTTGGAAATCACTGTACATATTCACATCAAGAGGCACACTCAACTAGGGGCAATAAATCGTCAAAACTATTTACAAAACTCAGAAACATCACATCCAACAACCAAAAACTTCACTCCATCACAAAGAAAAACATTGGATCACCAAAACAAAGAATCACAGAAATACCAAAGATGGATGATTTTCTAAAGTACTAAATGTTGCATTATCGCATAAAATCTTGACTATTTTTGCATTTTGAGCTTTTTAAATTATTGGATTCTCTGCATTTTCTCACTAAATGCTTCAAAGCTAGAGATCATGGGGAAACTCCAATATTTTCTTAGTCTTCTGTTTGGGAGGTGATCATTTGTACTATGTAAATATTTGTCTCGAGACGTGATACATCGAGTATCACTAAAGACATGATGCCACTTTACGCATGCAAATGGTTTAATCTTGTCTATTTATACGCAATCCACACTCTGGTCATCCTGGTTCAATTATACCTTGATGCTTGTGCTATCTTGCAAAATCAAACATCATGTAAATTTTTCTCAGGTCATTATAGTTCAATTATACCATTATGCTTGTATAAATTTTCAACATATCCCAAACAAATCAATGCTCAATGATGATACTTATCTTGAAAGCAAATAACATATGGTTATATCAAGATGACAAATGCAGAATGAGGATGCTCCACAAACATAGTTGCATATCATTTTATCATAGTTGCATATCATTTTCAAAAGTAGTTGTATATCATTTTGCATTATCAAATCATACATCTCATTTTCAAGATACATCTCACATCATTATCAAATCATACATCATACATTTGCATCATGCATCATATCATCTATCTAAGCATTGCATCATCATAAAGTAAAGAAAGAACACATAGAACACGCATCCATATAACACATCACATGATCAAAGAAAATGATGCCATATATATATATATATATATATATATATATATATATATATCAAAAAGGATCCAAATGTACAAAATCTATCATGTCTGTGCCCAGTATAAGCAAAACAATGATCTAAAAATACAAAAGAGACATAGTCTCTCAAGTATGACTATCTCCTGAGGGGGATGGTCTCACAGTTGATGTCCCAGCTCCTGGATCTCTAGGAGGATCTTGTCTCGAAGGCCCCGTCATGCCTTTGCTCTCTGACTGTGTCCCAGTCTCTCGAGATCGACTCGATCTCACTTGCGTGAAGCTCTGTACTCTGGGCTCCCTGGGCACAGCATCCTCATAATGGCGTCTATAATACTCCACCTCCCTCACTCTCGAGGACAGCTCCCTCATGATATCCCTCATCGGGCCCCCTGCTACTGCTCTCCGAATACTAGCTGCCAGCTCCTCTGCTCGACCACACCGATGTATCTTCGTGTCTCGCTCTAGCATTAGCTAAGTGATATGATGTTGTTGCGCCAATACCTATTCCTATAGCTGCTGAACTATCAACTGCAGGGTCCTGATCTGCGCATCCTCTACATGCATCGGGACTCGGACCCATAGGGGCACCTGTGAAGGGGTACCCCCTATCCCTCTGCCTATCCTAGGTGCTGGTGGAGGTAACTCATCAATCCTCCTCCTTTGTGTTGGCTGCCTCCACTCATCTGTCCCTCCCACCACTGCCATCACCTCACCCACTCTCCCCTCCTCCCCTACTCCAATAGCCAGCCCTCCTCTCCCCCTGTCCATCATAGCTCGCCGAACTACTCTCTCCACTCGACCTCCCTCATCCCTACCCCTGTCTCCTCTCCTCCCCCGATATCCTCTCCCCTGTCATCCGCCTTCACCTCCATCATCCCCATCATCGCCATCTCCCCCAACATCCTCCTCATCATCGTTAAAGATTGGCCGCATCTCCTCAGGATCTGATATCCTAGCAATAGCACGCACTGCGAACAAACCCGCGAACTCATGGGTCATCCTTCCGTCAAGTACCTCAGGAGCATAGTCCCATATTTGAGTTGCTAAGCTCGAGAACTCCTCTACAGCTGCCCCGCTGTCAATAGTGGGACCCCAATCAGGTACATCTTGTCTACGCTGCGCATACAAGCTGGTCCCCTGTGGTATACCCTGCTGCCGACCATACTGCCTCAGCACCCTACCCACCTGGAATCTCTCTATCACAAAGGGCATCCGCCCTATCAAAAATTGGCTCATGAAAACAAACGAGATCTCCAGCCCATCCTCTGCCCAGACCTCACAATTTGTATACAGTCGCCAGACGACCGTATCTATGTCATCCAAGACCCTCCTCCAATGCTCCAGTTTGCTCAACTTATGCTGGACAACTAGACCCCTGTAACCATAAGTATATGCCCGCCCAACAGGCCTGTCTCTATCTACCAGTGGTCTCGCTGGTGGAATGTGCTCCCAGCACCATACCTGTAAAAGTGTCACGCCAGCCGACAAACTGTCGTAACCCAGATACACCACCTCATGCAGGACCCTGTACAGGTGGGCTAACATGGCTAATCCCCAAGCAAACCTGTGGCCCTGGGTCACCATCTCCTCCAGAACCAATCCCCAACCCATAGAGAATCCCTTTGACCTGCGATCAGGACAAAGGAATCCACTGATAAACCCTGCTAGTACTGACAGGAGGGGGGCATAATCTAAATCCAGGAACTCCTGCCATAGGATCTCATACCGCATACCATCTCATCATGAAAAATGCACCGTAGCACCTCAATCCCACCCTTCTCTATCTGCTCATAGGGCATTAAAGCACCTGCTACTAGGATCCTCAAAATCCTATAACAGTCCTCTGGAGTGACTGTCATCTCACTCGTAGCAAAGTGGAAGGTGTTCATATCACTATGCCACCTCTTAGCAAGTGCTGTCAGTAGACCCTAGTTCATAGTGAACCGAGGCATGTCTAGTAAAGATGATAGGCCACATCTCTCGATCACATCTAGGTTAGCATGTGCCAACCGTGGTATCAGTGCCCAAGGTCTGGGAAACCGCTCCCGTGACTGTAGCACTCCCAATCACTCCTGTCAAAATGCAAAACGAGTCCAATATCAGTTTCCGCATCCAAACAAAGATATCAAAAATCAAAATCACATCAAAAGCATGAAACAATTTGCTCATCTAATCAAGTTCCACATCTTATCATATCAACTTGTAATACAACTCAAGTTTTCAAAAGCCATATCAAAACTTGTAAAACAACTCAAGTCTCCACATCACATAAACTTGTAAAACAAATCAAGTTTCCCACCCATATCAGCTTGTAAAACAACTCAAATTTCCAACCCATATCAACTTGTAACACAAATCAGGCTCCACACATTGAACTTGAAACACAGTGCAAAAACAAATCATGCTTTGATCAAAACAACACATTCATATCTATATCAATAAGTTGAAACAAATCACAACTTAAATCAAGTTATATCAGCACTCATATTGGACACATTTTCAAAAACATAATCAAAAAACCGAGCAAGTGACAAAAATCCATCCCCCAGGCAAAACTGACCTTTTTCCTATGTAATTTTTCACATTCAAAAATTACTAGCTCTTGCAAAACCCAGCCAAATGCGCCACAAAAACTTGGCTGTGTGCTAAAATGCACTCATGCTCTACGTTGTTTTCTCCACGCGCTATTATGTCTACCTTATGCGCTAGACTAGCTCTATGCGCTATTCTTTTTCCTCCATGCGCCACCCAACCTACCCTAGGTGCTAAAACTAACTTATGCGCTAACCTATCCCATGCTAGTGCTACCTATTTGACCTTTTGTGCTAGGTCTAACCTACGCGCTAAATCCCCCTACCCATGTGACCTCTTGTGTACCTTATGTGCTAGGTCTAACCTATGCGCTACCCTTTTAGCCTGACGTGCTACCCTATGTTCATCATGCGCTACTCTCGGACCATGCACTAGCCTAAAAATTTTATGCGCTACCCTATTAAATTTCGGATGCTACCCTAAAATTTATACCTTATGTGCTACCTAATTTATCGCATGCACTAAACTACAACTTCTACGCACTAAACCGTTAAAACTAAATTTCAAAAATAAAAAACAAACCAAAAATGATCAAATAAAAAATCAAAAAAGGGTCAAAAGCATTGACTTACTGGTGGTCCGTATGTGGCAAGTCTCTGATACCTCCAAACACGCTCAAAATGATGCCTAGAATAAGGAATGGGCATTTTGTCTTCTCTCCAAAAATCT
This sequence comes from Cryptomeria japonica, assembly GCF_030272615.1. Lineage (NCBI taxonomy): Eukaryota > Viridiplantae > Streptophyta > Pinopsida > Cupressales > Cupressaceae > Cryptomeria > Cryptomeria japonica. The sequence continues at coordinate 229,758,618 of NC_081407.1, forward strand.
CTTTCTCAAAAGTCAACAAAGCACAAATGAAACAAATCAAAGCACTTTTCCCCTTTTATAGGAGAAAAATGAAATTAGGGTTAGGGCAATGAGCACGTAATTTGCTCGCGGTCTCCCTCCTACCCTAAAACACGTCAATTATTGGGAGATGAAACAATTTCAATGTTTCACCTAGCCAAAATCTTGTGCCGCAAATGCAAATCATCAAATCAAATCAAATTTTTCAAAATATTGATTCATCTCCTAAGGGGGCATTATCACCATCATTTATCAAATCTGGGGCATCACACATCAAATCTAGGGCACGACATAAAAATCATAAAAAACATAAACAACATCGATCATAAAATCGCAACGACACATCATTTTTTTTGAAATAACATGTGCACACACGTCATTTCAAAGAGGGGCAAAATGTAGACGTATAAAAATGACCATATTCCTAAATGAATATTTTATGTTCATTTCTCTATTTAATTAAATGGAATTTAATTAAATTATCCACATTCCTCTATTTAATTAAGTAAATTAGTCAATTAAATTCACTATACCATTTAATAGGATAAATTCATTTTATTCAATTAAAGCCCCTATCCACTTCTTAATTAAATTCAAATTTAATTAAAATGGTTATCCTAAATTAAATAAATCTAATTTATTTAATTGCAACCAAATTGAATTAAATTCAATTAAAACCTATTTTCCCTCACCCACTTGCAAAATCCTACACCTCCCACTTGCATCCCAACCCTCTTTCTAACCTCTTCTAGATTCTTCTAATCCTAATTAATTAACCCAAACCCATCCATTATCCCTTTCCCCTAAATTTGAGGAGGTCACTTCTCAAATTTGGAGCAAAGTCTTCAAAATGCATTAAAGCCTTTATAACTTGTTGAATGCCCCCAAATTTGGAAGGGCTCTTACAAAGTTATCCCCAAAGTCTTCATAACCATTAATGGTTAACTCAAACCCTCTTACATGGTTAAAGAATTTCCATAAACTCAACCTCCATCTAACCCAAGGGTCTCATCAAGCATTTATTGCTTTGACCATGGTTATCCTTAAACCTTTGCACAAGAGTTTATCCTTTGGGTAAAAGCTTTATCCAATGGATAACCTTAACCTAACCTTAACCCTTAAACCCTAGGGTAACCATGAGGTCTTCTCAAGCATTTAATGCTTCTTACACCTCCTCTCAACCAACCTTATGTTGACAATTGTCACCATTTCATTGGTGCCAATTGCAAACATGGATTCCCAACTTTCAAACTTGGCCCTTGATTATCTCTTTCAATCCTGGCCATACATTGCCCTGTTTTTGCTATAAATAGAGCTCTCATTCCTCCATTTTTCATATATCCAAGTCTTTAGCATCTCACTTATACTTAAATCCATTCAAGCTTTCATATTTTATATGCTCATCATTTAGCTTCTCTTTTAAAAATAGGAATTAATCTAAATATGCTAATTTAGAGTATGTTCCTTATCATATAGCTTAAATCATGAACTAATATAGCATGCTAGGATAGTTTTGTTTACTAACCTTGTCATCTTATAGCTATTTTATTGCATTTGTAGCATCATGCATAGCTTAGGATGCATCTCATATTAAAATCAACAAAGGCATCCCTTGTTCTTGCATTTGTCATCCCTAAACCATTTTGCTCAGTGATTTGAGAGCAAAAACATTGGTTTGAGAGACCGTGCAAGATAGAGAACCATGGAACCATCCTTGGGAAGCTGAGCCATGCTTCATGACTCCATAGCTTGTGCCAAGAATTCTTGTGGGTGTGTGAGCAAGGCTCCATAGAGCTCAGTTTTTCACATATGGAGTTCTATCAGCCCACTTTTCCCGCATACACCTCCATCTATCACCATTATATATATCCATAATAAAAAAATTTGTACATACGTATGCATCATATGTAAATTCTCACCATGGTTTGGATCATTGTATATATCCATAATTAAGGTTTGTTTCTAGACTAGGGGCGAAATCCTGAACCTAGTTACGGGAATTCTAAATTGAGCTTGAATAAAACAGGTAGAGCAATAGTGAGACAACACTTGTAAAAACAAAGATCTTGAAACTCAACAGTGCACATTGACCAAAAATTATAAAAACCTAAAATACAATAATGATCAAACTAAGCATCTCAAACACATATCAATGGGTGATATCTTCTTGAAAAATGGTTTAAACACTTTAACAAGAATGCTCAATTATTGTATTCCCAATTTTCACTATCATGCTTCTTGAGTGACACAAGAATGTTTGGGACTAGAGGAACAAGCAAAGGAACATGATATTTTATTGTTTGTTGTCTGTAAATTAATCATTAAAAATGTGCAAGTTTGTCTCAGGACATGATCACTGAAATATCATCGAGGACATTTCGGATTTGTACATAGAAATGGTTAATTCTTATCTATTTTATGCAAGCAATACTCAAGTCATCTTGGTTCAATTATACCTTGATGCTTGTGTTAACTTGCAATATCAAAATCTAGGTAAACTGTGCTCAAGTCATCTCGGTTCAATTATACCATTGATGTTTGTGCTCGCTTGCTAGATTTAAAGGCTCGATGCTAAAAAAGCATGATCAAATTACCATTCTGATCATAGAATTGCATTAATTAGTGTTTACATATATAGATTTGATTGCATTTCATATTGCATTTTGCATAAGCATGCTAGCCATTCCAATTTTCCAAGGCTGAAGGAGTCACAAGGGTGTTATCTCTCTTATTAAATGATTCAGTATATTGGACATTAACAAAAATAAAGCAAATAATTCCTATTTCATTGTTCCTCAACCATTGTATTTCATAGCATTATCATTGTAGAACATGTCATTCATTTAGTTAGTTCATTCATTGCATATGGTATTCACATATCATCACATTTTATAAACTATTGCATTTCACATTATCATTGAATCATTAAGCATAAAAACAAAGTCATACATGCATAATGGTAGAAGGAATCATACCAATAAACATCTCATATCATACATGGTATCATGATCCTACGCTATAATCATAGTATGTAACATCATCATTTCATTGCATTTGCATAGAACAATACATAAAATTATTGCATCATTCATAAAACATGATCATATAGATTCATTATCATCCATTTCATAATCATTCATAAGCATAAACCATCATAAATAGATCCATCATGCATTGCACCTCATCATCAATAAAATTCATAAGTTGCAAACATCATATAGAAAGTAAAGGCATAATCATGTAAATAAGTGCATCCATCACATCATGAAACATATAGGGCAATAATATCAGCTACATCTCATATAATAAAAAAGAATTGATCCCCAATGTACAATGATATCACAAAAATAGCAGAGATACATCACAAATATACATAGTAGGAATCATCATATATCTCATCAATAGTGTATACAAAAATCAGATCAATGGTTAATGTCTCAGTATGTCAAGTGGGGCGATGAGATGAACTCTCCCCAAATTCTATAGGTCTAGTTGCACCTATGCCTATTGCAACACCACCTAAGGGACTTGTTCCTTTTGCACTTCCTGGGTCTCTCCTAGGGCCTATGACACCCCAAATTTATGTACCCCACTGAGATCCATCATTCCTAGAACTCTATGCATAAGACTTTGCATGTCACTCTGGGGGAACAACCTAGAAGTAGAGACCCCTGTAGTAATTGCCTCTTCCTGAGTGATGGATGAGATCTCTCATGGTCTCCCTAGTTAGTCCCTCAATAGTTGTTTGTTGTAATGTCTACACCAGCTCCTCAGTGCGACCATATCTCTATATGGAAACATCTCTCTATGTTGTCAATGTGACAATCTGAGCCTGCATCTGGGCTTGTGTATGTGCCAGTTGGTCTTGTAGCTATGTCACCTACCCCCATAACCATTGAATAAGACTTTGTAGGCTATTGATTTGTACCTGTTGTTGGTGGGATGACACTTTGATATGTAGCTTTCAAGGTTTTTGTGGTGCCTCCCAAGGTACCTTCTACTGGGCCTCTATCTGGGGTGTCTACTGTACCTATCTTGCCTATCCCCCATACCTCTGCCTCCTCACTCTTCAGGTCTCCTAGTCTATGAGTAATTGTCTCTTATCCCTTGGTTGCCTTGAGTCATTTGCTCCACCATGTCCACCATTGCCACCCCCTCCTCCTCCATCACCACCACCCTCTCCACCCTCATCCCCACCTCTCCTCTATCTCGGTTCCCTCCGAGGTGGTCTGTCCTCACCATCATCAAACATTGGCATGGGCTCATTCGGAAATGATAATCTAGGAAATGGATGAGTGAGAAAGTATTGAGCATACTCTGGTTCCATATCCCCATTGTAAGTTCCTAGTAGGTAGTCCCAAGCCTGTGCTCAAAGGTGATCCTACAATAGTGGGTTACACTTTATGGTACATCCTAATTTTTGCTGAAATTGTATATTTTTTAGAAAATATAATGATTTAAGCTTTAAGAGGTCTCATTTCAAGTAATTAATTGAGGAGAGTTAGATCAAAGGCTCTTAGATCAAAATCTCTTGGATAGAACCTCTCTACTTCTAAATCGTACCTGCAATGGAGTCTCCTTCACACCCATCAAAATGCTAATAAAAAACACCTTTTACATTTTATTTTGGGTGGTCAAATAAATTCATTTAGAAATTTTATTTTTTTAATATTTAGTCCTCATTATAATTAATATTTAGTCCTCATTATAAGCTTTCCAAATAGTATATTTTTTTATATATTTAACTTCATTAATATATTTATGTTTTATTTCTTATGAATGTAGGTTTTTCATCGAACATTAAGGATTGTGTTTCACACATGTGGAAAATTTTAAAAATAGAGAATTTTTTTTTGTAAAAAATATATTTTTCCTAGGTATTTATATCTTCATTTCAACACAAAAAGAATAAGTTAAATCAATTGCATAAAAAAATCTATGCATTATGGAATAGACCTCTATCCAAAGTACAATTACTCTATCTTCAAAAATTAAGTAAATATATATATATATATATATATATATATATATATATATGTAACAAAAAATTATGATATAAATGGGTGAGTATACATGAACCCCAGGAATAGCATGTCCCCTATGTGATCATCCTCTCTACTACTCGACCCTAGCTAATAAATAGTCCCTTCGACCTATGGTCGAGATAAAGGAATCCACCAATAAATCCTGCTAGCACTGATGGTAATTGCTCATATAGATCAACGATCTCCTGTCAGGAGATGTCATAACCACAAATATGGTTGTCATAGAAAATTTGTTGTAGTGCATCAGTCCCACCCTACTCGATCACATCATACATCACTATTTCACCAACCATTGAAATCTGCAAGATCCTATAGACGTCCTCCAACATCACTGTCATCTCATCGGTGGGTAAATAAAAAGTATTATGCTCACTATACCATCTCTCGACTAAGGCTGGCAATAAACCTCAGTTAATTGTATACTAGGGCATATCAAGTAGTGATGATAATCCATCTCTAGCGATAATATCAAGGTATGCATGTACCAAATGGGGTATCAATTGTGATGTCTTTGGAAAACGTTCTCTAGATTGGAAAATACCTAAGTCCTACAATCATACCAGATCAAATCACAGTATTAGTATTCGACTTATCAATCTATCTATCAACCTACTCTGCTCATGTGAGATTCAATCAATCTTGTTGAGCATTTATCATTGACTCTCATTCATCATGAGGTCATTTTTATCTATCCTATTTAGCTATTAACATCATAGTAATCGAAACTGATCAAAACCAATCACAAACGAGGACAAAAATTAAATTCTTAACATTCTGGTACTTATGCGCTAAACAATGCCATCCTAGTGCTAAAAAACCTAATGCGCTAAATTGCACCATGAAAACGCCAACATATAGCACCAAAGCGCCAAAACAGTATATGCGCTAAAGTTTAACACCAAATCGCTAAAATTCAACATGTGTTAAAAGAATGACTCAATACATCAAAACTATGCATCATAGTGCTAAATTTATAAATGCACTAAAAGAATGACTTAAAACACTAAAAAAGTGACTATATGGGATAATTTATCCTAAACATTAAAAGCCTAACCCTAATTGCTAAAAAGGAACATAAAATGCTAAAATAGAAAAATGAGCACTAAAACACGTGAAAACGTGCTAAAAATCAGAAAAAAAAAATCATACAAAATTAGGGTTTTTGATCTACGTACCAAAGGACCATACTCTGGACGCTATTGGAATCGCCATACTCACTCAAATTGATGATATCAGTGTGGGATAACCAATTTTCCTTAGAGCTCCAATTTTCAAGTTACCAAGGTGCAAATGAATTACAATGGTAAGTGAATTTCACTTTTACCCCTTTTAAAAAAGTGAGAAGAGAGTGAATTAAGTGGCATTGTTTTTTTTTTTTCAAATTAATTAATTTTTACAAACTCTCCTCACTTTCTCCTTTCTATTGGGAGATGAATCGATCATGAAAGTTTAAAAATTGGAAAAATTTTGCAAATTCAAAAATTGGTAAAAATGTCAAAAATCTTTAAAAATTCAAATAAATAATCAAAATTGCTAAAAAAATCCTAAAAATAAAAATAAAATTATGATTCATCTCTCGAAGGGGCATACATGTATTAACACGTGATTATCTAAGTCTAGGGAAGAAATCCATGTTTTTATCAGTATCCAGAGTGTCTGGGGCATCGAGTGAATTTTTGTTTGAACCAATGTGTTGCCACACATTGCTTCAAAGAGGGGCAAAATGTATACACAAAAATGTGGTCTAGAGATAATTAATTAAATACAAAGTGATTTAATTAATAAGCCTTCATAATTAACTAAATAATGATTTAATTAATTAACCTTTTATTCTTCTGTTACTACTTATCAAATTGCCATTAGTTTTTATATTCAAAGTCATACTATATACTCTAGTCGGTTAACACTACCGAATCATGCAGTTGGTATACATAGAGAAGTCGATATGCACAGTCTAGTCAGTTACAGAGGAAAGCAGTCACAGAATGCAGTATACACCGAGCTATCTACCGAGTATCTTTTTATGTCTACCGAGCAGCAAAGATGACACACCGAGTGAAACGTGTTACTAGATTCATTAAACCTAGACATGCATATGAAAATGTGTTACAAGATCGAGGCACATCTAACCATTATCACATTGGAAATTTCACCAGAAGATTGTGTATGATTTTGAGATCAATCTAACCAATCAAATATTTTGTATAGTTAATCATTCGATAAATCGTGTTTGTAATATTGAAGCAATGAATTGGATCACCATCTTAAGAGATCTCTTTATACAACATGAGTTAAGGGTGTGTTAATGAGTGTAAGAAAACTGTTACAGAGACACAGAGGTTACCGAGAAGGTTTTTAGAGAACAGTCAAAGAACAGAGTAAACAGAAGGATTTACCGAGTTACTATATGGGTTACTGAGGTATGCTATAAGCAAGGTAATCTATTCTGAGCACATAGAATCTGCTATAACATTTCAGATGTAAAGTTGCAGATATTTGTAATGATTTTATTGTAATATTGTGAAGTTGAAAGAGAAACCTTTAACAGGGTAAAAGACTCTAATCAAGTCTATAAATTGTAAAGCCTCTAACTAGGTGCAGCATTTAGATTAAGTGTTGTAAAATCCTTTAGCAAGGTAGATCTAACAGATCTTGTTACTCCTAACAAGGTAAGCTATCAGAAATAGCTAATATGTAGCTCTAACCGAGCACTCTTTATTATTGCAGTAGTGAAGTTGTGGGTGCCATCCCCACCGCAGTTTTTCTCTCTAACCAAGAGTTTCTGCATAACCAAAATATATGTGTTATGGAGTGAATCATGTATGATTGTTATCTATTTGTTTTCGCTTTATTTTATGTTACTGCACTATTCGGTATTTGCATAATAGTAAAGTTATTATTCAAGAAAAGTTTTGGAGTACTGATTCACCCATCCCATCTCAGTACATTAGCTTTCCATATTGGGCCTAACAATTGGTATCAGAGCTTCAATCTTGGAAAAGGGTTTAACTACCTAAAGAGAAAGATCTTATCAATGGAAGGCTACAAACAATCTCGGAGGATTGTGTATCTGCAAGAAGAGTTGGATCATGCTAATCAAGTGATTGCAGACATGCAAAGGCAAATGCAGAAATCTCTGAAAGTAAGAAGAAGATTATCTAATGATTTGTAGGACTCTCAAGAGTTAGTGGAACAAATTGAGACATCATCTGAGAATAGTATATCTGAAGAGACTGAAGAAATGATTGGAGTATTGAAAGAAAAGAACAAAGCACTGGTTGATCAACTAAAAGTAATGAAAAGAGAACATGAACATTTCAGCACACAAATGATTGAAAATCTAGATGCATTAAGGACAGCTAAGGATAAAGCAAGAGATCTAGAAAGAGAGAAACAACAACTTGAAGTCTTAGTATCTGATAAAAATGATGAAATCATAAGGATGACTAGGAAACAACAAAATATGATAGATCAACTAGGTTATGCGCATCATGAAGCAATTCTGAAGAATGATGAAAATCAAGCATTGAAACTTGAAGTATCAAGATTGACCGATGAACTTGAAACAGAGAAGAAATCCAGAGAAACATTGAAGAAGAGTTATGAAGCATCAAAGATGTTGGATGAGAAATTGAATACAAGAAGATCCAACAAAGATGCAAGACTCGGTTACCAAGGAAAAGACTCTACCAAGAAAGGAATTCATACTACCGAGAGAGGAGAATCATCAAAGCAAGCTGGAAAAAGGAATAACATCAAAAGAAAGAAGCCTATTTGCTACTACTGTGGAAATAAAGATCACATCGCCAACATGTGCCAAATCAGAAAAGGTAACAACTGAATATCACTAAGTCCAATGGTTATTGTTACAATTGCAATAAATATGGTCACACATCTAATCAATGTAGGACAAAGTCTGTTAACAATTATCAGAAGGCAAAATTCAAAGGATTTTGTAGAAACTGCAATAGATATGGACATAGTGCCGAGAAGTGCTGGTTTAAGCAAAAGAACTACATGTGGTCTGCACACCGAGCAAACACTAGAGGTTACCGAACTCACATAGATCCTTATTGATAATATGCAATAGTACCATGGGATTACAATACAAGGATATGGTGTGAATGTTGTGGAAGATATGGACATATTAGCGCTAATTGTTTTATAGGGTTTGGAATGAACAACTGAAGATCATGGAGAAATCTTGGTATGGCAGGTTTTCATTGTCACATAGTTGGACACTTGGCTGGAGATTGCAAAGATCAACTTAGAAAAGACACTGAAGAAATAAAAGGCAAATTACAGATGATTTGGAAAAAGAAGGAAATTGTGTCAAATGAAGAAAGCACCTTACCTACCGAGTTAGGTGCCCCTATTCTAAATTAATCAGTAAAGGTATTAAGGGATTGCATTCTCTAAAGGATAAAATCATAACAGTTCCTATTCTATTATGTACTAAATTCAAAATCTGCATAGTTAAGATGCATTAGTAAGTTTGAAATTCTATCAAGTCTTTTGAAGTACTTTACAGGAAACCTATCAAGTCGGTGAATACAGGAAGCCTGTCAAGTCAGTAAATGAAGGAAATTTGGTTACTTGGTTAAAACAAAAAGGAGAGTAAATCGGTTAAAGGTGAACCGAGTGCATTTAATGTTTTTTACCTAACCCGCACAGAGCCTGATAAGGTATTTTGTGTACTTAAAAGCATTTTCACGGTCATTTACACTTACCAAGTTTTTGAAAGAGCATAGTAGAGCGATTCCAAGGCGATCAAACCTCATTTAAAGCGAATTCAAGGCATTTACATCAAATCTCATCGCATTGTTAAGCTAGCTTACCGATCTTATCAAATTGTTATTATCTACTGAGTGTGAAGCATCTGTCATTTGAAATTCTAAAACCCTAAGGACTCTTTACTAGTTTTTACCTGAAATCTTAAATGGCGCCCAAGATCCAAGATCCCATAGTTGTTAAGAATGTAGAGAAGCCCTCACTAAAATACTCTTTGACTCCTAAAGTCGCCTCTGAATCGGATGTCAAAACTTCCTTTTCACTCATCCTGGATCAAGTCTTGTTAGTCGAAGATGTGAGATTCTTCACCAAATGTCATGTTGAAGAACTCGGTCATGTTGAAATAAGAGACACCTACGATGAACTATGTACCGATGGTGTATTAAACAACAAGTATGAACACATTAGAATCAAAGGATTGACTGAAGCCCTAACCTATCCTCATGTGTTCAAGCCCCAATGGGTCAAGTTTGATTTGAGCAGAGTTCACAATGATTTCATGTGGCTAGAAGAGCAACCATTTAAAATCACCAAGGAAATCATTCATGTGATCACCGATTACCCTATCTATGATCATGCACGAGCTCAAAAGATGATATCATAGAAGGAATTGATCAGTTTAACTGGAGTGGAATCTGATTACAGAGGACTAAAACTGAACAATGTCACTGATGTAGAACTTAAGTTTTCCATTAGAGTAAATGGTTACTGTTTCTTCCAATCAGCAAGGGAAAACAGTGTACCCTGTGCAGCAGTTGACTTAGCTTATAAAATTGTGAAAAAGGGAATGAAAGTTGACTTATGTGAAGTGTTACTGAAGAACCTATTTGAGAATCTGAACACAATAAGGAAGCTGAAGAAGAACAACTTGGCAAATACTCTAAAGTTTAGTTCACTTCTTGTATGCATGTTTTTCTACTTTGAAAAATTCTTTCCATCAATCAGCATAGTAGTTTGGGAGCTACACCGACCAATCACCCATCAGATTAATGACTTTATCAAGAAGCTAGGTGATAATTTCAATGACATAATGGATGATTATTGCAGTAAATTTCAAGAGAAGATGCACAACAGGTACCGAATTCCACCCCAGCTAGTGGAGAAATATAAAGATGATATATGCTTTGAGGTAGACACTGACTACTGTTATGTGAATGTTGTGGAACCAAGAACTCAATCTTTGCCACCTATGGGTTACGAGATTGACTTTGACATCACACAACAGCAAATTGATGCATTTCTTACATTACCAAGGCATGCTACCAAGCTGAGGTATGGAACCTATGAAGAAGTGAAGGGAAAAGTAAAAATGAGCATTGTAGTACCCAAAGCTACAAGAAAAGCAACAAAGATGATAAAGGTTTTAACAGAGAAATTTGGAGAAGATTCTTCCTCCACACCTATCAAAGGCACTCTTGCCATCACCAAAGAGGAATCAGAAGCTCAAGAGGTAGCCATAACATTGAGCACCGAACTGCCTAAGGGTAAAGTGTTAAAAAGAAAGAAACATGACACTTCAAAGGCCCTACCGACTCCTCCAACAAAGAGACCTAACACTAGAGCATTAGCTGCATCACCGAGTAAGAAACAAAAGAGTGTTACTGCTCCCAAGGTAACCAAGACCTACAAGAAATCTACTCGGAGACTCATTTTGGCAAAAGAGTCTAGTGATACAGAATCTAAAGATGCAAACAAATTCTAGATTGTCAAGAGCAAGAAGGTAAATATACATAGTGTTGAAAACTTCTGTGCCAATCTGAAAGAATATGGTGGATTTGGTTCCTTTAGATATGTCAAGTATGAAACTAGAAATAATGATGAGAAGAGACAAATTGAAGAAGCTGTCATTTGCACACTTCTAAAGTTCCGGTTAGCTCCATTGGAACTAGTAAAGTCACTTCCAAATGAACTTTACTTGCATATTGATAATAGGTGGAAATATGCAATGGACTCAGAGAAACAAATCAGAGAAAGAAGTCTAGTTCATCTATTTCCTGATATGTCTATAGCAGAAATAAAGGAACATTTGACAACCTACAATTCAAAATTTCTTGTCAAATAGAGAGCCTTAAAACTGATGAATGGGCTATATATTGACGTAGAAAATGAGACAAAAGCAAAATGGCGGGAAATCTTCAAAATAAAGGATGTCAGTGAACAATCTACAATTGAAATCGTTGATGTCACCAAGCACAATCTTGATGTCACCGAGCAAGGTCCTGATGTTGCCAAACAAGACCCGGCTAACACTACTCAAATAGATGAAGATGTCATGGATACAGAGGAACCAGAGCAGGAAATGATAGAAGGCACTACATATGCAAAACTTGTATCTAGTGAATCCATTTTAGAATAAGTTCAACCTTATCCACCGATCACTCAACTTGTCTCTATTGAAGCTCCTCAAGATATAGTACAAGGCACCGAAGGTCACAAGTCTACAATAGGAGAAGATACTACTCTTGAACAGACCTCTCAAGCACCTTCAAGCACTGAAAATGTAGCAGCTGAGACACCCAGTACTGAGACACCAAAAGACACCTCAGTAGCTATAGGAACCGACCAAAGTGTTGTCTCTACCGAGCAACCTACCGAGGGTCAGCAAGCCTCTCAAGCTATTGTCTTGGTCCAACCAACCAAAGGTAAAGAAGAGAAAGTGAAAAAACATAGTTTCAAAGTTGATTTATCTCAACCAATAGTGTTGCCCAATGTGGATATATCAAAATTAAAGGGGCAAGCACTCATTGATTTTGGTGAACTATGCAAAGAAAAGGCCGAACAAGAAAAACAGATGGCCATACAAAAGAAGAATAAAGTACTTCAGAAGGTGAAGACACTGCTATCAAATATGCTACCTACAGCTACAGTGTCAACCGATGCAGCCATCCACATTCAACTGGATGAACTCCTTAATCAAATAGAAACATCTGGAGTTGATGCATTTGAGTATTTGAGCAAGCTAAAAGACAAGGAGCTTATTGCACAAATGATAGAAGAGGTACAGAAAGCTCTAGCTATTGGCAAAGTCAAACTTGTCAAATTCATTGTTGAGTTGTCCCCTCAACTCAAGCACATTCTTTATTTATTTCAGAAACTCTGTACATTTTCTATATTCATTAAAGACATTAAAAATAAAACTGATGCAATTGAGAAAGAGATCACTGATCTCTCAAATAAGTTGACCCCAGAGCCCAATTCAGTTCAAAAATTTTATACCAAGCTTCAACAGCTCATGGCTCAACAATTGGAACTAAGAAATGAAGAGCATAAGATCAGGATGGATATAATGACACTCCAGACATTATTCCTTCCTCATCTTTCATCAGTTCAAGAATAGATTAATCGAGCCACACGCCTATCTACTACACAAGAGGGAAGCACTCTTGATGGCTTAATATTACTATTGGTTGATATTCAAGCACAAAATTCTTTAATGGAAAGTGTAAAGGATGCACTCTCTATTGCTCTCACCGAAGCCCGGAAAAAGTACAAATCCATTTTTGACTAGTTACCACCCCCAGATGGAAATTAAAGTCTTTGATGTTTGTCAAAAAGGGGGAGTAATACAATATATTTGGGGAGTATTACAGTTTTGGTGATACAGTTTTGATATAGTATTCGGAGTATTGTATACAGGGGGAGTATACCGAGCAAAGTATGCAAAGTATCCAAGGACAATATGCAGAGCACACAAGCACAGAACCAAGCATGCAAAATCATAGTTATGTATAGTATAATGATAAGGGGAGTATATCTGAATATACTATTTCATTGACTATTGTATATACTGTCAAGTATAGTCATTTTGCAAAGTATATAGATTTTTGAGTTATGACTTTGAAAGTAGTTTTTTGTCAAACATCTCAACTAATGTCAAAAGGGGAGATTGTTACTACTTATCAAATTGCCATTAGTTTTTATATTCAAAGTCATACTATATACTCTAGTCGGTTAACACTACTGAATCATGCAGTCAATATACACAGAGAAGTCGGTATGCACAGTCTAGTCGGTTATAGAGGAAAGCAGTCACAGAACGCAGTATACACCGAGCTATCTACCGAGTATCTTTTTATGTCTATCGAGCAACAAAGATGACACACTGAGTTGATATACACCGAGTGAAACATGTTACAAGATCGAGGCACATCTAACCGTTATCACATTGGAAATTGCACCAAAAGATTGTGTATGATTTTGAGATCAATCTAACTAATGAAATATTTTATAGTTATTCATTCGATAAATCATGTTTGTAAGATCGAAGCAATGAATTGGATCACTGTCTTAAGAGATCTCTTTATACAGCATGAGTTAAGGGTGTGTTCATGAGTGTAGAAGACTGTTACAGAGACACAGAGGTCACCGAGAAGGGTTTTAGAGAATAGTCGAAGAACAAAGTAAATAGAAGGGTTTACCAAGTTACTATATGGGTTATCGAGGTATGCTATAAGCAAGGTAATCTATTCTGAGCACATAGAATCTGCTATAACATTTCAGATGTAAAGTTGCAGATATTTGTAATGATTTTATTGTAATATTGTGAAGTTGAAAGAGAAACCTTTAACAGGGTAAAAGACTCTAATCGAGTCTATAAATTGTAAAGCCTCTAACCAGGTGCATTATTTAGATTAAGTGTTATAAAATCCTTTAGCAAGGTAGATTTAACAGATCTTGTTACTCCTAACAGGGTAAGCTATCATAAATAGCTAATATGTAGCTCTAACCGAGCACTCTTTATTATTGCAGTAGTGAAGTTGTGGGTGCCATCCCCACCGCAGTTTTTCTCTCTAACCAAGAGTTTCTGCGTCACCAAAATATATGTGTTAAGGAGTGAATCATGTATGATTGTTATCTATTTGTTTTCACTTTATTTTATGTTACTGCACTATTCGGTATTTGCATAACAGTAAATTTATTATTCAAGAAAAGTTTTGGAGTACTGATTCACCCCTCCCCTCTTAGTACATTAGATTTCCATATTGGGCCTAACATCTTCTACTTATAAATAAATCTAAGGATTTATTTATATAGTTCATTATTTCTAATTCTTCCCATCTAAATTCATTTCTTCTATTTCCCTAATTAAATAAACAAATTTAATTATTTGTTTTTATTTAATTATCTATCTTCATTAATTAGAATTTTTAATTCAAATGTCACGTGGTTCCTAATCTTAACCACCTATCCTAACCACTTTCTAATCTAACTCATCCAACCTAATCTTGGGTTTAACTAACCCTATTCCTCCTAACCTAACCTTCTATCCTTCAACCAAGGTTATCTTAACCACATATGGGTTGGATATTCCCTCTTGAGGACACATGGCATCTTTTCCACATGTCCTTTATCCCCTTGACACTTGCCCTCTTATTGGAATTTGTTAAAAAATCCTTGACACTTGCCCTCTTATTGGAATTTGTTAAAAAATCCTTGACACTTGTCCCTCTAGGGATGACAAGTGTCCCTTCTCCCAACCTCCTCTCCAACTTCTTCATTTTCAGCCCTTGATATCTCTAGATTGAATCTCAACCATCAAATCCTACCACCTCAGCCTTGGTCTTGTAAAATCTATAAATACATCTCATTTCAATCATTCAAGGTCCTAAAGTTCTAGCTTAATTCTGCATTTTGATCATCTTGAAATCTGCATTATAGCAATTAGCAATTGGCATAGAGTTTTTAGCATAATCTTTAGCATAGCATGATATATCATATCAATCATGAATTTAGTTCAAATCATGTAGTTGCTCATATTTCAAGTAGTCATTTTGTCGATCATGTTGTTGCTGAGAGCCAAATCATAAATCTACAAAATCCTTGAAATTAGAGGAAAATGGGACACCATTGGGAAGGCTGAGTTTGTATTGTTAATTCTCAATTTGCTTTCTATATAACCATCTCATTCTGTGCATTTTAAGATTGTTCAATGGGTTGACACATATTTTATACATACACATACAAGGAAATAAAATCCCTAAGATATAAATGGTTAAGCAAGTAAACAAAAATCTCCATGCAGTTGAATGTCTTCAAAATATCTACACACATAGAAGAGGAAATATGTTTGAGGTCATTTGAGGACTTGTCTTAGTGAAGTGCCTACTTTGGTGTTACCATCTCCACAAAAACAAACTTTTTAGTGGCAAATTTTTGCCAATTGGTGAATAGTTCAAATTAGGCAATTTAAAATTGGCACATTTTTTCCACACCACGGGATGGCCAAATTACCTAATTTTTATGAATTAATTATCGATCCAATGCAAATGAATTTTTCATTAATTTATATGATCAATCGTATGTAATCAATATTTTTGCCAATAACAGCTATGTAGTTACAATATTGTCATTAATAGTTTGGCCTAAAATATCAAATGCATTTATTCACCCACATATTTGCCAATACCATAAAATGTTTATTATGTATGAGGACCCATTTTGCCAAAAACATTAAATTTTCAATATGTTGGAGAAGACATTTCACTAATGATATTATAATACAATTGTATAGGAGGGCCTATCTCACCAATCTAGGTATATGTTTGTGCTAATCGTAAGTCCATGATTGCCTTGGAAATTAAAATATTTGTGTCTTGTTGATCTTTGATTTTCCCAACATTTTCATGTATCATTTTGTTAGTACATGAGAATTTTTGTTTACTGTAAACCCTTTAAAAATCCCATATAATTTTCCAAATATGGATTGATATAAATACAATTGAAAGTCTTAATTTTTTTTACATATTTTGTTCGATTTTGAGTGGCAAGTTGCAACTTAGGTATTTCTATATAAGGGAATCAAAGAAAACCTAGAGGTAAGTGACAATTGTTTTTAGTGTTATAAGATTATTTATCACTTTGTCATTTTTAGTTTATTGTTATAAGTTATTTAGTAGGAAGACATCCACAACCCAAGGAATTAGGGAACTATATTCTATGACTCCTTAAACAAAATGAATTTTTTTTAGAAACCCAACTATGATTCCCCATAGTGACATATAAAGTGGAATTTTAAGTTGTGACTCTTGGTCTTCTATAGTTAGCTCCCAATGTGGATGCGGTTTCTAAATAAAAGTGGATTTCTAAGTAGTAGCTCTTGATCTTAAATACATTATTTCTAATGTGTTTTATCGTTAGGATCTTAAATTGGTCTAATGTTGTTGCTCATATGAGAAATACATTTGTAATCAATATTCAATTAAAGAAAGATATTTTTTTAGATTCTATTTCATGAGAGATGTCAAGTAACAGGACTCCTAAAAGTGGTGAATAGAGATCATCAAAACTTGAAACTATAATGCCATACTTTGGAAATGTTAATGATTTGTTAGGTGGAGCCACAACATCTAGAGTTACACCAAACATTAATGAAGGAAATACCTCAAGGGAAGATTAGAATGAGTTAATTAAATTATATACTAATGTGACAAATTGTGTTCCAAGGGATACGTATGGTAGCCAATTTCAATTAGTTTACTTGGATGACAATGCCACAAATGATGATTCTATAATTACATGAAAGGGAGATAAAAGTAAACTAAAAAATAAGGTGAATGGTATATGAAAATGAAGATGGACTGGGTGTCAAAGTACCCATTCATTGAACTAGTGGATAAAATATGAACCTCCAATATAATGTAAGTGTAAGATTTGTAGTTAGAATCGTAATAGGGACAAGAAGTTGTAGTTGAAACTATACACTATAGAAAATAATAAAGGTAATGTGTGTGAAAATATCATGTAGATAGAAAGGAACACTAAGTGATTATATGGAAAACAAAGGAAGAATGCATTTTTGAAAACAAAGGAAGAATTTATTCATTTTAAGTATGTCACCAAATATAATGAGCATATGCAAAGAAAGATGAAGCTTGTTGAATGTGGAGGTTCAATTGAAGCTCATTTTGGAAAGACCATGTTAGAAGCAAACAAGGCCAAAATTGTTCAATTGAGTTTTATTTTTCATAGTTTGAAAAGATTGTTTCTTATGAAAAACTGCATTGAATATAATAGTTTATTATCTTTTGTGGATGTTTCTAAATTT